>NW_024543335.1:0-313493 GCF_018167655.1 Microtus oregoni
CAGTGCTCAGGGTGTTGGGTGCTCAGTGCTCAGTGCTCAGGGTGCTGGGTGCTCAGTACTCAGGGTGCTGGGTGCTCAGTACTCAGGGTGCTGGGTGATCAGTGCTCAGGGTGCTGGGTGCTCAGTGCTCGGGGTGCTGGGTGCTCAGTGCTCGGGGTGCTGGGTGCTCAGTGCTCAGGGTGCTGGGTGCTCAGTATTCAGCGTGCTGGGTGCTCAGTGCTCGGGGTGCTCGGTGCTCAGTACTCAAGGTGCTGGGTGCTCAGTGCTCAGGGTGCTGGGTGATCAGTATTCAGCGTGCTGGGTGCTCAGTTCTCGGGGTGCTCGGTGCTCAGTACTCAAGGTGCTGGGTGCTCAGTGCTCAGGGTGCTGGGTGCCCAGTCCTCGGGGTGCTCCGTTCTCAGTGCTCAGGGTGCTTGGTGCTCAGTACTCAGGGTGCTCAGTGCTCAGTACTCAGGGTGCTGGGTGCTCAGTACTCAGGGTGCTGGGTGCTCAGTGCTCGGGGTGCTGGGGTGCTCAGTGCTGAGGGTGGTGCTGGGTGCTCAGTACTCAGGGTGCTGTGTGCTCCGTGCTCAGGGTGCTGGGTGCTCAGTACTAAGGTTCCTGGGTACGAAGTATTCAGGGTGCTCGGTGCTCAGTACTCAGGGTGCTGGGTGCTCAGTGCTCACGGTGCTGGGTACTCAGTACTCAGGGTGCTGGGTGCTCAGTACTCAGGGTGCTGGGTGCTCAGTGCTCAGGGTGCTTGGTGCTCAGTGCTCAGGGTGCTGGGTGCTCAGTACTCAGGGTGCTGGGTGCTCAGTGCTCAGGGTGCTGGGTGCTCAGTGCTCGGGGTCCTGGGTGCTCAGTGCTCAGGGTGCTGGGTGCTCAGTACTCAGGGTGCTGGGTGCTCAGTGCGCGGGGTGCTGGGTGCTCAGTGCTCAGTGCTCAGGGTGTTGGGTGCTCAGTGCTCAGTGCTCAGGGTGCTGGGTGCTCAGTACTCAGGGTGCTGGGTGCTCAGTGCTCAGGGTGCTGGGTGCTCAGTGCGCGGGGTGCTGGGTGCTCAGTGCTCGGGGTGCTGGGTGCTCAGTGCTCAGTGCTCAGGGGTGTTCTGTGCTCAGTGCTCAGTGCTCAGGGTGCTGGGTGCTCAGTACTCAGGGTGCTGGTTGCTCAGTACTCAGGGTGCTGGGTGCTCAGTGCTCAGGGTGCTGGGTGCTCAGGACTCTGGGTGTTGGGTGCTCAGTACTCAGGGTGCTGGGTGCTCAGTGCTCGGGGTGCTGGGTGCTCAGTGCTCTGGGTGCTTGGTGCTCAGTGCTCAGGGTGCTGGGTGCTCAGTATTCAGCGTGCTGGGTGCTCAGTTCTCGGGGTGCTCGGTGCTCAGTACTCAAGGTGCTGGGTGCTCAGTGCTCAGGGTGCTGGGTGCTAAGTCCTCGGGGTGCTCCGTGCTCAGTGCTCAGGGTGCTGGGTGCTCAGTACTCAGGGTGCTCGGTGCTCAGTACTCAGGGTTCTCAGTGCTCAGGGTGATGGGTGCTCAGTACTCAGGGTGCTCAGTGCTCAGTACTCGGGGTGCTGGGTGCTCAGTACTCAGGGTGCTCAGTGCTCAGTACTCGGGGTGCTGGGTGCTCAGTGCTCATTGTGCTCAGTGCTCAGTGCTCGGGGTGCTGGGTGCTCAGTGCTCGGGGCGGTGGGTGCTCAGTGCTCGAGGTGCTGGTTGCTCAGTATTCAGGGTGCTGTGTGCTCAGTGCTCAGTACTCAGCGTGCTGGGTGCTCAGTGCTCAGAGTGTTGGGTGCTCAGTACTCAGGGTGCTGGGTGCTCAGTGCTCAGTGCTCAGGGTGCTCAGTTCTCAGGGTGCTCAGTGCTCAGGGTGCTGGGTGCTCAGGGTGCTGGCTGCTCAGTGCTCGGGGTGCTGGGTGCTCAGTGCTCAGTGCTCAGGGTGCTGGGTGCTCAGTGCTCAGTGCTCAGTGCTCAGGGTGCTGGGTGCTCAGTTCTCAGGGTGCTCAGTGCTCAGGGTGCTGGGTGCTCAGTACTCAGGCTTCTGGGTGCTCAGTGCTCGGGGTGCTGGGTGCTCAGTGCTCAGGGTGATCAGTGCTCAGTACTAAGGGTGCTGGGTGCTCAGTGCTCAGGGTGATGGGTGCTCAGTCCTCAGGGTGCTGGGTATTCAGTGCTCAGGGTGCTGAGTACTCAGGGTGCTGGGTGCTCAGTGCTCGGGGTGCTGGGTGCTCAGTACTCATGGTGCTGGGTGCTCATTACTCAGGGTGCTGGGTGCTCAGTGCTCAGGGTGCTGGGGTGCTCAGTGCTCAGTGTGCTCAGTGCTCAGTGCTCGGGGTGCTGGGTGCTCAGTCCTCGGGGCGGTGGGTGCTCAGTGCTCGAGGTGCTGGTTGCTCAGTATTCAGGGTGCTGTGTGCTCAGTGCTCAGTACTCAGCGTGCTGGGTGCTCAGTGCTCAGAGTGTTGGGTGCTGAGTACTCAGGGTGCTGGGTGCTCAGTGCTCAGTGCTCAGGGTGCTCAGTTCTCAGGGTGCTCAGTGCTCAGGGTGCTGGGTGCTCAGGGTGCTGGCTGCTCAGTGCTCGGGGTGCTGGGTGCTCAGTGCTCAGTGCTCAGGGTGCTGGGTGCTCAGTGCTCAGTGCTCAGTGCTCAGGGTGCTGGGTGCTCAGTTCTCAGGGTGCTCAGTGCTCAGGGTGCTGGGTGCTCAGTACTCAGGCTTCTGGGTGCTCAGTGCTCGGGGTGCTGGGTGCTCAGTGCTCAGGGTGATCAGTGCTCAGTACTAAGGGTGCTGGGTGCTCAGTGCTCAGGGTGATGGGTGCTCAGTCCTCAGGGTGCTGGGTATTCAGTGCTCAGGGTGCTCAGTACTCAGGGTGCTGGGTGCTCAGTGCTCGGGGTGCTGGGTGCTCAGTACTCAGGGTGCTGGGTGCTCAGTGCGCGGGGTGCTGGGTGCTCAGTGCTCGGGGTGCTGGGTGCTCAGTGCTCAGTGCTCAGGGTGTTGGGTGCTCAGTGCTCAGTGCTCAGGGTGCTGGGTGCTCAGTACTAAGGGTGCTGGGTGCTCAGTACTCAGGGTGCTGGGTGATCAGTGCTCAGGGTGCTGGGTGCTCAGGACTCTGGGTGTTGGGTGCTCAGTACTCAGGGTGCTGGGTGCTCAGTGCTCGGGGTGCTGGGTGCTCAGTGCTCGGGGGTGCTGGGTGCTCAGTGCTCAGTGCTCAGTGCTCACGGTGCTGGTTGCTCAGTACTCAGGGTGCTGGGTGCTCAGTACTCAGGGTGCTGGGTGCTCAGTGCTCAGGGTGCTTGGTGCTCAGTGCTCAGGGTGCTGGGTGCTCAGTACTCAGGGTGCTGGGTGCTCAGTGCTCAGGGTGCTGGGTGCTCAGTGCTCGGGGTCCTGGGTGCTCAGTGCTCAGGGTGCTGGGTGCTCAGTACTCAGGGTGCTGGGTGCTCAGTGCGCGGGGGTGCTGGGTGCTCAGTGCTCAGTGCTCAGGGTGTTGGGTGCTCAGTGCTCAGTGCTCAGGGTGCTGGGTGCTCAGTACTCAGGGTGCTGGGTGCTCAGTGCTCAGGGTGCTGGGTGCTCAGTGCGCGGGGTGCTGGGTGCTCAGTGCTCGGGGGTGCTGGGTGCTCAGTGCTCAGTGCTCAGGGTGTTCTGTGCTCAGTGCTCAGTGCTCAGGGTGCTGGGTGCTCAGTACTCAGGGTGCTGGTTGCTCAGTACTCAGGGTGCTGGGTGCTCAGTGCTCAGGGTGCTGGGTGCTCAGGACTCTGGGTGTTGGGTGCTCAGTACTCAGGGTGCTGGGTGCTCAGTGCTCGGGGTGCTGGGTGCTCAGTGCTCTGGGTGCTTGGTGCTCAGTGCTCAGGGTGCTGGGTGCTCAGTATTCAGCGTGCTGGGTGCTCAGTTCTCGGGGTGCTCGGTGCTCAGTACTCAAGGTGCTGGGTGCTCAGTGCTCAGGGTGCTGGGTGCTAAGTCCTCGGGGTGCTCCGTGCTCAGTGCTCAGGGTGCTGGGTGCTCAGTACTCAGGGTGCTCGGTGCTCAGTACTCAGGGTTCTCAGTGCTCAGGGTGATGGGTGCTCAGTACTCAGGGTGCTCAGTGCTCAGTACTCGGGGTGCTGGGTGCTCAGTACTCAGGGTGCTCAGTGCTCAGTACTCGGGGTGCTGGGTGCTCAGTGCTCATTGTGCTCAGTGCTCAGTGCTCGGGGTGCTGGGTGCTCAGTGCTCGGGGCGGTGGGTGCTCAGTGCTCGAGGTGCTGGTTGCTCAGTATTCAGGGTGCTGTGTGCTCAGTGCTCAGTACTCAGCGTGCTGTGTGCTCAGTGCTCAGAGTGTTGGGTGCTCAGTACTCAGGGTGCTGGGTGCTCAGTGCTCAGTGCTCAGGGTGCTCAGTTCTCAGGGTGCTCAGTGCTCAGGGTGCTGGGTGCTCAGGGTGCTGGCTGCTCAGTGCTCGGGGTGCTGGGGTGCTCAGTGCTCAGTGCTCAGGGTGATGGGTGCTCAGTGCTCAGTGCTCAGTGCTCAGGGTGCTGGGTGCTCAGTTCTCAGGGTGCTCAGTGCTCAGGGTGCTGGGTGCTCAGTACTCAGGCTTCTGGGTGCTCAGTGCTCGGGGTGCTGGGTGCTCAGTGCTCAGGGTGATCAGTGCTCAGTACTAAGGGTGCTGGGTGCTCAGTGCTCAGGGTGATGGGTGCTCAGTCCTCAGGGTGCTGGGTATTCAGTGCTCAGGGTGCTGAGTACTCAGGGTGCTGGGTGCTCAGTGCTCGGGGTGCTGGGTGCTCAGTACTCATGGTGCTGGGTGCTCATTACTCAGGGTGCTGGGTGCTCAGTGCTCAGGGTGCTGGGTGCTCAGTGCTCAGTGTGCTCAGTGCTCAGTGCTCGGGGGTGCTGGGTGCTCAGTCCTCGGGGCGGTGGGTGCTCAGTGCTCGAGGTGCTGGTTGCTCAGTATTCAGGGTGCTGTGTGCTCAGTGCTCAGTACTCAGCGTGCTGGGTGCTCAGTGCTCAGAGTGTTGGGTGCTGAGTACTCAGGGTGCTGGGTGCTCAGTGCTCAGTGCTCAGGGTGCTCAGTTCTCAGGGTGCTCAGTGCTCAGGGTGCTGGGTGCTCAGGGTGCTGGCTGCTCAGTGCTCGGGGTGCTGGGTGCTCAGTGCTCAGTGCTCAGGGTGCTGGGTGCTCAGTGCTCAGTGCTCAGTGCTCAGGGTGCTGGGTGCTCAGTTCTCAGGGTGCTCAGTGCTCAGGGTGCTGGGTGCTCAGTACTCAGGCTTCTGGGTGCTCAGTGCTCGGGGTGCTGGGTGCTCAGTGCTCAGGGTGATCAGTGCTCAGTACTAAGGGTGCTGGGTGCTCAGTGCTCAGGGTGATGGGTGCTCAGTCCTCAGGGTGCTGGGTATTCAGTGCTCAGGGTGCTCAGTACTCAGGGTGCTGGGTGCTCAGTGCTCGGGGTGCTGGGTGCTCAGTACTCAGGGTGCTGGGTGCTCAGTGCGCGGGGGTGCTGGGTGCTCAGTGCTCGGGGTGCTGGGTGCTCAGTGCTCAGTGCTCAGGGTGTTGGGTGCTCAGTGCTCAGTGCTCAGGGTGCTGGGTGCTCAGTACTAAGGGTGCTGGGTGCTCAGTACTCAGGGTGCTGGGTGATCAGTGCTCAGGGTGCTGGGTGCTCAGGACTCTGGGTGTTGGGTGCTCAGTACTCAGGGTGCTGGGTGCTCAGTGCTCGGGGTGCTGGGTGCTCAGTGCTCGGGGTGCTGGGTGCTCAGTGCTCAGTGCTCAGTGCTCACGGTGCTGGTTGCTCAGTACTCAGGGTGCTGGGTGCTCAGTACTCAGGGTGCTGGGTGCTCAGTGCTCAGGGTGCTCTGTGCTCAGTACTCAGGGTGCTGGGAGCTCAGTGCTCGGGGTGCTGCGTGCTCTGTGCTCAGGGTGCTGGGTGCTCAGTGCTCAGGGTGCTGGGTGCTCAGTGCTCAGGGTGCTGGGTGCTCAGTCCTCCGGGTGCTCAGTGCTCAGGGTGCTGGGTGCTCAGTGCTCGGGGTCCTCGGTGCTCAGTACTCAGGGTGCTGATTGCTCAGTACTCAGGGTGCTGGGTGCTCAGTACTCATGGTGCTGGGTGCTCATTACTCAGGGTGCTGGGTGCTCAGTGCTCAGGGTGCTGGGTGCTCAGTGCGCGGGGTGCTGGGTGCTCAGTGCTCAGTGCTCAGGGTGTTGGGTGCTCAGTGCTCAGTGCTCAGGGTGCTGGGTGCTCAGTACTCAGGGTGCTGGGTGCTCAGTACTCAGGGTGCTGGGTGATCAGTGCTCAGGGTGCTGGGTGCTCAGTGCTCGGGGTGCTGGGTGCTCAGTGCTCGGGGTGCTGGGTGCTCAGTGCTCAGGGTGCTGGGTGCTCAGTATTCAGCGTGCTGGGTGCTCAGTGCTCGGGGTGCTCGGTGCTCAGTACTCAAGGTGCTGGGTGCTCAGTGCTCAGGGTGCTGGGTGATCAGTATTCAGCGTGCTGGGTGCTCAGTTCTCGGGGTGCTCGGTGCTCAGTACTCAAGGTGCTGGGTGCTCAGTGCTCAGGGTGCTGGGTGCCCAGTCCTCGGGGTGCTCCGTTCTCAGTGCTCAGGGTGCTGGGTGCTCAGTACTCAGGGTGCTCAGTGCTCAGTACTCAGGGTGCTGGGTGCTCAGTACTCAGGGTGCTGGGTGCTCAGTGCTCGGGGTGCTGGGTGCTCAGTGCTGAGGGTGGTGCTGGGTGCTCAGTACTCAGGGTGCTGTGTGCTCCGTGCTCAGGGTGCTGGGTGCTCAGTACTAAGGTTCCTGGGTACGAAGTATTCAGGGTGCTCGGTGCTCAGTACTCAGGGTGCTGGGTGCTCAGTGCTCACGGTGCTGGGTACTCAGTACTCAGGGTGCTGGGTGCTCAGTACTCAGGGTGCTGGGTGCTCAGTGCTCAGGGTGCTTGGTGCTCAGTGCTCAGGGTGCTGGGTGCTCAGTACTCAGGGTGCTGGGTGCTCAGTGCTCAGGGTGCTGGGTGCTCAGTGCTCGGGGTCCTGGGTGCTCAGTGCTCAGGGTGCTGGGTGCTCAGTACTCAGGGTGCTGGGTGCTCAGTGCGCGGGGTGCTGGGTGCTCAGTGCTCAGTGCTCAGGGTGTTGGGTGCTCAGTGCTCAGTGCTCAGGGTGCTGGGTGCTCAGTACTCAGGGTGCTGGGTGCTCAGTGCTCAGGGTGCTGGGTGCTCAGTGCGCGGGGTGCTGGGTGCTCAGTGCTCGGGGTGCTGGGTGCTCAGTGCTCAGTGCTCAGGGTGTTCTGTGCTCAGTGCTCAGTGCTCAGGGTGCTGGGTGCTCAGTACTCAGGGTGCTGGGTGCTCAGTACTCAGGGTGCTGGGTGCTCAGTGCTCAGGGTGCTGGGTGCTCAGGACTCTGGGTGTTGGGTGCTCAGTACTCAGGGTGCTGGGTGCTCAGTGCTCGGGGTGCTGGGTGCTCAGTGCTCTGGGTGCTTGGTGCTCAGTGCTCAGGGTGCTGGGTGCTCAGTATTCAGCGTGCTGGGTGCTCAGTTCTCGGGGTGCTCGGTGCTCAGTACTCAAGGTGCTGGGTGCTCAGTGCTCAGGGTGCTGGGTGCTAAGTCCTCGGGGTGCTCCGTGCTCAGTGCTCAGGGTGCTGGGTGCTCAGTACTCAGGGTGCTCGGTGCTCAGTACTCAGGGTTCTCAGTGCTCAGGGTGATGGGTGCTCAGTACTCAGGGTGCTCAGTGCTCAGTACTCGGGGTGCTGGGTGCTCAGTACTCAGGGTGCTCAGTGCTCAGTACTCGGGGTGCTGGGTGCTCAGTGCTCATTGTGCTCAGTGCTCAGTGCTCGGGGGTGCTGGGTGCTCAGTGCTCGGGGCGGTGGGTGCTCAGTGCTCGAGGTGCTGGTTGCTCAGTATTCAGGGTGCTGTGTGCTCAGTGCTCAGTACTCAGCGTGCTGGGTGCTCAGTGCTCAGAGTGTTGGGTGCTCAGTACTCAGGGTGCTGGGTGCTCAGTGCTCAGTGCTCAGGGTGCTCAGTTCTCAGGGTGCTCAGTGCTCAGGGTGCTGGGTGCTCAGGGTGCTGGCTGCTCAGTGCTCGGGGTGCTGGGTGCTCAGTGCTCAGTGCTCAGGGTGCTGGGTGCTCAGTGCTCAGTGCTCAGTGCTCAGGGTGCTGGGTGCTCAGTTCTCAGGGTGCTCAGTGCTCAGGGTGCTGGGTGCTCAGTACTCAGGCTTCTGGGTGCTCAGTGCTCGGGGTGCTGGGTGCTCAGTGCTCAGGGTGATCAGTGCTCAGTACTAAGGGTGCTGGGTGCTCAGTGCTCAGGGTGATGGGTGCTCAGTCCTCAGGGTGCTGGGTATTCAGTGCTCAGGGTGCTGAGTACTCAGGGTGCTGGGTGCTCAGTGCTCGGGGTGCTGGGTGCTCAGTACTCAGGGTGCTGGGTGCTCAGTGCGCGGGGTGCTGGGTGCTCAGTGCTCGGGGTGCTGGGTGCTCAGTGCTCAGTGCTCAGGGTGTTGGGTGCTCAGTGCTCAGTGCTCAGGGTGCTGGGTGCTCAGTACTAAGGGTGCTGGGTGCTCAGTACTCAGGGTGCTGGGTGATCAGTGCTCAGGGTGCTGGGTGCTCAGTACTCATGGTGCTGGGTGCTCATTACTCAGGGTGCTGGGTGCTCAGTGCTCAGGGTGCTGGGTGCTCAGTGGCGCGGGGTGCTGGGTGCTCAGTGCTCAGTGCTCAGGGTGTTGGGTGCTCAGTGCTCAGTGCTCAGGGTGCTGGGTGCTCAGTACTCAGGGTGCTGGGTGCTCAGTACTCAGGGTGCTGGGTGATCAGTGCTCAGGGTGCTGGGTGCTCAGTGCTCGGGGTGCTGGGTGCTCAGTGCTCGGGGTGCTGGGTGCTCAGTGCTCAGGGTGCTGGGTGGCTCAGTATTCAGCGTGCTGGGTGCTCAGTGCTCGGGGTGCTCGGTGCTCAGTACTCAAGGTGCTGGGTGCTCAGTGCTCAGGGTGCTGGGTGATCAGTATTCAGCGTGCTGGGTGCTCAGTTCTCGGGGTGCTCGGTGCTCAGTACTCAAGGTGCTGGGTGCTCAGTGCTCAGGGTGCTGGGTGCCCAGTCCTCGGGGTGCTCCGTTCTCAGTGCTCAGGGTGCTGGGTGCTCAGTACTCAGGGTGCTCAGTGCTCAGTACTCAGGGTGCTGGGTGCTCAGTACTCAGGGTGCTGGTTGCTCAGTGCTCGGGGTGCTGGGTGCTCAGTGCTGAGGGTGGTGCTGGGTGCTCAGTACTCAGGGTGCTGTGTGCTCCGTGCTCAGGGTGCTGGGTGCTCAGTACTAAGATTCCTGGGTACGAAGTATTCAGGGTGCTCGGTGCTCAGTACTCAGGGTGCTGGGTGCTCAGTGCTCACGGTGCTGGGTACTCAGTACTCAGGGTGCTGGGTGCTCAGTACTCAGGGTGCTGGGTGCTCAGTGCTCAGGGTGCTTGGTGCTCAGTGCTCAGGGTGCTGGGTGCTCAGTACTCAGGGTGCTGGGTGCTCAGTGCTCAGGGTGCTGGGTGCTCAGTGCTCGGGGTCCTGGGTGCTCAGTGCTCAGGGTGCTGGGTGCTCAGTACTCAGGGTGCTGGGTGCTCAGTGCGCGGGGTGCTGGGTGCTCAGTGCTCAGTGCTCAGGGTGTTGGGTGCTCAGTGCTCAGTGCTCAGGGTGCTGGGTGCTCAGTACTCAGGGTGCTGGGTGCTCAGTGCTCAGGGTGCTGGGTGCACAGTGCGCGGGGTGCTGGGTGCTCAGTGCTCGGGGTGCTGGGTGCTCAGTGCTCAGTGCTCAGGGTGTTCTGTGCTCAGTGCTCAGTGCTCAGGGTGCTGGGTGCTCAGTACTCAGGGTGCTGGTTGCTCAGTACTCAGGGTGCTGGGTGCTCAGTGCTCAGGGTGCTGGGTGCTCAGGACTCTGGGTGTTGGGTGCTCAGTACTCAGGGTGCTGGGTGCTCAGTGCTCGGGGTGCTGGGTGCTCAGTGCTCTGGGTGCTTGGTGCTCAGTGCTCAGGGTGCTGGGTGCTCAGTATTCAGCGTGCTGGGTGCTCAGTTCTCGGGGTGCTCGGTGCTCAGTACTCAAGGTGCTGGGTGCTCAGTGCTCAGGGTGCTGGGTGCTAAGTCCTCGGGGTGCTCCGTGCTCAGTGCTCAGGGTGCTGGGTGCTCAGTACTCAGGGTGCTCGGTGCTCAGTACTCAGGGTTCTCAGTGCTCAGGGTGATGGGTGCTCAGTACTCAGGGTGCTCAGTGCTCAGTACTCGGGGTGCTGGGTGCTCAGTACTCAGGGTGCTCAGTGCTCAGTACTCGGGGTGCTGGGTGCTCAGTGCTCATTGTGCTCAGTGCTCAGTGCTCGGGGTGCTGGGTGCTCAGTGCTCGGGGCGGTGGGTGCTCAGTGCTCGAGGTGCTGGTTGCTCAGTATTCAGGGTGCTGTGTGCTCAGTGCTCAGTACTCAGCGTGCTGGGTGCTCAGTGCTCAGAGTGTTGGGTGCTCAGTACTCAGGGTGCTGGGTGCTCAGTGCTCAGTGCTCAGGGTGCTCAGTTCTCAGGGTGCTCAGTGCTCAGGGTGCTGGGTGCTCAGGGTGCTGGCTGCTCAGTGCTCGGGGTGCTGGGTGCTCAGTGCTCAGTGCTCAGGGTGCTGGGTGCTCAGTGCTCAGTGCTCAGTGCTCAGGGTGCTGGGTGCTCAGTTCTCAGGGTGCTCAGTGCTCAGGGTGCTGGGTGCTCAGTACTCAGGCTTCTGGGTGCTCAGTGCTCGGGGTGCTGGGTGCTCAGTGCTCAGGGTGATCAGTGCTCAGTACTAAGGGTGCTGGGTGCTCAGTGCTCAGGGTGATGGGTGCTCAGTCCTCAGGGTGCTGGGTATTCAGTGCTCAGGGTGCTGAGTACTCAGGGTGCTGGGTGCTCAGTGCTCGGGGTGCTGGGTGCTCAGTACTCATGGTGCTGGGTGCTCATTACTCAGGGTGCTGGGTGCTCAGTGCTCAGGGTGCTGGGTGCTCAGTGCTCAGTGTGCTCAGTGCTCAGTGCTCGGGGTGCTGGGTGCTCAGTCCTCGGGGCGGTGGGTGCTCAGTGCTCGAGGTGCTGGTTGCTCAGTATTCAGGGTGCTGTGTGCTCAGTGCTCAGTACTCAGCGTGCTGGGTGCTCAGTGCTCAGAGTGTTGGGTGCTGAGTACTCAGGGTGCTGGGTGCTCAGTGCTCAGTGCTCAGGGTGCTCAGTTCTCAGGGTGCTCAGTGCTCAGGGTGCTGGGTGCTCAGGGTGCTGGCTGCTCAGTGCTCGGGGTGCTGGGTGCTCAGTGCTCAGTGCTCAGGGTGCTGGGTGCTCAGTGCTCAGTGCTCAGTGCTCAGGGTGCTGGGTGCTCAGTTCTCAGGGTGCTCAGTGCTCAGGGTGCTGGGTGCTCAGTACTCAGGCTTCTGGGTGCTCAGTGCTCGGGGTGCTGGGTGCTCAGTGCTCAGGGTGATCAGTGCTCAGTACTAAGGGTGCTGGGTGCTCAGTGCTCAGGGTGATGGGTGCTCAGTCCTCAGGGTGCTGGGTATTCAGTGCTCAGGGTGCTCAGTACTCAGGGTGCTGGGTGCTCAGTGCTCGGGGTGCTGGGTGCTCAGTACTCAGGGTGCTGGGTGCTCAGTGCGCGGGGTGCTGGGTGCTCAGTGCTCGGGGTGCTGGGTGCTCAGTGCTCAGTGCTCAGGGTGTTGGGTGCTCAGTGCTCAGTGCTCAGGGTGCTGGGTGCTCAGTACTAAGGGTGCTGGGTGCTCAGTACTCAGGGTGCTGGGTGATCAGTGCTCAGGGTGCTGGGTGCTCAGGACTCTGGGTGTTGGGTGCTCAGTACTCAGGGTGCTGGGTGCTCAGTGCTCGGGGTGCTGGGTGCTCAGTGCTCGGGGTGCTGGGTGCTCAGTGCTCAGTGCTCAGTGCTCACGGTGCTGGTTGCTCAGTACTCAGGGTGCTGGGTGCTCAGTACTCAGGGTGCTGGGTGCTCAGTGCTCAGGGTGCTCTGTGCTCAGTACTCAGGGTGCTGGGAGCTCAGTGCTCGGGGTGCTGCGTGCTCTGTGCTCAGGGTGCTGGGTGCTCAGTGCTCAGGGTGCTGGGTGCTCAGTGCTCAGGGTGCTGGGTGCTCAGTCCTCCGGGTGCTCAGTGCTCAGGGTGCTGGGTGCTCAGTGCTCGGGGTCCTCGGTGCTCAGTACTCAGGGTGCTGATTGCTCAGTACTCAGGGTGCTGGGTGCTCAGTACTCATGGTGCTGGGTGCTCATTACTCAGGGTGCTGGGTGCTCAGTGCTCAGGGTGCTGGGTGCTCAGTGCGCGGGGTGCTGGGTGCTCAGTGCTCAGTGCTCAGGGTGTTGGGTGCTCAGTGCTCAGTGCTCAGGGTGCTGGGTGCTCAGTACTCAGGGTGCTGGGTGCTCAGTACTCAGGGTGCTGGGTGATCAGTGCTCAGGGTGCTGGGTGCTCAGTGCTCGGGGTGCTGGGTGCTCAGTGCTCGGGGTGCTGGGTGCTCAGTGCTCAGGGTGCTGGGTGCTCAGTATTCAGCGTGCTGGGTGCTCAGTGCTCGGGGTGCTCGGTGCTCAGTACTCAAGGTGCTGGGTGCTCAGTGCTCAGGGTGCTGGGTGATCAGTATTCAGCGTGCTGGGTGCTCAGTTCTCGGGGTGCTCGGTGCTCAGTACTCAAGGTGCTGGGTGCTCAGTGCTCAGGGTGCTGGGTGCCCAGTCCTCGGGGTGCTCCGTTCTCAGTGCTCAGGGTGCTGGGTGCTCAGTACTCAGGGTGCTCAGTGCTCAGTACTCAGGGTGCTGGGTGCTCAGTACTCAGGGTGCTGGGTGCTCAGTGCTCGGGGTGCTGGGTGCTCAGTGCTGAGGGTGGTGCTGGGTGCTCAGTACTCAGGGTGCTGTGTGCTCCGTGCTCAGGGTGCTGGGTGCTCAGTACTAAGGTTCCTGGGTACGAAGTATTCAGGGTGCTCGGTGCTCAGTACTCAGGGTGCTGGGTGCTCAGTGCTCACGGTGCTGGGTACTCAGTACTCAGGGTGCTGGGTGCTCAGTACTCAGGGTGCTGGGTGCTCAGTGCTCAGGGTGCTTGGTGCTCAGTGCTCAGGGTGCTGGGTGCTCAGTACTCAGGGTGCTGGGTGCTCAGTGCTCAGGGTGCTGGGTGCTCAGTGCTCGGGGTCCTGGGTGCTCAGTGCTCAGGGTGCTGGGTGCTCAGTACTCAGGGTGCTGGGTGCTCAGTGCGCGGGGTGCTGGGTGCTCAGTGCTCAGTGCTCAGGGTGTTGGGTGCTCAGTGCTCAGTGCTCAGGGTGCTGGGTGCTCAGTACTCAGGGTGCTGGGTGCTCAGTGCTCAGGGTGCTGGGTGCTCAGTGCGCGGGGTGCTGGGTGCTCAGTGCTCGGGGTGCTGGGTGCTCAGTGCTCAGTGCTCAGGGTGTTCTGTGCTCAGTGCTCAGTGCTCAGGGTGCTGGGTGCTCAGTACTCAGGGTGCTGGGTGCTCAGTACTCAGGGTGCTGGGTGCTCAGTGCTCAGGGTGCTGGGTGCTCAGGACTCTGGGTGTTGGGTGCTCAGTACTCAGGGTGCTGGGTGCTCAGTGCTCGGGGTGCTGGGTGCTCAGTGCTCTGGGTGCTTGGTGCTCAGTGCTCAGGGTGCTGGGTGCTCAGTATTCAGCGTGCTGGGTGCTCAGTTCTCGGGGTGCTCGGTGCTCAGTACTCAAGGTGCTGGGTGCTCAGTGCTCAGGGTGCTGGGTGCTAAGTCCTCGGGGTGCTCCGTGCTCAGTGCTCAGGGTGCTGGGTGCTCAGTACTCAGGGTGCTCGGTGCTCAGTACTCAGGGTTCTCAGTGCTCAGGGTGATGGGTGCTCAGTACTCAGGGTGCTCAGTGCTCAGTACTCGGGGTGCTGGGTGCTCAGTACTCAGGGTGCTCAGTGCTCAGTACTCGGGGTGCTGGGTGCTCAGTGCTCATTGTGCTCAGTGCTCAGTGCTCGGGGTGCTGGGTGCTCAGTGCTCGGGGCGGTGGGTGCTCAGTGCTCGAGGTGCTGGTTGCTCAGTATTCAGGGTGCTGTGTGCTCAGTGCTCAGTACTCAGCGTGCTGGGTGCTCAGTGCTCAGAGTGTTGGGTGCTCAGTACTCAGGGTGCTGGGTGCTCAGTGCTCAGTGCTCAGGGTGCTCAGTTCTCAGGTTGCTCAGTGCTCAGGGTGCTGGGTGCTCAGGGTGCTGGCTGCTCAGTGCTCGGGGTGCTGGGTGCTCAGTGCTCAGTGCTCAGGGTGCTGGGTGCTCAGTGCTCAGTGCTCAGGGTGCTGGGTGCTCAGTTCTCAGGGTGCTCAGTGCTCAGGGTGCTGGGTGCTCAGTACTCAGGCTTCTGGGTGCTCAGTGCTCGGGGTGCTGGGTGCTCAGTGCTCAGGGTGATCAGTGCTCAGTACTAAGGGTGCTGGGTGCTCAGTGCTCAGGGTGATGGGTGCTCAGTCCTCAGGGTGCTGGGTATTCAGTGCTCAGGGTGCTGAGTACTCAGGGTGCTGGGTGCTCAGTGCTCGGGGTGCTGGGTGCTCAGTACTCAGGGTGCTGGGTGCTCAGTGCGCGGGGTGCTGGGTGCTCAGTGCTCGGGGTGCTGGGTGCTCAGTGCTCAGTGCTCAGGGTGTTGGGTGCTCAGTGCTCAGTGCTCAGGGTGCTGGGTGCTCAGTACTAAGGGTGCTGGGTGCTCAGTACTCAGGGTGCTGGGTGATCAGTGCTCAGGGTGCTGGGTGTTCAGTACTCAGGTTGCTCGGTGCTCAGTACTCCGGGTTCTCAGTGCTCAGGGTGCTCAGTGCTAAGTACTCGGGGTGCTGGGTGCTCAGTACTCAGGGTGCTCAGTGCTCAGTACTCGGGGTGCTGGGTGCTCAGTGCTCAGTGTGCTCAGTGCTCAGTGCTCGGGGTGCTGGGTGCTCAGTGCTCGGGGCGCTGGGTGCTCAGTGCTCGAGGTGCTGGTTGCTCAGTACTCAGGGTGCAGTGTGCTCAGTGCTCAGTACTCAGCGTGCTGGGTACTCAGTGCTCAGAGTGTTGGGTGCTCAGTACTCAGGGTGCTGGGTGCTCAGTGCTCAGTGCTCAGGGTGCTCAGTGCTCAGGGTGCTCAGTGCTCAGGGTGCTGGGTGCTCAGTGCTCGGGGTGCTGGGTGCTCAGTACTCGGGGTGCTCAGTGCTCAGTACTCAGGGTGCTGTGTGCTCAGTACTCTGGGTGCTGGGTGCTCAGTACTCAGGGTGCTGGGTGCTCAGTGCTCGGGGTGCTGGGTGCTCAGTGCTCAGGGTGCTGGGTGCTCAGTGCTCGGGGCGCTGGGTGCTCAGTTCTCGGGGTGCTGGGTGCTCAGTACTCGGGGTGCTGGGTGCTCAGTACTCAGGGTGCTCTGTGCTCAGTACTCAGTACTCAGGGTGCTGGGTGCTCAGTGCTCAGGGTGCTGGGTGCTCAGTAATCTGGGTATTGGGTGCTCAGTACTCAGCGTGCTGGGTGCTCCGTGCTCGAGGTGCTGGGTGCTCAGTGCTCGGGGAGCTCGGTGCTCAGTACTCAGGGTGCTGTGTGCTCAGTACTCAGTGCTCGGGGTCCTGGGTGCTCCGTGCTCGGGGTGCTTAGTGCTCAGTAGTCAGGGTGCTGGGTGCTCAGTACTCAGGGTGCTGGGTGCTCATTCTCGGGGTGCTGGGTGCTCAGTGCTCGGGGTGCTGGGTGCTCAGTGCTCGGGGTGCTGGGTGCTCAGTGCTCGGGGTGCTCGGTGCTCAGTACTCAAGGTGCTGTGTGCTCAGTTCTCAGGGTGCTGGGTGCTCAGTTCTCAGGGTGCTGGGTGCTCAGTGCTCAGGGTGCTGGGTGCTCAGTGCTCGGGGTGCTTGGTGCTCAGTGCTCAGGGTCCTGGGTGCTCAGTACTCAGGGTGCTGGGTGCTTAGTACTCAGGGTGCTCAGTGCTCAGTACACAGGGTGCTGGCTGCTCAGTGCTCAGTACTCAGGGTGCTGGGTGCTCAGTGCTCGGGGTGCTGGGTGCTCAGTACTCAGCGTGCTCCGTGCTAAGTACTCAGGGTGCTGGGTGCTCAGTGCTCAGGGTGCTGGGTGCTCGGGGAGCTCGGTGCTCAGTACTCAGGGTGCTGGGTGCTCAGTACTCAGTGCTCGGGGTCCTGGGTGCTCCGTGCTCGGGGTGCTGGGCGCTCAGTGCTCTGGGTGCATAGTGCTCAGTACTCAGGGTGCTGGGTGCTCAGTACTCAGGGTGCTGGGTGCTCATTCTCGGGGTGCTGGGTGCTCAGTGCTCGGGGTGCTGGGTGCTCAGTACTCAGGGTGCTGGGGGCTCAGTACTCGGGGTGCTGGGTGCTCTGTACTCAGGGTGCTGGGTGCTCAGTGCTCGGGGTCCTGGGTGCTCAGTCTCAGGGTCCTGGGTGCTCAGTGCTCAGGTTGCTGGGTGCGCAGTCCTCAGGGTGCTCAGTGCTCAGGGTGCTGGGTGCTCAGTGCTCGGGGTGCTCGGTGCTCAGTACTCAGGGTGCTGAGTGCTCAGTACTCAGGATGCTGGGTGCTCAGTACTCATGGTTCTGGGTGCTCAGTACTCAGGGGGCTGGGTGCTCAGTGCTCAGGGTGCTGGGTGCTCAGTGCTCAGGGTGCTGGATGCTCAGTGCTCGGGGTGCTGTGTGCTCAGTGCTCGGGGTGATGGGTGCTCAGTGCTCAGTGCTCAGGGTGTTGGGTGCTCAGTGCTCAGTGCTCAGGGTGCTGGGTGCTCAGTACTCGGGGTGCTGGGTGCTCAGTACTCAGGGTGCTCTGTGCTCAGTACTCAGTACTCAGGGTGCTGGGTGCTCAGTGCTCAGGGTGCTGGGTGCTCAGTAATCTGTGTATTGGGTGCTCAGTACTCAGCGTGCTGGGTGCTCCGTGCTCGAGGTGTTGGGTGCTCAGTGCTCGGGGAGCTCGGTGCTCAGTACTCAGGGTGCTGTGTGCTCAGTACTCAGTGCTCGGGGTCCTGGGTGCTCCGTGCTCGGGGTGCTTAGTGCTCAGTAGTCAGGGTGCTGGGTGCTCAGTACTCAGGGTGCTGGGTGCTCATTCTCGGGGTGCTGGGTGCTCAGTGCTCGGGGTGCTCGATGCTCATTACTCAAGGTGCTGGGTGCTCAGTTCTCAGGGTGCTGGGTGCTCAGTGCTCGGGGTGCTCGGTGCTCAGTACTCAAGGTGCTGTGTGCTCAGTTCTCAGGGTGCTGGGTGCTCAGTTCTCAGGGTGCTGGGTGCTCAGTGCTCAGGGTGCTGGGTGCTCAGTGCTCGGGGTGCTTGGTGCTCAGTGCTCAGGGTCCTGGGTGCTCAGTACTCAGGGTGCTGGGTGCTTAGTACTCAGGGTGCTCAGTGCTCAGTACACAGGGTGCTGGGTGCTCAGTGCTCAGTACTCAGGGTGCTGGGTGCTCAGTGCTCGGGGTGCTGGGTGCTCAGTACTCAGCGTGCTCCGTGCTAAGTACTCAGGGTGCTGGGTGCTCAGTGCTCAGTGTGCTGGGTGCTCGGGGAGCTCGGTGCTCAGTACTCAGGGTGCTGGGTGCTCAGTACTCAGTGCTCGGGGTCCTGGGTGCTCCGTGCTCGGGGTGCTGGGCGCTCAGTGCTCTGGGTGCATAGTGCTCAGTACTCAGGGTGCTGGGTGCTCAGTACTCAGGGTGCTGGGTGCTCATTCTCGGGGTGCTGGGTGCTCAGTGCTCGGGGTGCTGGGTGCTCAGTACTCAGGGTGCTGGGGGCTCAGTACTCGGGGTGCTGGGTGCTCTGTACTCAGGGTGCTGGGTGCTCAGTGCTCGGGGTCCTGGGTGCTCAGTCTCAGGGTGCTGGGTGCTCAGTGCTCAGGGTGCTGGGTGCGCAGACTTCAGGGTGCTCAGTGCTCATGGTGCTGGGTGCTCAGTGCTCGGGGTGCTCGGTGCTCAGTACTCAGGGTGCTGAGTGCTCAGTACTCAGGATGCTGGGTGCTCAGTACTCATGGTTCTGGGTGCTCAGTACTCAGGGGGCTGGGTGCTCAGTGCTCAGGGTGCTGGGTGCTCAGTGCTCAGGGTGCTGGATGCTCAGTGCTCGGGGTGCTGTGTGCTCAGTGCTCGGGGTGATGGGTGCTCAGTGCTCAGTGCTCAGGGTGTTGGGTGCTCAGTGCTCAGTGCTCTGGGTGCTTGGTGCTCTGTACTCAGGGTGCTGGGTGCTCAGTACTCAGGGTGCTGGGTGCTCAGTGCTCAGGGTGCTGGGTGCTCAGTACTCTTTCTGTTGGGTGCTCAGTACTCAGGGTGCTGGGTGCTCAGTGCTCGGGGTGCTGGGTGCTCAGTGCTCAGGGTGCTGTGTGCTCAGTGCTCAGGGTTCTGGGTGCTTAGTACTCAAGGTGCTGGTTGCTCAGTGCTCAGGGTGCTGGGTGCTCAGTCCTCGGGGTGCTCAGTGCTCAGTGCTCAGGGTGCTGGGTGCTCAGTACTCAGGGTACTCGGTGCTCAGTACTCAGGGTTCTCAGTGCTCAGTGCTCAGGGTGCTGGGTGCTCAGTTCTCAGGGTGCTCAGTGCTCAGTACTCGGGGTGCTGGGTGCTCAGTACTCAGGGTGCTGGGTGCTTAGTACTCAGGGTGCTCAGTGCTCAGTACACAGGGTGCTGGGTGCTCATTGCTCGGGGTGCTGGGTGCTCAGTGCTCAGTACTCAGGGTGCTGGGTGCTCAGTGCTCGGGGTGCTGGGTGCTCAGTACTCAGCGTGCTGGGTGCTCAGTACTCAGGGTGCTGGGTGCTCAGTGCTCAGGGTGCTGGGTGCTCAGTGCTCAGTGTGCTGTGTGCTCAGTGATCGGGGTGCTGGGTGCTCAGTACTCAGGGTGCTCAGTGCTCAGTACTCAGTGCTCGGGGTCCTGGGTGCTCCGTGCTCGGGGTGCTGGGTGCTCAGTGCTCTGGGTGCTTAGTGCTCAGTACTCAGGGTGCTGGGTGCTCAGTACTCAGGGTGCTGGGTGCTCATTCTCGGGGTGCTGGGTGCTCAGTGCTCGGGGTGCTGGGTGCTCAGTACTCAGGGTGCTGGGGGCTCAGTACTCAGGGTGCTGGGTGCTCAGTACTCAGGGTGCTCGGTTCTCAGTACTCAGGGTGTTGGGTGCTCATTCTCGGGGTGCTGGGTACTCAGTGCTCAGGGTGCTGGGTGCTCAGTACTCAGGGTGCTGGGGGCTCAGTACTCAGGGTGCTGGGTGCTCAGTACTCAGGGTGATCTGTTCTCAGTACTCAGGTTGCTGGGTGCTCAGTGCTCGGGGTGCTGGGTGCTCAGTACTCGGGGTGCTCAGTGCTCAGTACTCAGGGTGCTGGGTGCTCAGTACTCAGGGTGCTGGGTGTTCAGTGCTCGGGGTGCTCGGTGCTCAGTACTCGGTGTGCTGGGTGCTCAGTACTCGGGGTGCTGGGTGCTCAGTGCTCAGGGTGCTGGGTGCTCAGTGCTCGGGGTGCTGGGTGCTCAGTGCTGAGGGTGGTGCTGGGTGCTCAGTACTCAGGGTGCTGGGTGCTCAGTGCTCAGGGTGCTTGGTGCTCAGTACTAAGGGTGTTGGGTGCTCAGTACTCAGGGTGCTCCGTGCTCAGTACTCAGGGTGCTGGGTGCTCAGTGCTCAGGGTGCTGGGTACTCAGTACTCAGGGTGCTGGGTGCTCAGTACTCACTGTGCTGGGTGCTCAGTGCTCAGGGTGCTGGGTGCTCAGTGCTCAGGGTGCTGGGTGCTCAGTACTCAGGGTGCTGGGTGCTCAGTGCTCAGGGTGATCGGTGCTCAGTACTCAGGGTGCTCAGTACTCAGGGTGCTGGGTGCTCAGTGCTCGGGGTGCTGGGTGCTCAGTACTCGGGGTGCTGGGTGCTCTGTACTCAGGGTGCTGGGTGCTCAGTGCTCGGGGTCCTGGGTGCTCAGTGCTCAGGGTGATCGGTGCTCAGTACTCAGGGTGCTGGGTGCTCAGTGCTCAGGGTGCTGGGTGCTCAGTCCTCAGGGTGCTCAGTGCTCAGGGTGCTGGGTGCTCAGTGCTCGGGGTGCTCGGTGCTCAGTACTCAGGGTGCTGAGTGCTCAGTACTCAGGGTGCTGGGTGCTCAGTACTCATGGTGCTGGGTGCTCAGTACTCAGTGGGCTGGGTGCTCAGTGCTCAGGGTGCTGGGTGCTCAGTGCTCAGGGTGCTAGGTGCTCAGTGCTCGGGGTGCTGGGTGCTCAGTGCTCGGGGTGCTCGGTGCTCAGTGCTCAGTGCTCAGGGTGTTGGGTGCTCAGTGCTCAGTGCTCAGGGTGCTGTGTGCTCAGTACTCAGGGTGCTGGGTGCTCAGTACTCAGGGTGCTGGGTGCTCAGTGCTCAGGGTGCTGGGTTCTCAGTACTCTGGGTGTTGGGTGCTCAGTACTCAGGGTGCTGGGTGCTCAGTGCTCGGGGTGCTGGGTGCTCAGTGCTCGGGGTGCTGGGTGCTCAGTGCTCAGGGTGCTGGGTGCTCAGTATTCAGGGTGCTGGGTGCTCAGTGCTCGGGGTGCTCGGTGCTCAGTACTCAAGGTGCTGGGTGCTCAGTGCTCAGGGTGCTGTGTGCTCAGTCCTCGGTGTGCTCCGTGCTCAGTGCTCAGGGTGCTGGGTGCTCAGTACTCAGGGTGCTCGGTGCTCAGTACTCAGGGTTCTCAGTGCTCAGTGCTCAGGGTGCTGGGTGCTCAGTTCTCAGGGTGCTCAGTGCTCAGCACTCGGGTGCTTGGTGCTCAGTGCTCATTGTGCTCAGTGCTCAGCACTCGGGGTGCTGGGTGCTCAGTGTTCAGGGTGCTCAGTGCTCAGTGCTCGGGGAGCTGGGTGCTCAGTGCTCGGAGTTCTGCGTGCTCAGTACTCAGGGTGCTGTGTGCTCAGTGCTCAGTACTCAGCGTGCTGGGTGCTCAGTGCTCAGAGTGTTGGGTGCTCAGTACTCAGGGTGCTGGGTGCTCAGTGCTCAGTGCTCAGGGTGCTCAGTGCTCAGGGTGCTGGGTGCTCAGGGTGCTGGGTGCTCAGTGCTCGGGGTGCTGGTTGCTCAGTGCTCAGGGTGCTGGGTGCTCAGTGTTCAGTACTCAGGGTGCTGGGTGCTCAGTGCTCAGTGCTCAGGGTGCTGGGTGTTCAGTACTCAGGGTGCTGGGTGCTCAGTACTCAGGGTGCTTGGTGCTCAGTGCTCAGGGTGCTGGTTGCTCAGTGCTCAGGGTGCTGGGTGCTCAGTACTCAGGGTGCTGGGTACTCAGTACTCAGGGTGCTCGGTGTTCAGTACTCAGGGTGCTGGGTGCTCAGTACTCAGGGTGCTGGGTGCTCAGTACTCAGGGTGCTGGGTGCTCAATGCTCAGGGTGCTGGGTGCTCAATGCTCAGGGTGCTGGGTGCTCAGTGCTCAGGGTGCTGGGTGCTCAGTGCTCGGGGTGCTGGGTGCTCAGGGCTGTGGTGCTGGGTGCTCAGTCCTCAGTGCTCAGGGTGCTGGGTGCTCAGTGCTCAGTACTCAGGGTGCTGGGTGCTCAGTACTCAGGGTGCTCTGTGCTCAGTACTCAGGGTGCTGGGAGCTCAGTGCTCGGGGTGCTGCGAGCTCTGTGCTCAGGGTGCTGGGTGCTCAGTGCTCAGGGTGCTGGGTGCTCAGTACTCAGGGTGCTGGGTGCTCAGTGCTGGGGTGCTCGGGGCTCAGTACTCAAGGTGCTGGGTGCTCAGTGCTCAGGGTGCTGGGTGCTCAGTCCTCGGGGTGCTCCGTGCTCAGTGATCAGGGTGCTGGGTGCTCAGTACTCAGGGTGCTCGGTGCTCAGTACTCAGGGTTCTCAGTGCTCAGTACTCAGGGTGGTGGGTGCTCAGTGCTCAGGGTGCTGGGTGCTCAGTACCCAGGGTGCTCAGTGCTCAGTACTCGGAGTGCTTGGTGCTCAGTACTCAGGGTGCTCAGTGCTCAGTACTCGGGGTGCTGGGTGCTCAGTGCTCAGGGTGCTCAGTGTTCAGTGCTCGGGGTGCTGGGTGCTCAGTGCTCGGGGCGCTGGATGCTCAGTGCTCGGGGTGCTGGGTGCTCAGTACTCGGGGTGCTGGGTGCTCAGTACTCGGGGTGCTGGGTGCTCAGTGCTCAGGGTGCTCAGTGTTCAGTGCTCGGGGTGCTGGGTGCTCAGTGCTCGGGGCGCTGGGTGCTCAGTGCTCGGGGTGCTGGGTGCTCAGTACTCGGGGTGCTGGGTGCTCAGTACTCAGGGTGCTCTGTGCTCAGTACTCAGTACTCAGGGTGCTGGGTGCTCAGTGCTCAGGGTGCTGGGTGCTCAGTAATCTGTGTATTGGGTGCTCAGTACTCAGCGTGCTGGGTGCTCCGTGCTCGAGGTGCTGGGTGCTCAGTGCTCGGGGAGCTCGGTGCTCAGTACTCAGGGTGCTGTGTGCTCAGTACTCAGTGCTCGGGGTCCTGGGTGCTCCGTGCTCGGGGTGCTTAGTGCTCAGTAGTCAGGGTGCTGGGTGCTCAGTACTCAGGGTGCTGGGTGCTCATTCTCGGGGTGCTGGGTGCTCAGTGCTCGGGGTGCTCGATGCTCATTACTCAAGGTGCTGGGTGCTCAGTTCTCAGGGTGCTGGGTGCTCAGTGCTCGGGGTGCTCGGTGCTCAGTACTCAAGGTGCTGTGTGCTCAGTTCTCAGGGTGCTGGGTGCTCAGTTCTCAGGGTGCTGGGTGCTCAGTGCTCAGGGTGCTGGGTGCTCAGTGCTCGGGGTGCTTGGTGCTCAGTGCTCAGGGTCCTGGGTGCTCAGTACTCAGGGTGCTGGGTGCTTAGTACTCAGGGTGCTCAGTGCTCAGTACACAGGGTGCTGGGTGCTCAGTGCTCAGTACTCAGGGTGCTGGGTGCTCAGTGCTCGGGGTGCTGGGTGCTCAGTACTCAGCGTGCTCCGTGCTAAGTACTCAGGGTGCTGGGTGCTCAGTGCTCAGTGTGCTGGGTGCTCGGGGAGCTCGGTGCTCAGTACTCAGGGTGCTGGGTGCTCAGTACTCAGTGCTCGGGGTCCTGGGTGCTCCGTGCTCGGGGTGCTGG
Source organism: Microtus oregoni (assembly GCF_018167655.1). Taxonomy (NCBI): domain Eukaryota; kingdom Metazoa; phylum Chordata; class Mammalia; order Rodentia; family Cricetidae; genus Microtus; species Microtus oregoni. Next base: position 22,724 of record NW_024543335.1, read on the forward strand.
GCGCTCAGTGCTCTGGGTGCATAGTGCTCAGTACTCAGGGTGCTGGGTGCTCAGTACTCAGGGTGCTGGGTGCTCATTCTCGGGGTGCTGGGTGCTCAGTGCTCGGGGTGCTGGGTGCTCAGTACTCAGGGTGCTGGGGGCTCAGTACTCGGGGTGCTGGGTGCTCTGTACTCAGGGTGCTGGGTGCTCAGTGCTCGGGGTCCTGGGTGCTCAGTCTCAGGGTGCTGGGTGCTCAGTGCTCAGGGTGCTGGGTGCGCAGACTTCAGGGTGCTCAGTGCTCATGGTGCTGGGTGCTCAGTGCTCGGGGTGCTCGGTGCTCAGTACTCAGGGTGCTGAGTGCTCAGTACTCAGGATGCTGGGTGCTCAGTACTCATGGTTCTGGGTGCTCAGTACTCAGGGGGCTGGGTGCTCAGTGCTCAGGGTGCTGGGTGCTCAGTGCTCAGGGTGCTGGATGCTCAGTGCTCGGGGTGCTGTGTGCTCAGTGCTCGGGGTGATGGGTGCTCAGTGCTCAGTGCTCAGGGTGTTGGGTGCTCAGTGCTCAGTGCTCTGGGTGCTTGGTGCTCTGTACTCAGGGTGCTGGGTGCTCAGTACTCAGGGTGCTGGGTGCTCAGTGCTCAGGGTGCTGGGTGCTCAGTACTCTTTCTGTTGGGTGCTCAGTACTCAGGGTGCTGGGTGCTCAGTGCTCGGGGTGCTGGGTGCTCAGTGCTCAGGGTGCTGTGTGCTCAGTGCTCAGGGTTCTGGGTGCTTAGTACTCAAGGTGCTGGTTGCTCAGTGCTCAGGGTGCTGGGTGCTCAGTCCTCGGGGTGCTCAGTGCTCAGTGCTCAGGGTGCTGGGTGCTCAGTACTCAGGGTACTCGGTGCTCAGTACTCAGGGTTCTCAGTGCTCAGTGCTCAGGGTGCTGGGTGCTCAGTTCTCAGGGTGCTCAGTGCTCAGTACTCGGGGTGCTGGGTGCTCAGTACTCAGGGTGCTGGGTGCTTAGTACTCAGGGTGCTCAGTGCTCAGTACACAGGGTGCTGGGTGCTCATTGCTCGGGGTGCTGGGTGCTCAGTGCTCAGTACTCAGGGTGCTGGGTGCTCAGTGCTCGGGGTGCTGGGTGCTCAGTACTCAGCGTGCTGGGTGCTCAGTACTCAGGGTGCTGGGTGCTCAGTGCTCAGGGTGCTGGGTGCTCAGTGCTCAGTGTGCTGTGTGCTCAGTGATCGGGGTGCTGGGTGCTCAGTACTCAGGGTGCTCAGTGCTCAGTACTCAGTGCTCGGGGTCCTGGGTGCTCCGTGCTCGGGGTGCTGGGTGCTCAGTGCTCTGGGTGCTTAGTGCTCAGTACTCAGGGTGCTGGGTGCTCAGTACTCAGGGTGCTGGGTGCTCATTCTCGGGGTGCTGGGTGCTCAGTGCTCGGGGTGCTGGGTGCTCAGTACTCAGGGTGCTGGGGGCTCAGTACTCAGGGTGCTGGGTGCTCAGTACTCAGGGTGCTCGGTTCTCAGTACTCAGGGTGTTGGGTGCTCATTCTCGGGGTGCTGGGTACTCAGTGCTCAGGGTGCTGGGTGCTCAGTACTCAGGGTGCTGGGGGCTCAGTACTCAGGGTGCTGGGTGCTCAGTACTCAGGGTGATCTGTTCTCAGTACTCAGGTTGCTGGGTGCTCAGTGCTCGGGGTGCTGGGTGCTCAGTACTCGGGGTGCTCAGTGCTCAGTACTCAGGGTGCTGGGTGCTCAGTACTCAGGGTGCTGGGTGTTCAGTGCTCGGGGTGCTCGGTGCTCAGTACTCGGTGTGCTGGGTGCTCAGTACTCGGGGTGCTGGGTGCTCAGTGCTCAGGGTGCTGGGTGCTCAGTGCTCGGGGTGCTGGGTGCTCAGTGCTGAGGGTGGTGCTGGGTGCTCAGTACTCAGGGTGCTGGGTGCTCAGTGCTCAGGGTGCTTGGTGCTCAGTACTAAGGGTGTTGGGTGCTCAGTACTCAGGGTGCTCCGTGCTCAGTACTCAGGGTGCTGGGTGCTCAGTGCTCAGGGTGCTGGGTACTCAGTACTCAGGGTGCTGGGTGCTCAGTACTCACTGTGCTGGGTGCTCAGTGCTCAGGGTGCTGGGTGCTCAGTGCTCAGGGTGCTGGGTGCTCAGTACTCAGGGTGCTGGGTGCTCAGTGCTCAGGGTGATCGGTGCTCAGTACTCAGGGTGCTCAGTACTCAGGGTGCTGGGTGCTCAGTGCTCGGGGTGCTGGGTGCTCAGTACTCGGGGTGCTGGGTGCTCTGTACTCAGGGTGCTGGGTGCTCAGTGCTCGGGGTCCTGGGTGCTCAGTGCTCAGGGTGATCGGTGCTCAGTACTCAGGGTGCTGGGTGCTCAGTGCTCAGGGTGCTGGGTGCTCAGTCCTCAGGGTGCTCAGTGCTCAGGGTGCTGGGTGCTCAGTGCTCGGGGTGCTCGGTGCTCAGTACTCAGGGTGCTGAGTGCTCAGTACTCAGGGTGCTGGGTGCTCAGTACTCATGGTGCTGGGTGCTCAGTACTCAGTGGGCTGGGTGCTCAGTGCTCAGGGTGCTGGGTGCTCAGTGCTCAGGGTGCTAGGTGCTCAGTGCTCGGGGTGCTGGGTGCTCAGTGCTCGGGGTGCTCGGTGCTCAGTGCTCAGTGCTCAGGGTGTTGGGTGCTCAGTGCTCAGTGCTCAGGGTGCTGTGTGCTCAGTACTCAGGGTGCTGGGTGCTCAGTACTCAGGGTGCTGGGTGCTCAGTGCTCAGGGTGCTGGGTTCTCAGTACTCTGGGTGTTGGGTGCTCAGTACTCAGGGTGCTGGGTGCTCAGTGCTCGGGGTGCTGGGTGCTCAGTGCTCGGGGTGCTGGGTGCTCAGTGCTCAGGGTGCTGGGTGCTCAGTATTCAGGGTGCTGGGTGCTCAGTGCTCGGGGTGCTCGGTGCTCAGTACTCAAGGTGCTGGGTGCTCAGTGCTCAGGGTGCTGTGTGCTCAGTCCTCGGTGTGCTCCGTGCTCAGTGCTCAGGGTGCTGGGTGCTCAGTACTCAGGGTGCTCGGTGCTCAGTACTCAGGGTTCTCAGTGCTCAGTGCTCAGGGTGCTGGGTGCTCAGTTCTCAGGGTGCTCAGTGCTCAGCACTCGGGTGCTTGGTGCTCAGTGCTCATTGTGCTCAGTGCTCAGCACTCGGGGTGCTGGGTGCTCAGTGTTCAGGGTGCTCAGTGCTCAGTGCTCGGGGAGCTGGGTGCTCAGTGCTCGGAGTTCTGCGTGCTCAGTACTCAGGGTGCTGTGTGCTCAGTGCTCAGTACTCAGCGTGCTGGGTGCTCAGTGCTCAGAGTGTTGGGTGCTCAGTACTCAGGGTGCTGGGTGCTCAGTGCTCAGTGCTCAGGGTGCTCAGTGCTCAGGGTGCTGGGTGCTCAGGGTGCTGGGTGCTCAGTGCTCGGGGTGCTGGTTGCTCAGTGCTCAGGGTGCTGGGTGCTCAGTGTTCAGTACTCAGGGTGCTGGGTGCTCAGTGCTCAGTGCTCAGGGTGCTGGGTGTTCAGTACTCAGGGTGCTGGGTGCTCAGTACTCAGGGTGCTTGGTGCTCAGTGCTCAGGGTGCTGGTTGCTCAGTGCTCAGGGTGCTGGGTGCTCAGTACTCAGGGTGCTGGGTACTCAGTACTCAGGGTGCTCGGTGTTCAGTACTCAGGGTGCTGGGTGCTCAGTACTCAGGGTGCTGGGTGCTCAGTACTCAGGGTGCTGGGTGCTCAATGCTCAGGGTGCTGGGTGCTCAATGCTCAGGGTGCTGGGTGCTCAGTGCTCAGGGTGCTGGGTGCTCAGTGCTCGGGGTGCTGGGTGCTCAGGGCTGTGGTGCTGGGTGCTCAGTCCTCAGTGCTCAGGGTGCTGGGTGCTCAGTGCTCAGTACTCAGGGTGCTGGGTGCTCAGTACTCAGGGTGCTCTGTGCTCAGTACTCAGGGTGCTGGGAGCTCAGTGCTCGGGGTGCTGCGAGCTCTGTGCTCAGGGTGCTGGGTGCTCAGTGCTCAGGGTGCTGGGTGCTCAGTACTCAGGGTGCTGGGTGCTCAGTGCTGGGGTGCTCGGGGCTCAGTACTCAAGGTGCTGGGTGCTCAGTGCTCAGGGTGCTGGGTGCTCAGTCCTCGGGGTGCTCCGTGCTCAGTGATCAGGGTGCTGGGTGCTCAGTACTCAGGGTGCTCGGTGCTCAGTACTCAGGGTTCTCAGTGCTCAGTACTCAGGGTGGTGGGTGCTCAGTGCTCAGGGTGCTGGGTGCTCAGTACCCAGGGTGCTCAGTGCTCAGTACTCGGAGTGCTTGGTGCTCAGTACTCAGGGTGCTCAGTGCTCAGTACTCGGGGTGCTGGGTGCTCAGTGCTCAGGGTGCTCAGTGTTCAGTGCTCGGGGTGCTGGGTGCTCAGTGCTCGGGGCGCTGGATGCTCAGTGCTCGGGGTGCTGGGTGCTCAGTACTCGGGGTGCTGGGTGCTCAGTACTCAGGGTGCTCTGTGCTCAGTACTCAGTACTCAGGGTGCTGGGTGCTCAGTGCTCAGGGTGCTGGGTGCTCAGTAATCTGTGTATTGGGTGCTCAGTACTCAGCGTGCTGGGTGCTCCGTGCTCGAGGTGCTGGGTGCTCAGTGCTCGGGGAGCTCGGTGCTCAGTACTCAGGGTGCTGTGTGCTCAGTACTCAGTGCTCGGGGTCCTGGGTGCTCCGTGCTCGGGGTGCTTAGTGCTCAGTAGTCAGGGTGCTGGGTGCTCAGTACTCAGGGTGCTGGGTGCTCATTCTCGGGGTGCTGGGTGCTCAGTGCTCGGGGTGCTCGATGCTCATTACTCAAGGTGCTGGGTGCTCAGTTCTCAGGGTGCTGGGTGCTCAGTGCTCGGGGTGCTCGGTGCTCAGTACTCAAGGTGCTGTGTGCTCAGTTCTCAGGGTGCTGGGTGCTCAGTTCTCAGGGTGCTGGGTGCTCAGTGCTCAGGGTGCTGGGTGCTCAGTGCTCAGGGTGCTTGGAGCTCAGTGCTCAGGGTCCTGGGTGCTCAGTACTCAGGGTGCTGGGTGCTTAGTACTCAGGGTGCTCAGTGCTCAGTACACAGGGTGCTGGGTGCTCAGTGCTCAGTACTCAGGGTGCTGGGTGCTCAGTGCTCGGGGTGCTGGGTGCTCAGTACTCAGCGTGCTCCGTGCTAAGTACTCAGGGTGCTGGGTGCTCAGTGCTCAGGGTGCTGGGTGCTCGGGGAGCTCGGTGCTCAGTACTCAGGGTGCTGGGTGCTCAGTACTCAGTGCTCGGGGTCCTGGGTGCTCCGTGCTCGGGGTGCTGGGCGCTCAGTGCTCTGGGTGCATAGTGCTCAGTACTCAGGGTGCTGGGTGCTCAGTACTCAGGGTGCTGGGTGCTCATTCTCGGGGTGCTGGGTGCTCAGTGCTCGGGGTGCTGGGTGCTCAGTACTCAGGGTGCTGGGGGCTCAGTACTCGGGGTGCTGGGTGCTCTGTACTCAGGGTGCTGGGTGCTCAGTGCTCGGGCTCCTGGGTGCTCAGTCTCAGGGTGCTGGGTGCTCAGTGCTCAGGGTGCTGGGTGCGCAGTCCTCAGGGTGCTCAGTGCTCATGGTGCTGGGTGCTCAGTGCTCGGGGTGCTCGGTGCTCAGTACTCAGTGTGCTGAGTGCTCAGTACTCAGGATGCTGGGTGCTCAGTACTCATGGTTCTGGGTGCTCAGTACTCAGGGGGCTGGGTGCTCAGTGCTCAGGGTGCTGGGTGCTCAGTGCTCAGGGTGCTGCATGCTCAGTGCTCGGGGTGCTGTGTGCTCAGTGCTCGGGTTGATGGGTGCTCAGTGCTCAGTGCTCAGGGTGTTGGGTGCTCAGTGCTCAGTGCTCAGGGTGCTGGGTGCTCAGTACTCAGGGTGCTGGGTGCTCAGTACTCAGGGTGCTGGGTGCTCAGTGCTCAGGGTGCTGGGTGCTCAGTACTCTGGGTGTTGGGTGCTCAGTACTCAGGGTGCTGGGTGCTCAGTGCTCGGGGTGATGGGTGCTCAGTGCTCAGGGTGCTGTGTGCTCAGTGCTCAGGGTTCTGGGTGCTTAGTACTCAAGGTGCTGGTTGCTCAGTGCTCAGGGTGCTGGGTGCTCAGTCCTCGGGGTGCTCCGTGCTCAGTGCTCAGGGTGCTGGGTGCTCAGTACTCAGGGTACTCGGTGCTCAGTACTCAGGGTTCTCAGTGCTCAGTGCTCAGGGTGCTGGGTGCTCAGTTCTCAGGGTGCTCAGTGCTCAGTACTCGGGGTGCTGGGTGCTCAGTACTCAGGGTGCTGGGTGCTTAGTACTCAGGGTGCTCAGTGCTCAGTACACAGGGTGCTGGGTGCTCAGTGCTCGGGGTGCTGGGTGCTCAGTGCTCAGTACTCAGGGTGCTGGGTGCTCAGTACTCGGGGTGCTCAGTGCTCAGTACACAGGGTGCTGGGGGCTCAGTACTCAGGGTGCTGGGTGCTCAGTACTCAGGGTGATCTGTTCTCAGTACTCAGGTTGCAGGGTGCTCAGTGCTCGGGGTGCTGGGTGCTCAGTACTCGGGGTGCTCAGTGCTCAGTACTCAGGGTGCTGGGTGCTCAGTACTCAGGGTGCTGGGTGTTCAGTGCTCGGGGTGCTCGGTGCTCAGTACTCGGTGTGCTGGGTGCTCAGTACTCGGGGTGCTGGGTGCTCAGTGCTCAGGGTGCTGGGTGCTCAGTGCTCGGGGTGCTGGGTGCTCAGTGCTGAGGGTGGTGCTGGGTGCTCAGTACTCAGGGTGCTGGGTGCTCAGTGCTCAGGGTGCTTGGTGCTCAGTACTAAGGGTGTTGGGTGCTCAGTACTCAGGGTGCTCGGTGCTCAGTACTCAGGGTGCTGGGTGCTCAGTGCTCAGGGTGCTGGGTACTCAGTACTCAGGGTGCTGGGTGCTCAGTACTCACTGTGCTGGGTGCTCAGTGCTCAGGGTGCTGGGTGCTCAGTGCTCAGGGTGCTGGGTGCTCAGTACTCAGGGTGCTGGGTGCTCAGTGCTCAGGGTGATCGGTGCTCAGTACTCAGGGTGCTCAGTACTCAGGGTGCTGGGTGCTCAGTGCTCGGGGTGCTGGGTGCTCAGTACTCGGGGTGCTGGGTGCTCTGTACTCAGGGTGCTGGGTGCTCAGTGCTCGGGGTCCTGGGTGCTCAGTGCTCAGGGTGATCGGTGCTCAGTACTCAGGGTGCTGGGTGCTCAGTGCTCAGGGTGCTGGGTGCTCAGTCCTCAGGGTGCTCAGTGCTCAGGGTGCTGGGTGCTCAGTGCTCGGGGTGCTCGGTGCTCAGTACTCAGGGTGCTGAGTGCTCAGTACTCATGGTGCTGGGTGCTCAGTACTCAGGGGGCTGGGTGCTCAGTGCTCAGGGTGCTGGGTGCTCAGTGCTCAGGGTGCTAGGTGCTCAGTGCTCGGGGTGCTGGGTGCTCAGTGCTCGGGGTGCTCGGTGCTCAGTGCTCAGTGCTCAGGGTGTTGGGTGCTCAGTGCTCAGTGCTCAGGGTGCTCTGTGCTCAGTACTCAGGGTGCTGGGTGCTCAGTACTCAGGGTGCTGGGTGCTCAGTGCTCAGGGTGCTGGGTGCTCAGTACTCTGGGTGTTGGGTGCTCAGTACTCAGGGTGCTGGGTGCTCAGTGCTCGGGGTGCTGGGTGCTCAGTGCTCGGGGTGCTGGGTGCTCAGTGCTCAGGGTGCTGGGTGCTCAGTATTCAGGGTGCTGGGTGCTCAATGCTCGGGGTGCTGGGTGCTCAGTACTCAAGGTGCTGGGTGCTCAGTGCTCAGGGTGCTGTGTGCTCAGTCCTCGGTGTGCTCCGTGCTCAGTGCTCAGGGTGCTGGGTGCTCAGTACTCAGGGTGCTCGGTGCTCAGTACTCAGGGTCCTCAGTGCTCAGTGCTCAGGGTGCTGGGTGCTCAGTGCTCAGAGTGTTGGGTGCTCAGTACTCAGGGTGCTGTGTGCTCAGTGCTCAGTACTCAGCGTGCTGGGTGCTCAGTGCTCAGAGTGTTGGGTGCTCAGTACTCAGGGTGCTGGGTGCTCAGTGCTCAGTGCTCAGGGTGCTCAGTGCTCAGGGTGCTGGGTGCTCAGGGTGCTGGGTGCTCAGTGCTCGGGGTGCTGGTTGCTCAGTGCTCAGGGTGCTGGGTGCTCAGTGTTCAGTGCTCAGGGTGCTGGGTGCTCAGTGCTCAGTGCTCAGGGTGCTGGGTGTTCAGTACTCAGGGTGCTGGGTGCTCAGTACTCAGGGTGCTTGGTGCTCAGTGCTCAGGGTGCTGGTTGCTCAGTGCTCAGGGTGCTGGGTGCTCAGTACTCAGGGTGCTGGGTACTCAGTACTCAGGGTGCTCGGTGTTCAGTACTCAGGGTGCTGGGTGCTCAGTACTCAAGTTGCTGGGTGCTCAGTGCTCAGGGTGCTGGGTGCTCAGTACTCAGGGTGCTGGGTGCTCAGTGCTCAGTGCTCAGGGTGCTGGGTGCTCAGTCCTCAGGGTGCTCAGTACTCAGGGTGCTCGGTGCTCAGTGCTCAGTACTCAGGGTGTTCAGTACTCAGGGTGCTGGGTGCTCAGTGCTTGGGGTGCTGGGTGCTCAGTACTCAGGGTGCTGGGTGCTCAGTACTCAGGGTGCTGGGTGCTCAGTACTCAGGGTGCTGGGTGCTCAGTGCTCGGGGTGCTGGGTGCTCAGTGCTCAGGGTGATCGGTGCTCAGTGCTCAGGGTGCTGGATGCTCAGTCCTCAGGGTGCTCAGTGCTCAAGGTGCTGGGTGCTCAGTGCTCGGGGTGCTCGGTGCTCAGTACTCAGGGTGCTGAGTGCTCAGTACTCAGGGTGCTGGGTGCTCAGTACTCAGGGTGCTGGGTGCTCAGTACTCAGGGTGCTGGGTGCTCAGTGCTCAGGGTGCTGGGTGCTCAGTGCTCAGGGTGCTGGCTGCTCAGTGCTCGGGGTGCTGGGTGCTCAGTGCTCGGGGTGCTGGGTGCTCAGTGCTCAGGGCTCAGGGTGCTGGGTGCTCAGTGATCAGTGCTCAGGGTGCTGGGTGCTCAGTGCTCAGGGTGCTGGGTGCTCAGTGCTCGGGGTGCTGGGTGCTCAGTGCTCAAGGTGCTGGGTGCTCAGTGCTCGGGGTGCTCGGTGCTCAGTACTCAGGGTGCTGGGTGCTCAGTGCTCGGGGTGCTCGGTGCTCAGTACGTTGGGTGCTCACTACTCAGGGTGCTGGGTGCTCAGTGCTCAGGGTACTGGGTGCTCAGTGCTCAGGGTGCTGGGTGCTCAGTGCTCAGGGTGCTGGGTGTTCAGTACTCAGGGTGCTGGGTGCGCAGTGCTCGCGGTGCTGGGTGCTCAGTGCTCAGGGTGCTGGGTGCTCAGTGCTCAGGGTGCTGGGTGCTCAGTACTCGGGGTGCTGGGTGCTCAGTACTCAGGTTGCGGGCTGCTCAGTACTCAGGGTGCTGGGTGATCAGTACTCGGGTGCTGGGTGCTCAGTGCTCAGGGTGCTGGGTGCTCAGTGCTCGGGGTGCTGGGTGCTCAGTGCTCAGTACTCAGGGTGCTTGGGTGCTCAGTGCTCGGGGTGCTGGGTGCTCAGTGCTTAGTACTCAGGGTGCTGGGTGCTCAGTGCTCAGGGTGCTGGGTGCTCAGTACTCAGGGGGCTGGGTGCTCAGTGCTCAGGGTGCTGGGTGCTCAGTGCTCAGGGTGCTGGGTGCTCAGTGCTCGGGGTGCTGTGTGCTCAGTGCTCGGGGTGATGGGTGCTCAGTGCTCAGTGCTCAGGGTGTTGGGTGCTCAGTGCTCAGTGCTCAGGGTGCTGGGTGCTCAGTACTCAGGGTGCTGGGTGATCAGTGCTCAGGGTGCTGGGTGCTCAGTACTCTGGGTGTTGGGTGCTCAGTACTCAGGGTGCTGGGTGCTCAGTGCTCGGGGTGCTGGGTGCTCAGTGCTCGGGGTGCTGTGTGCTCAGTGCTCAGGGTTCTGGGTGCTTAGTACTCAAGGTGCTGGTTGCTCAATGCTCAGGGTGCTGGGTGCTCAGTCCTCGGGGTGCTCCGTGCTCAGTGCTCAGGGTGCTGGGTGCTCAGTACTCAGGGTACTCGGTGCTCAGTACTCAGGGTTCTCAGTGCTCAGTGCTCAGGGTGCTGGGTGCTCAGTTCTCAGGGTGCTCAGTGCTCAGTACTCGGGGTGCTGGGTGCTCAGTACTCAGGGTGCTGGGTGCTTAGTACTCAGGGTGCTCAGTGCTCAGTACACGGGGTGCTGGGTGCTCAGTGCTCGGGGTGCTGGGTGCTCAGTGCTCAGTACTCAGGGTGCTGGGTGCTCAGTGCTCGGGTGCTGGGTGCTCAGTACTCAGCGTGCTGGGTGCTCAGTACTCAGGGTGCTGGGTGCTCAGTGCTCAGGGTGCTGGGTGCTCAGTGCTCAGTGTGCTGGGTGCTCAGTGATCGGGGTGCTGGGTGCTCAGTACTCAGGGTGCTCAGTGCTCAGTACTCAGTGCTCGGGGTCCTGGGTGCTCCGTGCTCGGGGTGCTGGGTGCTCAGTGCTCTGGGTGCTTAGTGCTCAGTACTCAGGGTGCTGGGTGCTCAGTACTCAGGGTGTTGGGTGCTCATTCTCGGGGTGCTGGGTGCTCAGTGCTCGGGGTGCTGGGTGCTCAGTACTCAGGGTGCTGAGGGCTCAGTACTCAGGGTGCTGGGTGCTCAGTACTCAGGGTGATCTGTTCTCAGTACTCAGGTTGCTGGGTGCTCAGTGCTCGGGGTGCTGGGTGCTCAGTACTCGGGGTGCTCAGTGCTCAGTACTCAGGGTGCTGGGTGCTCAGTACTCAGGGTGCTGGTTGTTCAGTGCTCAGGGTGCTCGGTGCTCAGTACTCGGTGTGCTGGGTGCTCAGTACTCGGGGTGCTGGGTGCTCAGTGCTCAGGGTGCTGGGTGCTCAGTGCTCGGGGTGCTGGGTGCTCAGTGCTGAGGGTGGTGCTGGGTGCTCAGTACTCAGGGTGCTGGGTGCTCAGTGCTCAGGGTGCTTCGTGCTCAGTACTAAGGGTGCTGGGTGCTCAGTACTCAGGGTGCTCGGTGCTCAGTACTCAGGGTGCTGGGTGCTCAGTGCTCAGGGTGCTGGGTACTCAGTACTCAGGGTGCTGGGTGCTCAGTACTAACTGTGCTGGGTGCTCAGTGCTCAGGGTGCTGGGTGCTCAGTGCTCAGGGTGCTGGGTGCTCAGTACTCAGGGTGCTGGGTGCTCAGTGCTCAGGGTGATCGGTGCTCAGTACTCAGGGTGCTCAGTACTCAGGGTGCTGGGTGCTCAGTGCTCGGGGTGCTGGGTGCTCAGTACTCGGGGTGCTGGGTGCTCTGTACTCAGGGTGCTGGGTGCTCAGTGCTCGGGGTCCTGGGTGCTCAGTTCTCAGGGTGATCGGTGCTCAGTACTCAGGGTGCTGGGTGCTCAGTGCTCAGGGTGCTGGGTGCTCAGTCCTCAGGGTGCTCAGTGCTCAGGGTGCTGGGTGCTCAGTGCTCGGGGTGCTCGGTGCTCAGTACTCAGGGTGCTGAGTGCTCAGTACTCAGGGTGCTGGGTGCTCAGTACTCATGGTGCTGGGTGCTCAGTACTCAGGGGGCTGGGTGCTCAGTGCTCAGGGTGCTGGGTGCTCAGTGCTCAGGGTGCTAGGTGCTCAGTGCTCGGGGTGCTGGGTGCTCAGTGCTCGGGGTGCTCGGTGCTCAGTGCTCAGTGCTCAGGGTGTTGGGTGCTCAGTGCTCAGTGCTCAGGGTGCTGTGTGCTCAGTACTCAGGGTGCTGGGTGCTCAGTACTCAGGGTGCTGGGTGCTCAGAGCTCAGGGTGCTGGGTGCTCAGTACTCAGGGTGCTCGGTGCTCAGTACTCAGGGTTCTCAGTGCTCAGTGCTCAGGGTGCTGGGTGCTCAGTTCTCAGGGTGCTCAGTGCTCAGCACTCGGGGTGCTGGGTGCTCAGTGCTCAGCGTGCTCAGTGCTCAGCACTCGGGGTGCTGGGTGCTCAGTGCTCAGGGTGCTCAGTGCTCAGTGCTCGGGGAGCTGGGTGCTCAGTGCTCGGAGTTCTGCGTGCTCAGTACTCAGGGTGCTGTGTGCTCAGTGCTCAGTACTCAGCGTGCTGGGTGCTCAGTGCTCAGAGTGTTGGGTGCTCAGTACTCAGGGTGCTGGGTGCTCAGTGCTCAGGGTGCTCAGTGCTCAGGGTGCTCAGTGCTCAGGGTGCTGGGTGCTCAGGGTGCTGGGTGCTCAGTGCTCGGGGTGCTGGTTGCTCAGTGCTCAGGGTGCTGGGTGCTCAGGGTTCAGTGCTCAGGGTGCTGGGTGCTCAGTGCTCAGTGCTCAGGGTGCTGGGTGTTCAGTACTCAGGGTGCTGGGTGCTCAGTACACAGGGTGCTTGGTTCTCAGTGCTCAGGGTGCTGGTTGCTCAGTGCTCAGGGTGCTGGGTGCTCAGTACTCAGGGTGCTGGGTACTCAGTACTCAGGGTGCTCGGTGTTCAGTACTCAGGGTGCTGGGTGCTCAGTACTCAAGGTGCTGGGTGCTCAGTGCTCAGGGTGCTGGGTGCTCAGTACTCAGGGTGCTGGGTGCTCAGTGCTCAGTGCTCAGGGTGCTGGGTGCTCAGTCCTCAGGGTGCTCAGTACTCAGGGTGCTCGGTGCTCAGTGCTCAGTACTCAGGGTGTTCAGTACTCAGTGTGCTGGGTGCTCAGTGCTTGGGGTGCTGGGTGCTCAGTACTCAGGGTGCTGGGTGCTCAGTACTCAGGGTGCTGGGTGCTCAGTACTCAGGGTGCTGGGTGCTCAGTGCTCGGGGTGCTGGGTGCTCAGTGCTCAGGGTGATCGGTGCTCAGTGCTCAGGGTGCTGGATGCTCAGTCCTCAGGGTGCTCAGTGCTCAAGGTGCTGGGTGCTCAGTGCTCGGGGTGCTCGGTGCTCAGTACTCAGGGTGCTGAGTGCTCAGTACTCAGGGTGCTGGGTGCTCAGTACTCAGAGTGCTGGGTGCTCAGTACTCAGGGTGCTGGGTGCTCAGTGCTCAGGGTGCTGGGTGCTCAGTGCTCAGGGTGCTGGGTGCTCAGTGCTCGCGGTGCTGGGTGCTCAGTGCTCAGGGTGCTGGGTGCTCAGTGCTCAGGGTGCTGGGTGCTCAGTACTCGGGGTGCTGGGTGCTCAGTACTCAGGTTGCGGGCTGCTCAGTACTCAGGGTGCTGGGTGATCAGTACTCGGGTGCTGGGTGCTCAGTGCTCAGGGTGCTGGGTGCTCAGTGCTCGGGGTGCTGGGTGCTCAGTGCTCAGTACTCAGGGTGCTTGGGTGCTCAGTGCTCGGGGTGCTGGGTGCTCAGTGCTTAGTACTCAGGGCGCTGGGTGCTCAGTGCTCAGGGTGCTGGGTGCTCAGTGCTCAGGGTGCTGGGTGCTCAGTGCTCAGGGTGCTGGGTGCTCAGTACTCAGGGTGCTGGGTGCTCAGTGCTCAGATTGCTGGGTGGTCAGTGCTCGGGGTGCTCGGTGCTCAGTGCTCAATGTGCTGGGTGCTCAGTACTCAGGGTGCTCATTGCACAGGGTCCTGGGTGCTCAGTACTCAGGGTGCTGGGTGCTCAGTGCTCAGGGTGCTCGGTGCTCAGTACGTTGGGTGCTCAGTACTCAGGGTGCTGGGTGCTCAGTGCTCAGGGTGCTGGGTGCTCAGTGCTCAGGGTGCTGGGTGTTCAGTGCTCAGGGTGCTGGGTGCTCGGTGCTCGGGGTGCTGGGTGCTCAGTGCTCGGGGTGCTCGGAGCTCAATACTCAGGGTGCTCACTGCTCAGTACTCCGGCTGCTGGGTGCTCAGTGCAAGGGGTGCTGATTGCTCAGTGCTCGGGGTGCTCGGTGCTCATTACGCTGGGTGCTCAGTACTCGGGGTGGTGGGTGCTCAGTACTCAGGGTGCTTAGTGCTCAGTACTCAGGGTGCTGGGTGCTCAGTACTCAGGGTGCTGGGTGCTCATTCTCGGGGTGCTGGGTGCTCAGTGCTCGGGGTACTGGGTGCTCAGTACTCAGGGTGCTGGGGGCTCAGTACTCAGGGTGCTGGGTGCTCAGTACTCAGGGTGCTCGGTTCTCAGTACTCAGGGTGTTGGGTGCTCATTCTCGGGGTGCTGGGTGCTCAGTGCTCGGGGTGCTGGGTGCTCAGTACTCAGGGTGCTGGGGGCTCAGTACTCAGGGTGCTGGGTGCTCAGTACTCAGGGTGATCTGTTCTCAGTACTCAGGTTGCTGGGTGCTCAGTGCTCGGGGTGCTGGGTGCTCAGTACTCGGGGTGCTCAGTGCTCAGTACTCACTGTGCTGGGTGCTCAGTACTCACGGTGCTGGGTGTTCAGTGCTCAGGGTGCTCGGTGCTCAGTACTCGGTGTGCTGGGTGCTCAGTACTCGGGGTGCTGGGTGCTCAGTGCTCAGGGTGCTGGGTGCTCAGTGCTCGGGGTGCTGGGTGCTCAGTGCTGAGGGTGGTGCTGGGTGCTCAGTACTCAGGGTGCTGGGTGCTCAGTGCTCAGGGTGCTTGGTGCTCAGTACTAAGGGTGCTGGGTGCTCAGTACTCAGGGTGCTCAGTGATCAGTACTCAGGGTGCTGGGTGCTCAGTGCTCAGGGTGCTGGGTACTCAGTACTCAGGGTGCTGGGTGCTCAGTACTAACTGTGCTGGGTGCTCAGTGCTCAGGGTGCTGGGTGCTCAGTGCTCAGGGTGCTGGGTGCTCAGTACTCAGGGTGCTGGGTGCTCAGTGCTCAGGGTGATCGGTGCTCAGTACTCAGGGTGCTCAGTACTCAGGGTGCTGGGTGCTCAGTGCTCAGGGTGCTGGGTGCTTAGTGCTCAGGGTGCTGGGTGCTCAGTACTCAGGGTGCTCAGTACTCAGGGTGCTGGGTGCTCAGTGCTCGGGGTGCTGGGTGCTCAGTACTCGGGGTGCTGGGTGCTCTGTACTCAGGGTGCTGGGTGCTCAGTGCTCGGGGTCCTGGGTGCTCAGTTCTCAGGGTGATCGGTGCTCAGTACTCAGGGTGCTGGGTGCTCAGTGCTCAGGGTGCTGGGTGCTCAGTCCTCAGGGTGCTCAGTGCTCAGGGTGCTGGGTGCTCAGTGCTCGGGGTGCTCGGTGCTCAGTACTCAGGGTGCTGAGTGCTCAGTACTCAGGGTGCTGGGTGCTCAGTACTCATGGTGCTGGGTGCTCAGTACTCAGGGGGCTGGGTGCTCAGTGCTCAGGGTGCTGGGTGCTCAGTGCTCAGGGTGCTAGGTGCTCAGTGCTCGGGGTGCTGGGTGCTCAGTGCTCGGGGTGCTCGGTGCTCAGTGCTCAGTGCTCAGGGTGTTGGGTGCTCAGTGCTCAGTGCTCAGGGTGCTGTGTGCTCAGTACTCAGGGTGCTGGGTGCTCAGTACTCAGGGTGCTGGGTGCTCAGTGCTCAGGGTGCTGGGTGCTCAGTACTCAGGGTGCTCGGTGCTCAGTACTCAGCGTTCTCAGTGCTCAGTGCTCAGGGTGCTGGGTGCTCAGTTCTCAGGTTGCTCAGTGCTCAGCACTCGGGGTGCTGGGTGCTCAGTGCTCAGGGTGCTCAGTGCTCAGCACTCGGGGTGCTGGGTGCTCAGTGCTCAGGGTGCTCAGTGCTCAGTGCTCGGGGAGCTGGGTGCTCAGTGCTCGGAGTTCTGCGTGCTCAGTACTCAGGGTGCTGTGTGCTCAGTGCTCAGTACTCAGCGTGCTGGGTGCTCAGTGCTCAGAGTGTTGGGTGCTCAGTACTCAGGGTGCTGGGTGCTCAGTGCTCAGTGCTCAGGGTGCTCAGTGCTCAGGGTGCTCAGTGCTCAGGGTGCTGGGTGCTCAGGGTGCTGGGTGCTCAGTGCTCGGGGTGCTGGTTGCTCAGTGCTCAGGGTGCTGGGTGCTCAGGGTTCAGTGCTCAGGGTGCTGGGTGCTCAGTGCTCAGTGCTCAGGGTGCTGGGTGTTCAGTACTCAGGGTGCTGGGTGCTCAGTACACAGGGTGCTTGGTTCTCAGTGCTCAGGGTGCTGGTTGCTCAGTGCTCAGGGTGCTGGGTGCTCAGTACTCAGGGTGCTGGGTACTCAGTACTCAGGGTGCTCGGTGTTCAGTACTCAGGGTGCTGGGTGCTCAGTACTCAGGGTGCTGGGTGATCAGTACTCGGGTGCTGGGTGCTCAGTGCTCAGGGTGCTGGGTGCTCAGTGCTCGGGGTGCTGGGTGCTCAGTGCTCAGTACTCAGGGTGCTTGGGTGCTCAGTGCTCGGGGTGCTGGGTGCTCAGTGCTTAGTACTCAGGGCGCTGGGTGCTCAGTGCTCAGGGTGCTGGGTGCTCAGTGCTCAGGGTGCTGGGTGCTCAGTGCTCAGGGTGCTGGGTGCTCAGTACTCAGGGTGCTGGGTGCTCAGTGCTCAGATTGCTGGGTGGTCAGTGCTCGGGGTGCTCGGTGCTCAGTGCTCAATGTGCTGGGTGCTCAGTACTCAGGGTGCTCATTGCACAGGGTCCTGGGTGCTCAGTACTCAGGGTGCTGGGTGCTCAGTGCTCAGGGTGCTCGGTGCTCAGTACGTTGGGTGCTCAGTACTCAGGGTGCTGGGTGCTCAGTGCTCAGGGTGCTGGGTGCTCAGTGCTCAGGGTGCTGGGTGTTCAGTGCTCAGGGTGCTGGGTGCTCGGTGCTCGGGGTGCTGGGTGCTCAGTGCTCGGGGTGCTCGGAGCTCAATACTCAGGGTGCTCACTGCTCAGTACTCCGGCTGCTGGGTGCTCAGTGCAAGGGGTGCTGATTGCTCAGTGCTCGGGGTGCTCGGTGCTCATTACGCTGGGTGCTCAGTACTCGGTGTGGTGGGTGCTCAGTACTCAGGGTGCTTAGTGCTCAGTACTCAGGGTGCTGGGTGCTCAGTACTCAGGGTGCTGGGTGCTCATTCTCGGGGTGCTGGGTGCTCAGTGCTCGGGGTACTGGGTGCTCAGTACTCAGGGTGCTGGGGGCTCAGTACTCAGGGTGCTGGGTGCTCAGTACTCAGGGTGCTCGGTTCTCAGTACTCAGGGTGTTGGGTGCTCATTCTCGGGGTGCTGGGTGCTCAGTGCTCGGGGTGCTGGGTGCTCAGTACTCAGGGTGCTGGGGGCTCAGTACTCAGGGTGCTGGGTGCTCAGTACTCAGGGTGATCTGTTCTCAGTACTCAGGTTGCTGGGTGCTCAGTGCTCGGGGTGCTGGGTGCTCAGTACTCGGGGTGCTCAGTGCTCAGTACTCACTGTGCTGGGTGCTCAGTACTCACGGTGCTGGGTGTTCAGTGCTCAGGGTGCTCGGTGCTCAGTACTCGGTGTGCTGGGTGCTCAGTACTCGGGGTGCTGGGTGCTCAGTGCTCAGGGTGCTGGGTGCTCAGTGCTCGGGGTGCTGGGTGCTCAGTGCTGAGGGTGGTGCTGGGTGCTCAGTACTCAGGGTGCTGGGTGCTCAGTGCTCAGGGTGCTTGGTGCTCAGTACTAAGGGTGCTGGGTGCTCAGTACTCAGGGTGCTCAGTGCTCAGTACTCAGGGTGCTGGGTGCTCAGTGCTCAGGGTGCTGGGTACTCAGTACTCAGGGTGCTGGGTGCTCAGTACTAACTGTGCTGGGTGCTCAGTGCTCAGGGTGCTGGGTGCTCAGTGCTCAGGGTGCTGGGTGCTCAGTACTCAGGGTGCTGGGTGCTCAGTGCTCAGGGTGATCGGTGCTCAGTACTCAGGGTGCTCAGTACTCAGGGTGCTGGGTGCTCAGTGCTCGGGGTGCTGGGTGCTCAGTACTCGGGGTGCTGGGTGCTCTGTACTCAGGGTGCTGGGTGCTCAGTGCTCGGGGTCCTGGGTGCTCAGTGCTCAGGGTGATCGGTGCTCAGTACTCAGGGTGCTGGGTGCTCAGTGCTCAGGGTGCTGGGTGCTCAGTCCTCAGGGTGCTCAGTGCTCAGGGTGCTGGGTGCTCAGTGCTCGGGGTGCTCGGTGCTCAGTACTCAGGGTGCTGAGTGCTCAGTACTCAGGGTGCTGGGTGCTCAGTACTCATGGTGCTGGGTGCTCAGTACTCAGGGGGCTGGGTGCTCAGTGCTCAGGGTGCTGGGTGCTCAGTGCTCAGTGTGCTAGGTGCTCAGTGCTCGGGGTGCTGGGTGCTCAGTGCTCGGGGTGCTCGGTGCTCAGTGCTCAGTGCTCAGGGTGTTGGGTGCTCAGTGCTCAGTGCTCAGGGTGCTGTGTGCTCAGTACTCAGGGTGCTGGGTGCTCAGTACTCAGGGTGCTGGGTGCTCAGTGCTCAGGGTGCTGGGTGCTCAGTACTCAGGGTGCTCGGTGCTTAGTACTCAGGGTTCTCAGTGCTCAGTGCTCAGGGTGCTGGGTGCTCAGTTCTCAGGGTGCTCAGTGCTCAGCACTCGGGGTGCTGGGTGCTCAGTGCTCAGGGTGCTCAGTGCTCAGCACTCGGGGTGCTGGGTGCTCAGTGCTCAGGGTGCTCAGTGCTCAGTGCTCGGGGAGCTGGGTGCTCAGTGCTCGGAGTTCTGCGTGCTCAGTATTCAGGGTGCTGTGTGCTCAGTGCTCAGTACTCAGCGTGCTGGGTGCTCAGTGCTCAGAGTGTTGGGTGCTCAGTACTCAGGGTGCTGGGTGCTCAGTGCTCAGTGCTCAGGGTGCTCAGTGCTCAGGGTGCTCAGTGCTCAGGGTGCTGGGTGCTCAGGGTGCTGGGTGCTCAGTGCTCGGGGTGCTGGTTGCTCAGTGCTCAGGGTGCTGGGTGCTCAGGGTTCAGTGCTCAGGGTGCTGGGTGCTCAGTGCTCAGTGCTCAGGGTGCTGGGTGTTCAGTACTCAGGGTGCTGGGTGCTCAGTACACAGGGTGCTTGGTTCTCAGTGCTCAGGGTGCTGGTTGCTCAGTGCTCAGGGTGCTGGGTGCTCAGTACTCAGGGTGCTGGGTACTCAGTACTCAGGGTGCTCGGTGTTCAGTACTCAGGGTGCTGGGTGCTCAGTACTCAAGGTGCTGGGTGCTCAGTGCTCAGGGTGCTGGGTGCTCAGTACTCAGGGTGCTGGGTGCTCAGTGCTCAGTGCTCAGGGTGCTGGGTGCTCAGTCCTCAGGGTGCTCAGTACTCAGGGTGCTCGGTGCTCAGTGCTCAGTACTCAGGGTGTTCAGTACTCAGGGTGCTGGGTGCTCAGTGCTTGGGGTGCTGGGTGCTCAGTACTCAGGGTGCTGGGTGCTCAGTACTCAGGGTGCTGGGTGCTCAGTACTCAGGGTGCTGGGTGCTCAGTGCTCGGGGTGCTGGGTGCTCAGTGCTCAGGGTGATCGGTGCTCAGTGCTCAGGGTGCTGGATGCTCAGTCCTCAGGGTGCTCAGTGCTCAAGGTGCTGGGTGCTCAGTGCTCGGGGTGCTCGGTGCTCAGTACTCAGTGTGCTGAGTGCTCAGTACTCAGGGTGCTGGGTGCTCAGTACTCAGGGTGCTGGGTGCTCAGTACTCAGGGTGCTGGGTGCTCAGTGCTCAGGGTGCTGGGTGCTCAGTGCTCAGGGTGCTGGGTGCTCAGTGCTTGGGGTGCTGGGTGCTCAGTGCTCGGGGTGCTGGGTGCTCAGTGCTCAGGGCTCAGGGTGCTGGGTGCTCAGTGATCAGTGCTCAGTGTGCTGGGTGCTCAGTGCTCAGGGTGCTGGGTGCTCAGTGCTCGGGGTGCTGGGTGCTCAGTGCTCAAGGTGCTGGGTGCTCAGTGCTCGGCATGCTCGGTGCTCAGTACTCAGGGTGCTGGGTGCTCAGTGCTCGGGGTGCTCGGTGCTCAGTACGTTGGGTGCTCACTACTCAGGGTGCTGGGTGCTCAGTGCTCAGGGTACTGGGTGCTCAGTGCTCAGGGTGCTGGGTGCTCAGTGCTCAGGGTGCTGGGTGTTCAGTACTCAGGGTGCTGGGTGCGCAGTGCTCGCGGTGCTGGGTGCTCAGTGCTCAGGGTGCTGGGTGCTCAGTGCTCAGGGTGCTGGGTGCTCAGTACTCGGGGTGCTGGGTGCTCAGTACTCAGGTTGCGGGCTGCTCAGTACTCAGGGTGCTGGGTGATCAGTACTCGGGTGCTGGGTGCTCAGTGCTCAGGGTGCTGGGTGCTCAGTGCTCGGGGTGCTGGGTGCTCAGTGCTCAGTACTCAGGGTGCTTGGGTGCTCAGTGCTCGGGGTGCTGGGTGCTCAGTGCTTAGTACTCAGGGTGCTGGGTGCTCAGTGCTCGGGGTGCTGGGTGCTCAGTGCTCAGGGTGCTGGGTGCTCAGTGCTCAGGGTGCTGGGTGCTCAGTACTCAGGGTGCTGGGTGCTCAGTGCTCAGATTGCTGGGTGGTCAGTGCTCGGGGTGCTCGGTGCTCAGTGCTCAATGTGCTGGGTGCTCAGTACTCAGGGTGCTCATTGCACAGGGTCCTGGGTGCTCAGTACTCAGGGTGCTGGGTGCTCAGTGCTCAGGGTGCTCGGTGCTCAGTACGTTGGGTGCTCAGTACTCAGGGTGCTGGGTGCTCAGTGCTCAGGGTGCTGGGTGCTCAGTGCTCAGGGTGCTGGGTGTTCAGTGCTCAGGGTGCTGGGTGCTCGGTGCTCGGGGTGCTGGGTGCTCAGTGCTCGGGGTGCTCGGAGCTCAATACTCAGGGTGCTCACTGCTCAGTACTCCGGCTGCTGGGTGCTCAGTGCAAGGGGTGCTGATTGCTCAGTGCTCAGGGTGCTCGGTGCTCATTACGCTGGGTGCTCAGTACTCGGGGTGGTGGGTGCTCAGTACTCAGGGTGCTGGGTGTTCAGTACTCAGGGTGCTGGGTTCTTAGTACTCAGTGTGCTCAGTGCTCAGTACTTAGGGTGCTCAGTGCTCAGTGCTCGGGGTGCTGGGTGCTCAGTGCTCGGGGTGCTGGGTGCTCAGTGCTCGGGGTGCTGTGTGCTCAGTGCTCAGGGTGCTGGGTGCTCAGTGCTCAGAGTGCTGGGTTCTCAATACTCACGGTGCTCGGTGCTCATTACTCAGAGTGCTCAGTGCTCAGTACTCAGCGTGCTGGGTGCTCAGTGCTCAGGGTGCTCGGTGCTCAGTACTCAGGGTGCTCAGTGCTCAGTACTCAGCGTGCTGGGTGCTCAGTGCTCAGGGTGCTGGGTGCTCAGTACTCAGGGTGCTGGGTGCTTAGTACTCAGGGTGCTCGGTCCTCAGTGCTCAGAGTGCTGGGTGCTCAGTACTCAGGGTGCTGGGTGCTCAGTGCTCAGGGTGCTCAGTGCTCAGTACTCAGGGTGCTCGGTGCTCAGTGCTCAGGGTGCTCAGTGCTCAGTACTCAGGGTGCTCAGTGCTCAGTGCTCTGTGTGCTGGGTGCTCAGTGCTCGGGGTGCTGGGTGCTCAGTGCTCAGGATGCTGGGTGCTCAGTACTCAGGGTGCTCAGTGCTCAGGGTGCTGGGTGCTCAGTGCTCGGGGTGCTGGGTACTCAGTGCTCAGTACACAGGGTGCTGAGTGCTCAGTGCTCAGGGTGCTAGGTGCTCAGGGTGCTGGGTGCTCAGTGCTCGAGGTGCTGGTTGCTCAGTGCTCAGGGTGCTGGGTGCTCAGTGCTCAGTGCTCAGGGTGCTGGGTGCTCAGTGCTCAGTGCTCAGGGTGCTGGGTGATCAGTACTCAGGGTGCTCATTGCTCAGGGTGCTGGGTGCTCAGTACTCATGGTGCTGGGTGCTCAGTACTCAGGGTGCTCAGTGCTCAGTACTCAGGGTGCTGGGTGCTCAGTGCTCAGGGTGCTGGGTGCTCAGTACTCAGGGTGCTGGGTGCTCGGTGCTCAGGGTGCTGGGTGCTCAGTGCTCAGGGTGCTGGGTGCTCGGTGCTTGGGGTGCTGGGTGCTCAGTGCTCGGGGTGCTCGGTGCTCAGTACTCAGGGTGCTCAGTGCTCAGTACTCAGGGTGCTGGGTGCTCAGTGCTCAGGGTGCTGGGTGCTCAGTACTCAGGGTGCTGGGTGCTCGGTGCTCAATACGCTGGGTGCTCAGTACTCAGGGTGCTGGGTGCTCAGTACTCAGGGTGCTCGGTGCTCACTACTCAGGGTGCTGGGTGCTCAGTGCTCAAGGTGCTGGGTGCTCAGTACTCAGGGTGCTGGGTGCTCAGTGCTCGGGGTGCTCGGTGCTCAGTACGCTGGGTGCTCAGTACTCAGGGTGCTGGGTGCTCAGTACTCAGGGTGCTCAGTGCTCAGTACTTAGGGTGCTCAGTGCTCAGTGCTCAGGGTGCTGGGTGCTCAGTGCTCGGGGTGCTGGGTGCTCAGTGCTCGGGGTGCTGGGTGCTCAGTGCTCGGGGTGCTGGGTGCTCAGGGCTCAGGGTGCTGGGTGCTCAGTACTCAGGGTGCTCGGTGCTCAGTACTCAGGGTTCTCAGTGCTCAGTGCTCAGGGTGCTGGGTGCTCAGTTCTCAGGGTGCTCAGTGCTCAGCACACGGGGTGCTGGGTGCTCAGTGCTCAGGGTGCTCAGTGCTCAGCACTCGGGGTGCTGGGTGCTCAGTGCTCAGGGTGCTCAGTGCTCAGTGCTCGGGGAGCTGGGTGCTCAGTGCTCGGAGTTCTGCGTGCTCAGTACTCAGGGTGCTGTGTGCTCAGTGCTCAGTACTCAGCGTGCTGGGTCCTCAGTGCTCAGAGTGTTGGGTGCTCAGTACTCAGGGTGCTGGGTGCTCAGTGCTCAGTGCTCAGGGTGCTCAGTGCTCAGGGTGCTGGGTGCTCAGGGTGCTGTTTGCTCAGTGCTCGGGGTGCTGGTTGCTCAGTGCTCAGGGTGCTGGGTGCTCAGTGCTGAGGGTGCTGAGTGCTCAGTACTCAGGGTGCTGGGTGCTCGGTGCTCAGTACTCAGGGTGCTGAGTGCTCAGTACTCAGGGTGCTGGGTGCTCAGTACTCAGAGTGCTGGGTGCTCATTGCTCTGGGTGCTGGGTGCTCAGTGCTCGGGGTGCTGGGTGCTCAGTACTCAGGGTGCTGGGTGCTCAGTACTCAGGGTGCTCAGTGCTCAGTACTCAGCGTGCTGGGTGCTCAGTGCTCAGGGTGCTGGGTGCTCAGTACTCAGGGTGCTGGGTGCTTAGTACTCAGGGTGCTCGGTCCTCAGTGCTCAGGGTGCTGGGTGCTCAGTGCTCAGGGTGCTCAGTGCTCAGTACTCAGGGTGCTCAGTGCTCATTGCTCTGGGTGCTGGGTGCTCAGTGCTCGGGGTGCTGGGTGCTCAGTGCTCAGGGTGCTGGGTGCTCAGTACTCAGGGTGCTCAGTGCTCAGGGTGCTGGGTGCTCAGTGCTCGGGGTGCTGTGTACTCAGTGCTCAGTACACAGGGTGCTGAGTGCTCAGTGCTCAGGGTGCTGGGTGCTCAGGGTGCTGGGTGCTCAGTGCTCGGGGTGCTGGTTGCTCAGTGCTCAGGGTGCTGGGTGCTCAGTGCTCAGTGCTCAGGGTGCTGGGTGCTCAGTGCTCAGTGCTCAGGGTGCTGGGTGATCAGTACTCAGGGTGCTCATTGCTCAGGGTGCTGGGTGCTCAGTACTCATGGTGCTGGGTGCTCAGTACTCAGGGTGCTCAGTGCTCAGTACTCAGGGTGCTGGGTGCTCAGTGCTCAGGGTGCTGGGTGCTCAGTACTCAGGGTGCTGGGTGCTCGGTGCTCAGGGTGCTGGGTGCTCAGTGCTCAGGGTGCTGGGTGCTCGGTGCTCGGGGTGCTGGGTGCTCAGTGCTCGGGGTGCTCGGTGCTCAGTACTCAGGGTGCTCAGTGCTCAGTACTCAGGGTGCTGGGTGCTCAGTGCTCAGGGTGCTGGGTGCTCAGTACTCAGGGTGCTGGGTGCTCGGTGCTCAATACGCTGAGTGCTCGGTACTCAGGGTGCTGGGTGCTCAGTACTCAGGGTGCTCGGTGCTCACTACTCAGGGTGCTGGGTGCTCAGTGCTCGGGGTGCTGGGTGCTCAGTACTCAGGGTGCTGGGTGCTCAGTGCTCGGGGTGCTCGGTGCTCAGTACGGTGGGTGCTCAGTACTCAGGGTGCTGGGTGCTCAGTACTCAGGGTGCTCAGTGCTCAGTACTTAGGGTGCTGGGTGCTCGGTGCTCAATACGCTGGGTGCTCGGTACTCAGGGTGCTGGGTGCTCAGTACTCAGTGTGCTCGGTGCTCACTACTCAGGGTGCTGGGTGCTCAGTGCTCGGGGTGCTGGGTGCTCAGTACTCAGGGTGCTGGGTGCTCAGTGCTCGGGGTGCTCGGTGCTCAATACGCTGGGTGCTCGGTACTCAGGGTGCTGGGTGCTCAGTACTCAGGGTGCTCGGTGCTCACTACTCAGGGTGCTGGGTGCTCAGTGCTCGGGGTGCTGGGTGCTCAGTACTCAGGGTGCTGTGTGCTCAGTGCTCGGGGTGCTCGGTGCTCAGTGCTCAGTGCTCAGTGCTCAGGGTGCTGGGTGCTCAGTGCTCGGGGTGCTGGGTGCTCAGTGCTCGGGGTGCTGGGTGCTCAGTGCTCGGGGTGCTGGGTGCTCAGGGCTCAGGTGCTGGGTGCTCAGTACTCAGGGTGCTGGGTGCTCAGTACTCAGGGTTCTCAGTGCTCAGTGCTCAGGGTGCTGGGTGCTCAGTTCTCAGGGTGCTCAGTGCTCAGCACTCGGGGTGCTGGGTGCTCAGTGCTCAGGGTGCTCAGTGCTCAGCACTCGGGGTGCTGGGTGCTCAGTGCTCAGGGTGCTCAGTGCTCAGTGCTCGGGGAGCTGGGTGCTCAGTGCTCGGAGTTCTGCGTGCTCAGTACTCAGGGTGCTGTGTGCTCAGTGCTCAGTACTCAGCGTGCTGGGTGCTCAGTGCTCAGAGTGTTGGGTGCTCAGTACTCAGGGTGCTGGGTGCTCAGTGCTCAGTGCTCAGGGTGCTCAGTGCTCAGGGTGCTGGGTGCTCAGGGTGCTGGGTGCTCAGTGCTCGGGGTGCTGGTTGCTCAGTGCTCAGGGTGCTGGGTGCTCAGTGCTCAGTGCTCAGTGTGCTGGGTGCTCAGTGCTCAGTGCTCAGGGTGCTGGGTGTTCAGTACTCAGGGTGCTGGGTGCTCAGTACTCAGGGTGCTTGGTGCTCAGTGCTCAGGGTGCTGGTTGCTCAGTGCTCAGGGTGCTGGGTGCTCAGTACTCAGGGTGCTGGGTGCTCAGTACTCAGGGTGCTCAGTGTTCAGTACTCAGGGTGCTGGGTGCTCAGTACTCAAGGTGCTGGGTGCTCAGTGCTCAGGGTGCTGGGTGCTCAGTACTCAGGGTGCTGGGTGCTCAGTGCTCAGTGCTCAGGGTGCTGGGTGCTCAGTCCTCAGGGTGCTCAGTACTCAGGGTGCTCGGTGCTCAGTGCTCAGTTACTCAGGGTGTTCAGTACTCAGGGTGCTGGGTGCTCAGTGCTTGGGGTGCTGGGTGCTCAGTACTCAGGGTGCTGGGTGCTCAGTACTCAGGGTGCTGGGTGCTCAGTACTCAGGGTGCTGGGTGCTCAGTGCTCGGGGTGCTGGGTGCTCAGTGCTCAGGGTGATCGGTGCTCAGTGCTCAGGGTGCTGGGTGCTCAGTCCTCAGGGTGCTCAGTGCTCAAGGTGCTGGGTGCTCAGTGCTCGGGGTGCTCGGTGCTCAGTACTCAGGATGCTGAGTGCTCAGTACTCAGGGTGCTGGGTGCTCAGTACTCAGGGTGCTGCGTGCTCAGTACTCAGGGTGCTGGGTGCTCAGTGCTCAGGGTGCTGGGTGCTCAGTGCTCAGGGTGCTGGGTGCTCAGTGCTCGGGGTGCTGGGTGCTCAGTGCTCGGGGTGCTGGGTGCTCAGTGCTCAGGGCTCAGGGTGCTGGGTGCTCAGTGATCAGTGCTCAGGGTGCTGGGTGCTCAGTGCTCCGGTTGCTCGGTGCTCAGTACTCAGGGTGCTGGGTGCTCAGTACGTTGGGTGCTCACTACTCAGGGTGCTGGGTGCTCAGTGCTCAGGGTACTGGGTGCTCAGTGCTCAGGGTGCTGGGTGCTCAGTGCTCAGGGTGCTGGGTGTTCTGTACTCAGGGTGCTGGGTGCGCAGTGCTCGCGGTGCTGGGTGCTCAGTGCTCAGGGTGCTGGGTGCTCAGTGCTCAGGGTGCTGGGTGCTCAGTACTCGGGGTGCTGGGTGCTCAGTACTCAGGTTGCGGGCTGCTCAGTACTCAGGGTGCTGGGTGATCAGTACTCGGGTGCTGGGTGCTCAGTGCTCAGGGTGCTGGGTGCTCAGTGCTCGGGGTGCTGGGTGCTCAGTGCTCAGTACTCAGGGTGCTTGGGTGCTCAGTGCTCGGGGTGCTGGGTGCTCAGTGCTCAGTACTCAGGGTGCTGGGTGCTCAGTGCACAGGGTGCTGGGTGCTCAGTGCTCAGGGTGCTGGGTGCTCAGTGCTCAGGGTGCTGGGTGCTCAGTACTCAGGGTGCTGGGTGCTCAGTGCTCAGAGTGCTGGGTGGTCAGTGCTCGGGGTGCTCGGTGCTCAGTGCTCAATGTGCTGGGTGCTCAGTACTCAGGGTGCTCATTGCACAGGGTCCTGGGTGCTCAGTACTCAGGGTGCTGGGTGCTCAGTGCTCAGGGTGCTCGGTGCTCAGTACGTTGGGTGCTCAGTACTCAGGGTGCTGGGTGCTCAGTGCTCAGGGTGCTGGGTGCTCACTACTCAGGGTGCTGGGTGCTCAGTGCTCGGGGTGCTGGGTGCTCAGTACTCATGGTGCTGGGTGCTCAGTGCTCGGGGTGCTCGGTGCTCAGTACGCTGGGTGCTCAGTACTCAGGGTGCTGGGTGCTCAGTACTCAGGGTGCTCAGTGCTCAGTACTTAGGGTGCTCAGAGCTCAGTGCTCAGGGTGCTGGGTGCTCAGTGCTCGGGGTGCTGGGTGCTCAGTGCTCGGGGTGCTGGGTGCTCAGTGCTCGGGGTGCTGGGTGCTCAGGGCTCAGGGTGCTGGGTGCTCAGTACTCAGGGTGCTCGGTGCTCAGTACTCAGGGTTCTCAGTGCTCAGTGCTCAGGGTGCTGGGTGCTCAGTTCTCAGGGTGCTCAGTGCTCATCACTCGGGGTGCTGGGTGCTCAGTGCTCAGGGTGCTCAGTGCTCAGCACTCGGGGTGCTGGGTGCTCAGTGCTCAGGGTGCTCAGTGCTCAGTGCTCGGGGAGCTGGGTGCTCAGTGCTCGGAGTTCTGCGTGCTCAGTACTCAGGGTGCTGTGTGCTCAGTGCTCAGTACTCAGCGTTCTGGGTGCTCAGTGCTCAGAGTGTTGGGTGCTCAGTACTCAGGGTGCTGGGTGCTCAGTGCTCAGTGCTCAGGGTGCTCAGTGCTCAGGGTGCTGGGTGCTCAGGGTGCTGGGTGCTCAGTGCTCGGGGTGCTGGTTGCTCAGTGCTCAGGGTGCTGGGTGCTCAGTGCTCAGTGCTCAGGGTGCTGGGTGCTCAGTGCTCAGTGCTCAGGGTGCTGGGTGTTCAGTACTCAGGGTGCTGGGTGCTCAGTACTCAGGGTGCTTGGTGCTCAGTGCTCAGGGTGCTTGTTGCTCAGTGCTCAGGGCGCTGGGTGCTCAGTACTCAGGGTGCTGGGTGCTCAGTACTCCGGGTGCTCGGTGTTCAGTACTCAGTGTGCTGGGTGCTCAGTACTCAAGGTGCTGGGTGCTCAGTGCTCAGGGTGCTGGGTGCTCAGTACTCAGGGTGCTGGGTGCTCAGTGCTCAGTGCTCAGGGTGCTGGGTGCTCAGTCCTCAGGGTGCTCAGTACTCAGGGTGCTCAGTGCTCAGTGCTCAGTACTCAGGGTGTTCAGTACTCAGGGTGCTGGGTGCTCAGTGCTTTTGGTGCTGGGTGCGCAGTACTCAGGGTGCTGGGTGCTCAGTACTCAGGGTGCTGGGTGCTCAGTACTCAGGGTGCTGGGTGCTCAGTGCTCGGGGAGCTGGGTGCTCAGTGCTCAGGGTGATCGGTGCTCAGGGCTCAGGGTGCTGGGTGCTCAGTCCTCAGGGTGCTCAGTGCTCAAGGTGCTGGGTGCTCAGTGCTCGGGGTGCTCGGTGCTCAGTACTCAGGGTGCTGAGTGCTCAGTATTCAGGGTGCTGGGTGCTCAGTACTCAGGGTGCTGGGTGCTCAGTACTCAGGGTGCTGGGTGCTAAGTGCTCAGGGTGCTGGGTGCTCAGTGCTCAGGGTGCTGGGTGCTCAGTGCTCGGGGTGCTGGGTGCTCAGTGCTCGGGGTGCTGGGTGCTCAGTGCTCAGGGCTCAGGGTGCTGGGTGCTCAGTGATCAGTGCTCAGGGTGCTGGGTGCTCAGTGCTCCGGTTGCTCGGTGCTCAGTACTCAGGGTGCTGGGTGCTCAGTGCTCGGGGTGCTCGGTGCTCAGTACGTTGGGTGCTCACTACTCAGGGTGCTGGGTGCTCAGTGCTCAGGGTACTGGGTGCTCAGTGCTCGGGGTGCTGGGTGCTCAGTACTCAGGGTGCTGGGTGCTCAGTGCTCGGGGTGCTCGGTGCTCAGTACGCTGGGTGCTCAGTACTCAGGGTGCTGGGTGCTCAGTACTCAGGGTGCTCGGTGCTCACTACTCAGGGTGCTGGGTGCTCAGTACTCAGGGTGCTGGGTGCTCGGTGCTCAATACGCTGGGTGCTCAGTACTCAGGGTGCTGGGTGCTCAGTACTCAGGGTGCTCGGTGCTCACTCCTCAGGGTGCTGGGTGCTCAGTGCTCGGGGTGCTGGGTGCTCAGTACTCAGGGTGCTGGGTGCTCAGTGCTCGGGGTGCTCGGTGCTCAGTACGCTGGGTGCTCAGTACTCAGGGTGCTGGGTGCTCAGTACTCAGGGTGCTCAGTGCTCAGTACTTAGGGTGCTCAGTGCTCAGTGCTCAGGGTGCTGGGTGCTCAGTGCTCGGGGTGCTGGGTGCTCAGTGCTCGGAGTGCTGGGTGCTCAGTGCTCGGGGTGCTGGGTGCTCAGGGCTCAGGGTGCTGGGTGCTCAGTACTCAGGGTGCTCGGTGCTCAGTACTCAGGGTTCTCAGTGCTCAGTGCTCAGGGTGCTGGGTGCTCAGTTCTCAGGGTGCTCAGTGCTCATCACTCGGGGTGCTGGGTGCTCAGTGCTCAGGGTGCTCAGTGCTCAGCACTCGGGGTGCTGGGTGCTCAGTGCTCAGGGTGCTCAGTGCTCAGTGCTCGGGGAGCTGGGTGCTCAGTGCTCAGAGTTCTGCGTGCTCAGTACTCAGGGTGCTGTGTGCTCAGTGCTCAGTACTCAGCGTGCTGGGTGCTCAGTGCTCAGAGTGTTGGGTGCTCAGTACTCAGGGTGCTGGGTGCTCAGTGCTCAGTGCTCAGGGTGCTCAGTGCTCAGGGTGCTGGGTGCTCAGGGTGCTGGGTGCTCAGTGCTCGGGGTGCTGGTTGCTCAGTGCTCAGGGTGCTGGGTGCTCAGTGCTCAGTGCTCAGGGTGCTGGGTGCTCAGTGCTCAGTGCTCAGGGTGCTGGGTGTTCAGTACTCAGGGTGCTGGGTGCTCAGTACTCAGGGTGCTTGGTGCTCAGTGCTCAGGGTGCTGGTTGCTCAGTGCTCAGGGTGCTGGGTGCTCAGTACTCAGGGTGCTGGGTGCTCAGTACTCAGGGTGCTCGGTGTTCAGTACTCAGTGTGCTGGGTGCTCAGTACTCAAGGTGCTGGGTGCTCAGTGCTCAGGGTGCTGGGTGCTCAGTACTCAGGGTGCTGGGTGCTCAGTGCTCAGTGCTCAGGGTGCTGGGTGCTCAGTCCTCAGGGTGCTCAGTACTCAGGGTGCTCGGTGCTCAGTGCTCAGTACTCAGGGTGTTCAGTACTCAGGGTGCTGGGTGCTCAGTGCTTGGGGTGCTGGGTGCTCAGTACTCAGGGTGCTGGGTGCTCAGTACTCAGGGTGCTGGGTGCTCAGTACTCAGGGTGCTGGGTGCTCAGTGCTCGGGGAGCTGGGTGCTCAGTGCTCAGGGTGATCGGTGCTCAGTGCTCAGGGTGCTGGGTGCTCAGTCCTCAGGGTGCTCAGTGCTCAAGGTGCTGGGTGCTCAGTGCTCGGGGTGCTCGGTGCTCAGTACTCAGGGTGCTGGGTGCTCAGTACTCAGGGTGCTGGGTGCTCAGTACTCAGGGTGCTGGGTGCTCAGTGCTCAGGGTGCTGGGTGCTCAGTGCTCAGGGTGCTGGGTGCTCAGTGCTCGGGGTGCTGGGTGCTCAGTGCTCGGGGTGCTGGGTGCTCAGTGCTCAGGGCTCAGGGTGCTGGGTGCTCAGTGATCAGTGCTCAGGGTGCTGGGTGCTCAGTGCTCCGGTTGCTCGGTGCTCAGTACTCAGGGTGCTGGGTGCTCAGTGCTCGGGGTGCTCGGTGTTCAGTACGTTGGGTGCTCACTACTCAGGGTGCTGGGTGCTCAGTGCTCAGGGTGCTGGGTGTTCAGTACTCAGGGTGCTGGGTGCGCAGTGCTCGCGGTGCTGGGTGCTCAGTGCTCAGGGTGCTGGGTGCTCAGTGCTCAGGGTGCTGGGTGCTCAGTACTCGGGGTGATGGGTGCTCAGTACTCAGGTTGCGGGCTGCTCAGTACTCAGGGTGCTGTGTGATCAGTACTCGGGTGCTGGGTGCTCAGTGCTCAGGGTGCTGGGTGCTCAGTACTCAGGGTGCTCAGTGCTCAGTACTTAGGGTGCTCAGAGCTCAGTGCTCAGGGTGCTGGGTGCTCAGTGCTCGGGGTGCTGGGTGCTCAGTGCTCGGGGTGCTGGGTGCTCAGTGCTCGGGGTGCTGGGTGCTCAGGGCTCAGGGTGCTGGGTGCTCAGTACTCAGGGTGCTCGGTGCTCAGTACTCAGGGTTCTCAGTGCTCAGTGCTCAGGGTGCTGGGTGCTCAGTTCTCAGGGTGCTCAGTGCTCATCACTCGGGGTGCTGGGTGCTCAGTGCTCAGGGTGCTCAGTGCTCAGCACTCGGGGTGCTGGGTTCTCAGTGCTCAGGGTGCTCAGTGCTCAGTGCTCGGGGAGCTGGGTGCTCAGTGCTCGGAGTTCTGCGTGCTCAGTACTCAGGGTGCTGTGTGCTCAGTGCTCAGTACTCAGCGTTCTGGGTGCTCAGTGCTCAGAGTGTTGGGTGCTCAGTACTCAGGGTGCTGGGTGCTCAGTGCTCAGTGCTCAGGGTGCTCAGTGCTCAGGGTGCTGGGTGCTCAGGGTGCTGGGTGCTCAGTGCTCAGGGTGCTGGTTGCTCAGTGCTCAGGGTGCTGGGTGCTCAGTGCTCAGTGCTCAGTGTGCTGGGTGCTCAGTGATCAGTGCTCAGGGTGCTGGGTGTTCAGTACTCAGGGTGCTGGGTGCTCAGTACTCAGGGTGCTTGGTGCTCGGTGCTCAGGGTGCTTGTTGCTCAGTGCTCAGGGCGCTGGGTGCTCAGTACTCAGGGTGCTGGGTGCTCAGTACTCCGGGTGCTCGGTGTTCAGTACTCAGTGTGCTGGGTGCTCAGTACTCAAGGTGCTGGGTGCTCAGTGCTCAGGGTGCTGGGTGCTCAGTACTCAGGGTGCTGGGTGCTCAGTGCTCAGTGCTCAGGGTGCTGGGTGCTCAGTCCTCAGGGTGCTCAGTACTCAGGGTGCTCAGTGCTCAGTGCTCAGTACTCAGGGTGTTCAGTACTCAGGGTGCTGGGTGCTCAGTGCTTTTGGTGCTGGGTGCTCAGTACTCAGGGTGCTGGGTGCTCAGTACTCAGGGTGCTGGGTGCTCAGTACTCAGGGTGCTGGGTGCTCAGTGCTCGGGGAGCTGGGTGCTCAGTGCTCAGGGTGATCGGTGCTCAGGGCTCAGGGTGCTGGGTGCTCAGTCCTCAGGGTGCTCAGTGCTCAAGGTGCTGGGTGCTCAGTGCTCGGGGTGCTCGGTGCTCAGTACTCAGGGTGCTGAGTGCTCAGTATTCAGGGTGCTGGGTGCTCAGTACTCAGGGTGCTGGGTGCTCAGTACTCAGGGTGCTGGGTGCTAAGTGCTCAGGGTGCTGGGTGCTCAGTGCTCAGGGTGCTGGGTGCTCAGTGCTCGGGGTGCTGGGTGCTCAGTGCTCGGGGTGCTGGGTGCTCAGTGCTCAGGGCTCAGGGTGCTGGGTGCTCAGTGATCAGTGCTCAGGGTGCTGGGTGCTCAGTGCTCCGGTTGCTCGGTGCTCAGTACTCAGGGTGCTGGGTGCTCAGTGCTCGGGGTGCTCGGTGCTCAGTACGTTGGGTGCTCACTACTCAGGGTGCTGGGTGCTCAGTGCTCAGGGTACTGGGTGCTCAGTGCTCGGGGTGCTGGGTGCTCAGTACTCAGGGTGCTGGGTGCTCAGTGCTCGGGGTGCTCTGTGCTCAGTACGCTGGGTGCTCAGTACTCAGGGTGCTGGGTGCTCAGTACTCAGGGTGCTCGGTGCTCACTACTCAGGGTGCTGGGTGCTCAGTACTCAGGGTGCTGGGTGCTCGGTGCTCAATACGCTGGGTGCTCAGTACTCAGGGTGCTGGGTGCTCAGTACTCAGGGTGCTCGGTGCTCACTACTCAGGGTGCTGGGTGCTCAGTGCTCGGGGTGCTGGGTGCTCAGTACTCAGGGTGCTGGGTGCTCAGTGCTCGGGGTGCTCGGTGCTCAGTACGCTGGGTGCTCAGTACTCAGGGTGCTGGGTGCTCAGTACTCAGGGTGCTCAGTGCTCAGTACTTAGGGTGCTCAGTGCTCAGTGCTCAGGGTGCTGGGTGCTCAGTGCTCGGGGTGCTGGGTGCTCAGTACTCAGGTTGCGGGCTGCTCAGTACTCAGGGTGCTGTGTGATCAGTACTCGGGTGCTGGGTGCTCAGTGCTCAGGGTGCTGGGTGCTCAGTACTTAGGGTGCTCAGAGCTCAGTGCTCAGGGTGCTGGGTGCTCAGTGCTCGGGGTGCTGGGTGCTCAGTGCTCGGGGTGCTGGGTGCTCAGTGCTCGGGGTGCTGGGTGCTCAGGGCTCAGGGTGCTGGGTGCTCAGTACTCAGGGTGCTCGGTGCTCAGTACTCAGGGTTCTCAGTGCTCAGTGCTCAGGGTGCTGGGTGCTCAGTTCTCAGGGTGCTCAGTGCTCATCACTCGGGGTGCTGGGTGCTCAGTGCTCAGGGTGCTCAGTGCTCAGCACTCGGGGTGCTGGGTGCTCAGTGCTCAGGGTGCTCAGTGCTCAGTGCTCGGGGAGCTGGGTGCTCAGTGCTCGGAGTTCTGCGTGCTCAGTACTCAGGGTGCTGTGTGCTCAGTGCTCAGTACTCAGCGTTCTGGGTGCTCAGTGCTCAGAGTGTTGGGTGCTCAGTACTCAGGGTGCTGGGTGCTCAGTGCTCAGTGCTCAGGGTGCTCAGTGCTCAGGGTGCTGGGTGCTCAGGGTGCTGGGTGCTCAGTGCTCGGGGTGCTGGTTGCTCAGTGCTCAGGGTGCTGGGTGCTCAGTGCTCAGTGCTCAGGGTGCTGGGTGCTCAGTGCTCAGTGCTCAGGGTGCTGGGTGTTCAGTACTCAGGGTGCTGGGTGCTCAGTACTCAGGGTGCTTGGTGCTCAGTGCTCAGGGTGCTTGTTGCTCAGTGCTCAGGGCGCTGGGTGCTCAGTACTCAGGGTGCTGGGTGCTCAGTACTCCGGGTGCTCGGTGTTCAGTACTCAGTGTGCTGGGTGCTCAGTACTCAAGGTGCTGGGTGCTCAGTGCTCAGGGTGCTGGGTGCTCAGTACTCAGGGTGCTGGGTGCTCAGTGCTCAGTGCTCAGGGTGCTGGGTGCTCAGTCCTCAGGGTGCTCAGTACTCAGGGTGCTCAGTGCTCAGTGCTCAGTACTCAGGGTGTTCAGTACTCAGGGTGCTGGGTGCTCAGTGCTTTTGGTGCTGGGTGCTCAGTACTCAGGGTGCTGGGTGCTCAGTACTCAGGGTGCTGGGTGCTCAGTACTCAGGGTGCTGGGTGCTCAGTGCTCGGGGAGCTGGGTGCTCAGTGCTCAGGGTGATCGGTGCTCAGGGCTCAGGGTGCTGGGTGCTCAGTCCTCAGGGTGCTCAGTGCTCAAGGTGCTGGGTGCTCAGTGCTCGGGGTGCTCGGTGCTCAGTACTCAGGGTGCTGAGTGCTCAGTATTCAGGGTGCTGGTTGCTCAGTACTCAGGGTGCTGGGTGCTCAGTACTCAGGGTGCTGGGTGCTAAGTGCTCAGGGTGCTGGGTGCTCAGTGCTCAGGGTGCTGGGTGCTCAGTGCTCGGGGTGCTGGGTGCTCAGTGCTCGGGGTGCTGGGTGCTCAGTGCTCAGGGCTCAGGGTGCTGGGTGCTCAGTGATCAGTGCTCAGGGTGCTGGGTGCTCAGTGCTCCGGTTGCTCGGTGCTCAGTACTCAGGGTGCTGGGTGCTCAGTGCTCGGGGTGCTCGGTGCTCAGTACGTTGGGTGCTCACTACTCAGGGTGCTGGGTGCTCAGTGCTCAGGGTACTGGGTGCTCAGTGCTCGGGGTGCTGGGTGCTCAGTACTCAGGGTGCTGGGTGCTCAGTGCTCGGGGTGCTCGGTGCTCAGTACGCTGGGTGCTCAGTACTCAGGGTGCTGGGTGCTCAGTACTCAGGGTGCTCGGTGCTCACTACTCAGGGTGCTGGGTGCTCAGTACTCAGGGTGCTGGGTGCTCGGTGCTCAATACGCTGGGTGCTCAGTACTCAGGGTGCTGGGTGCTCAGTACTCAGGGTGCTCGGTGCTCACTACTCAGGGTGCTGGGTGCTCAGTGCTCGGGGTGCTGGGTGCTCAGTACTCAGGGTGCTGGGTGCTCAGTGCTCGGGGTGCTCGGTGCTCAGTACGCTGGGTGCTCAGTACTCAGGGTGCTGGGTGCTCAGTACTCAGGGTGATCAGTGCTCAGTACTTAGGGTGCTCAGTGCTCAGTGCTCAGGGTGCTGGGTGCTCAGTGCTCGGGGTGCTGGGTGCTCAGTGCTCGGAGTGCTGGGTGCTCAGTGCTCGGGGTGCTGGGTGCTCAGGGCTCAGGGTGCTGGGTGCTCAGTACTCAGGGTGCTCGGTGCTCATTACTCAGGGTTCTCAGTGCTCAGTGCTCAGGGTGCTGGGTGCTCAGTTCTCAGGGTGCTCAGTGCTCATCACTCGGGGTGCTGGGTGCTCAGTGCTCAGGGTGCTCAGTGCTCAGCACTCGGGGTGCTGGGTGCTCAGTGCTCAGGGTGCTCAGTGCTCAGTGCTCGGGGAGCTGGGTGCTCAGTGCTCAGAGTTCTGCGTGCTCAGTACTCAGGGTGCTGTGTGCTCAGTGCTCAGTACTCAGCGTGCTGGGTGCTCAGTGCTCAGAGTGTTGGGTGCTCAGTACTCAGGGTGCTGGGTGCTCAGTGCTCAGTGCTCAGGGTGCTCAGTGCTCAGGGTGCTGGGTGCTCAGGGTGCTGGGTGCTCAGTGCTCGGGGTGCTGGTTGCTCAGTGCTCAGGGTGCTGGGTGCTCAGTGCTCAGTGCTCAGGGTGCTGGGTGCTCAGTGCTCAGTGCTCAGGGTGCTGGGTGTTCAGTACTCAGGGTGCTGGGTGCTCAGTACTCAGGGTGCTTGGTGCTCAGTGCTCAGGGTGCTGGTTGCTCAGTGCTCAGGGTGCTGGGTGCTCAGTACTCAGGGTGCTGGGTGCTCAGTACTCAGAGTGCTCGGTGTTCAGAACTCAGTGTGCTGGGTGCTCAGTACTCAAGGTGCTGGGTGCTCAGTGCTCAGGGTGCTGGGTGCGCAGTACTCAGGGTGCTGGGTGCTCAGTGCTCAGTGCTCAGGGTGCTGGGTGCTCAGTCCTCAGGGTGCTCAGTACTCAGGGTGCTCGGTGCTCAGTGCTCAGTACTCAGGGTGTTCAGTACTCAGGGTGCTGGGTGCTCAGTGCTTGGGGTGCTGGGTGCTCAGTACTCAGGGTGCTGGGTGCTCAGTACTCAGGGTGCTGGGTGCTCAGTACTCAGGGTGCTGGGTGCTCAGTGCTCGGGGAGCTGGGTGCTCAGTGCTCAGGGTGATCGGTGCTCATTGCTCAGGGTGCTGGGTGCTCAGTCCTCAGGGTGCTCAGTGCTCAAGGTGCTGGGTGCTCAGTGCTCGGGGTGCTCGGTGCTCAGTACTCAGGGTGCTGGGTGCTCAGTACTCAGGGTGCTGGGTGCTCAGTACTCAGGGTGCTGGGTGCTCAGTGCTCAGGGTCCTGTGTGCTCAGTGCTCAGGGTGCTGGGTGCTCAGTGCTCGGGGTGCTGGGTGCTCAGTGCTCGGGGTGCTGGGTGCTCAGTGCTCAGTGCTCAGGGTGCTGGGTGCTCAGAGATCAGTGCTCAGGGTGCTGGGTGCTCAGTGCTCCGGTTGCTCGGTGCTCAGTACTCAGGGTGCTGGGTGCTCAGTGCTCGGGGTGCTCGGTGTTCAGTACGTTGGGTGCTCACTACTCAGGGTGCTGGGTGCTCAGTGCTCAGGGTGCTGGGTGTTCAGTACTCAGGGTGCTGGGTGCGCAGTGCTCGCGGTGCTGGGTGCTCAGTGCTCAGGGTGCTGGGTGCTCAGTGCTCAGGGTGCTGGGTGCTCAGTACTCGGGGTGATGGGTGCTCAGTACTCAGGTTGCGGGCTGCTCAGTACTCAGGGTGCTGTGTGATCAGTACTCGGGTGCTGGGTGCTCAGTGCTCAGGGTGCTGGGTGCTCAGTGGTCGGGGTGCTGGGTGCTCAGTGCTCAGTACTCAGGGTGCTTGGGTGCTCAGTGCTCGGGGTGCTGGGTGCTCAGTGCTCAGTACTCAGGGTGCTGGGTGCTCAGTGCTCAGGGTGCTGGGTGCTCAGTGCTCAGGGTGCTGGGTGCTCAGTGCTCAGGGTGCCGGGTGCTCAGTACTCAGGGTGCTGGGTGCTCAGTGCTCAGAGTGCTGGGTGGTCAGTGCTCGGGGTGCTCGGTGCTCAGTGCTCAATGTGCTGGGTGCTCAGTACTCAGGGTGCTCATTGCACAGGGTCCTGGGTGCTCAGTACTCAGGGTGCTGGGTGCTCAGTGCTCAGGGTGCTCGGTGCTCAGTACGTTGGGTGCTCAGTACTCAGGTTGCTGGGTGCTCAGTGCTCAGGGTGCTGGGTGCTCACTACTCAGGGTGCTGGGTGCTCAGTGCTCGGGGTGCTGGGTGCTCAGTACTCAGGGTGCTGGGTGCTCAGTGCTCGGGGTGCTCGGTGCTCAGTATGCTGGGTGCTCAGTACTCAGGGTGCTGGGTGCTCAGTACTCAGGGTGCTCGGTGCTCACTACTCAGGGTGCTGGGTGCTCAGTACTCAGGGTGCTGGGTGCTCGGTGCTCAATACGCTGGGTGCTCAGTACTCAGGGTGCTGGGTGCTCAGTACTCAGGGTGCTCGGTGCTCACTACTCAGGGTGCTGGGTGCTCAGTGCTCAGGGTGCTGGGTGCTCAGTGCTCAGGGTGCTGGGTGCTCAGTGCTCAGGGTGCTGGGTGCTCAGTACTCAGGGTGCTGGGTGCTCAGTGCTCAGAGTGCTGGGTGGTCAGTGCTCGGGGTGCTCGGTGCTCAGTGCTCAATGTGCTGGGTGCTCAGTACTCAGGGTGCTCATTGCACAGGGTCCTGGGTGCTCAGTACTCAGGTTGCTGGGTGCTCAGTGCTCAGGGTGCTCGGTGCTCAGTATGTTGGGTGCTCAGTACTCAGGGTGCTGGGTGCTCAGTGCTCAGGTTGCTGGGTGCTCAGTGCTCCGGGTGCTGGGTGTTCAGTGCTCAGGGTGCTGGGTGCTCGGTGCTCGGGGTGCTGGGTGCTCAGTGCTCGGGGTGCTCGGAGCTCAATACTCAGGGTGCTCACTGCTCAGTACTCCGGCTGCTGGGTGCTCAGTGCAAGGGGTGCTGATTGCTCAGTGCTCGGGGTGCTCGGTGCTCATTACGCTGGGTGCTCAGTACTCGGGGTGCTGGGTGCTCAGTACTCAGGGTGCTGGGTGCTCAGTACTCAGGGTGCTGGGTTCTTAGTACTCAGGGTGCTCAGTGCTCAGGGTGCTGGGTGCTCAGTACTCATGGTGCTGGGTGCTCAGTGCTCAGGGTGCTCAGTGCTCAGTACTCAGGGTGCTCAGTGCTCAGTGCTCTGGGTGCTGGGTGCTCAGTGCTCGGGGTGCTGGGTGCTCAGTACTCAGGGTGCTGGGTGCTCAGTGCTCAGGGTGCTGGGTGCTCAGTACTCAGGGTGCTGTGTGCTCAGTTCTCAGGGTGCTGGGTGCTCAGTACTCAGGGTGCTGGGTCCTCAGTGCTCCGGGTGCTGGGTGCTCAGTACTCAGGGTGCTCAGTGCTCAGGGTGCTGGGTGCTCAGTGCTCGGGGTGCTGAGTAATCAGTGATCAGTACACAGGGTGCTGAGTGCTCAGTGCTCGGGGTGCTGGGTGCTCAGTGCTCGGGGTGCTGGATGCTCAGTACTCAGGGTGCTGGGTGCTCAGTGCTCAGGGTGCTGGGTGCTCAGTACTCAGGGTGCTGTGTGCTCAGTGCTCAGGGTTCTGGGTGCTCAGTACTCAGGGTGCTGGGTCCTCAGTGCTCAGGGTGCTGGGTGCTCACTGCTCGGGGTGCTCGGTGCTCAGTGCTCAGTGTGCTGGGTGATCAGTACTCAGGGTGCTCATTGCTCAGGGTGCTGGGTGCTCAGTACTCATGGTGCTGGGTGCTCAGTACTCAGGGTGCTCAGTGCTCAGTACTCAGGGTGCTGGGTGCTCAGTGCTCAGGGTGCTGGGTGCTCAGTACTCAGGGTGCTGGGTGCTCGGTGCTCAGGGTGCTGGGTGCTCAGTACTCAGGGTGCTGGGTGCTCGGTGCTCGGGGTGCTGGGTGCTCAGTGCTCGGGGTGCTCGGTGCTCAGTACTCAGGGTGCTCAGTGCTCAGTACTCAGGGTGCTGGGTGCTCAGTGCTCAGGGTGCTGGGTGCTCAGTACTAAGGGTGCTGGGTGCTCGGTGCTCAGTACGCTGGGTGCTCAGTACTCAGGGTGCTGGGTGCTCAGTACTCAGGGTGCTCGGTGCTCACTACTCAGGGTGCTGGGTGCTCAGTGCTCGGGGTGCTGGGTGCTCAGTACTCAGGGTGCTGGGTGCTCAGTGCTCGGGGTGCTCAGTGCTCAGTACGCTGGGTGCTCAGTACTCAGGGTGCTGGGTGCTCAGTACTCAGGGTGCTCAGTGCTCAGTACTTAGGGTGCTCAGTGCTCAGGGTGCTGGGTGCTCAGTGCTCGGGGTGCTGGGTGCTCAGTGCTCGGGGTGCTGGGTGCTCAGTGCTCGGGGTGCTGGGTGCTCAGTGCTCAGGGTGCTGGGTGCTCCGTGCTCAGAGTCCTGGGTGCTCAGTACTCAGGGTGCTCGGTGCTCAGTACTCAGAGTGCTCAGTGCTCAGTACTCAGCGTGCAGGGTGCTCAGTGCTCTGGGTGCTCGGTGCTCAGTACTCAGGGTGCTCAGTTCTCAGTACTCAGCGTGCTGGGTGCTCAGTGCTCAGGGTGCTGGGTCCTCAGTGCTCAGGGTGCTGGGTGCTTAGTACTCAGGGTCCTCGGTCCTCAGTGCTCAGGGTGCTGGGTGCTCAGTACTCAGGGTGCTGGGTGCTCAGTGCTCAGGGTGCTCAGTGCTCAGTACTCAGGGTGCTCGGTGCTCAGTGCTCAGGGTGCTCAGTGCTCAGTACTCAGGGTGCTCAGTGCTCAGTTCTCTGGGTGCTGGGTGCTCAGTGCTCGGGGTGCTGGGTGCTCAGTGCTCAGGGTGCTTTGTGCTCAGTACTCACGGTGCTCAGTGCTCAGGGTGCTGGGTGCTCAGTGCTCAGTACACAGGGTGCTGAGTGCTCAGTGCTCTGGGTGCTGGGTGCTCAGTGCTCAGTACTCAGGGTGCTGGCTGCTCAGTGCTCGGGGTGCTGGATGCTCAGTATTCAGGGTGCTGGGTGCTCAGTGCTCAGGGTGCTAGGTGCTCAGTACTCAGGGTGCTGGGTGCTCAGTGCTCAGGGTGCTGGGTGCTCAGTACTCAGGGTGCTGGGTCCTCAGTTCTCAGGGTGCTGGGTGCTCAGTGCTCGGGGTGCTCAGTACTCAGGGTGCTGTGTGTTCAGTGCTCAGGGTACTGGGTGCTCAGTACTCAGGGTGCTCGGTGCTTAGTACTCAGGGTGCTGGGTGCTCAGTACTCCGGGTGCTGGGTGCTCAGTGCTCGGGGTGCTCGGTGCTCAGTGCTCAGGGTGCTGGGTGCTCAGTACTCAGGGGGCTCTTTGCTCCGTGTCCTGGGTGCTCAGTACTCAGGGTGCTGGGTGCTCAATACTCAGGGTGCTCAGTGCTCAGTACTCAGGGTGCTCAGTGCTCAGTACTCAGGGTTCTCAGTGCTCAGGGTGCTGGGTGCTCAGTGCTCGGGGTGCTGGGTGCTCAGTGCTCAGGGTGCTGGGTGCTCAGTGCTCAGGGTGCTGGGTGCTCAGTGCTCAGGGTGCTCGGTGCTCAGTGCTCAGGTTGCTGGGTGCTCAGTACTCAGGGTGCTTGGTGCTCAGTACTCAGGGTGCTCATTGCTCAGTACTCAGGGTGCTCAGTGCTCAGTACTCAGGGTGCTCAGTGCTCAGGGTGCTAGGTGCTCAGTGCTCGGGGTGCTGGGTGCTCAGTCCTCAGGGTGCTGGGTGCTCAGTGCTCAGGGTGCTCGGTGCTCAGTGCTCAGGGTGCTGGGTGCTCAGTACTCAGGGTGCTGGGTGCTCAGTGCTCGGGGTGCTGGGTGCTCAGTACTCAGGGTGCTGGGTGTTCAGTACTCGGGTGCTCGGTGCTCAGTGCTCAGGGTGCTGGGTGCTCAGTGCTCTGGGTGCTGGGTGCTCAGTGCTCAGTACTCAGGGTGCTCGGTGCTCAGTGCTCGGGGTGCAGGGTGCTCAGTGCTCAGTACTCAGGGTGCTGGGTGCTCAGTGCTCAGGGTGCTGGGTGCTCAGTGCTCAGGGTGCTGGGTGCTCAGTGCTCAGGGTGCTGGGTACTCAGTGCTCGGGGTGCTGGGTGCTCAGTACTCAGGGTGCTGGGTGCTCAGTACTCAGGGTGCTGGGTGCTCAGTGCTCGGGGTGCTGGGTGCTCAGTGCTCGGGGTGCTGGGTTCTCAGTACTCGGGGTGCTTGCTGCACAGTACTCAGGGTGCTGGGTGCTCAGTGCTCAGGGTGCTGGGTGCTCAGTACTCAGGGTGCTCTGTGCTTAGTACTCAGGGTGCTGGGTGCTCAGTACTCCGGGTGCTGGGTGCTCAGTGCTCGGGGTGATCGGTGCTCAGTAGGTTGGGTGCTCACTACTAAGGGTGCTGTGTGCCCATTGCTCAGGTTGCTGGTTGCTCAGTGCTCAGGGTGCTGGGTGCTCAGTGCTCAGGGTGCTGGGTGCTCAGTACTCAGGGTGCTGGGTGTGCAGTGCTCGGGGTGCTGGGTGCTCAGTGCTCAGGGTGCTGGGTGCTCAGTGCTCAGCGTGCTGGGTGCTCAGTTCTCGGGGTGCTGGGTGCTCAGTACTCATGGTGCGGGGTGCTCAGTACCCAGGGTGCTGGGTGATCAGTACTCGGGTGCTGGGTGCTCAGTGCTCAGGGTGCTGGGTGCTCAGTGCTCGGGGTGCTGGGTGCTCAGTGCTCAGTACTCAGGGTGCTGGGTGCTCCGTGCTCGGGGTGCTGGGTGCTCAGTGCTCAGTACTCAGGGTGCTGGATGCTCAGTGCTCAGGGTGCTGTGTGCTCAGTGCTCAGGGTGCTGGGTGCTCAGTGCTCACGGTGCTGGGTGCTCAGTACTCAGGGTGCTCGGTGCTTAGTACTCAGGGTGCTGGGTGCTCTGTACTTCGGGTGCTGGGTGCTCAATGCTCGGGGTGCTCGGTGCTCAGTGCTCAAGGTGCTGGGTGCTCAGTACTCAGGGTGCTCATTGCTCAGGGTGCTGGGTGCTCAGTACTCAGGGTGCTGGGTGCTCAGTGGTCAGGGTGCTCGGTGCTCAGTACGTTGGGTGCTCAGTACTCAGGTGCTGGGTGCTCAGTACTCAGGGTGCTGGGTGCTCAGTACTCAGGGTGCTGGGTGCTCAGTGGTCAGGGTGCTCGGTGCTCAGTACGCTGGGTGCTCAGTACGTTGGGTGCTCACTACTCAGGGTGCTGGGTGCTCAGTGCTCAGGGTACTGGGTGCTCAGTGCTCAGGGTGCTGGGTGCTCAGTGCTCAGGGTGCTGGGTGTTCAGTACTCAGGGTGCTGGGTGCGCAGTGCTCGCGGTGCTGGGTGCTCAGTGCTCAGGGTGCTGGGTGCTCAGTGCTCAGGGTGCTGGGTGCTCAGTACTCGGGGTGCTGGGTGCTCAGTACTCAGGTTGCGGGCTGCTCAGTACTCAGGGTGCTGTGTGATCAGTACTCGGGTGCTGGGTGCTCAGTGCTCAGGGTGCTGGGTGCTCAGTGCTCGGGGTGCTGGGTGCTCAGTGCTCAGTACTCAGGGTGCTTGGGTGCTCA
The DNA here is from genome assembly GCF_018167655.1 of Microtus oregoni. Taxonomy (NCBI): domain Eukaryota; kingdom Metazoa; phylum Chordata; class Mammalia; order Rodentia; family Cricetidae; genus Microtus; species Microtus oregoni. Next base: position 64,409 of record NW_024543335.1, read on the forward strand.
GTGCTCGGGGTGCTGGGTGCTCAGGGCTCAGTACTCAGGGTGCTGGGTGCTCAGTGCTCAGGGTGCTGGGTGCTCAGTGCTCAGGGTGCTGGGTGCTCAGTGCTCAGGGTGCTGGGTGCTCAGTACTCAGGGTGCTGGGTGCTCAGTGCTCAGAGTGCTGGGTGGTCAGTGCTCGGGGTGCTCGGTGCTCAGTGCTCAATGTGCTGGGTGCTCAGTACTCAGGGTGCTCATTGCACAGGGTCCTGGGTGCTCAGTACTCAGGGTGCTGGGTGCTCAGTGCTCAGGGTGCTCGGTGCTCAGTACGTTGGGTGCTCAGTACTCAGGGTGCTGGGTGCTCAGTGCTCAGGGTGCTGGGTGCTCACTACTCAGGGTGCTGGGTGCTCAGTGCTCGGGGTGCTGGGTGCTCAGTACTCAGGGTGCTGGGTGCTCAGTGCTCGGGGTGCTCAGTGCTCAGTATGCTGGGTACTCAGTACTCAGGGTGCTGGGTGCTCAGTACTCAGGGTGCTCGGTGCTCACTACTCAGGGTGCTTGGTGCTCAGTACTCAGGGTGCTGGGTGCTCGGTGCTCAATACGCTGGGTGCTCAGTACTCAGGGTGCTGGGTGCTCAGTACTCAGGGTGCTCGGTGCTCACTACTCAGGGTGCTGGGTGCTCAGTGCTCAGGGTGCTGGGTGCTCAGTGCTCAGGGTGCTGGGTGCTCAGTGCTCAGGGTGCTGGGTGCTCAGTACTCAGGGTGCTGGGTGCTCAGTGCTCAGAGTGCTGGGTGGTCAGTGCTCGGGGTGCTCGGTGCTCAGTGCTCAATGAGCTGGGTGCTCAGTACTCAGGGTGCTCATTGCACAGGGTCCTGGGTGCTCAGTACTCAGGGTGCTGGGTGCTCAGTGCTCAGGGTGCTCGGTGCTCAGTACGTTGGGTGCTCAGTACTCAGGGTGCTGGGTGCTCAGTGCTCAGGGTGCTGGGTGCTCAGTGCTCAGGGTGCTGGGTGTTCAGTGCTCAGGGTGCTGGGTGCTCGGTGCTCGGGGTGCTGGGTGCTCAGTGCTCGGGGTGCTCGGAGCTCAATACTCAGGGTGCTCACTGCTCAGTACTCCGGCTGCTGGGTGCTCAGTGCAAGGGGTGCTGATTGCTCAGTGCTCGGGGTGCTCGGTGCTCATTACGCTGGGTGCTCAGTACTCGGGGTGCTGGGTGCTCAGTACTCAGGGTGCTGGGTGCTCAGTACTCAGGGTGCTGGGTTCTTAGTACTCAGGGTGCTCAGTGCTCAGGGTGCTGGGTGCTCAGTACTCATGGTGCTGGGTGCTCAGTGCTCAGGGTGCTCAGTGCTCAGTACTCAGGGTGCTCAGTGCTCAGTGCTCTGGGTGCTGGGTGCTCAGTGCTCGGGGTGCTGGGTGCTCAGTACTCAGGGTGCTGGGTGCTCAGTGCTCAGGGTGCTGGGTGCTCAGTACTCAGGGTGCTGTGTGCTCAGTGCTCAGGGTGCTGGGTGCTCAGTACTCAGGGTGCTGGGTCCTCAGTGCTCAGGGTGCTGGGTGCTCAGTACTCAGGGTGCTCAGTGCTCAGGGTGCTGGGTGCTCAGTGCTCGGGGTGCTGAGTACTCAGTGCTCAGTACACAGGGTGCTGAGTGCTCAGTGCTCGGGGTGCTGGGTGCTCAGTGCTCGGGGTGCTGGATGCTCAGTACTCAGGGTGCTGGGTGCTCAGTGCTCAGGGTGCTGGGTGCTCAGTACTCAGGGTGCTGTGTGCTCAGTGCTCAGGGTGCTGGGTGCTCAGTACTCAGGGTGCTGGGTCCTCAGTGCTCAGGGTGCTGGGTGCTCACTGCTCGGGGTGCTCGGTGCTCAGTGCTCAGTGTGCTGGGTGATCAGTACTCAGGGTGCTCATTGCTCAGGGTGCTGGGTGCTCAGTACTCATGGTGCTGGGTGCTCAGTACTCAGGGTGCTCAGTGCTCAGTACTCAGGGTGCTGGGTGCTCAGTGCTCAGGGTGCTGGGTGCTCAGTACTCAGGGTGCTGGGTGCTCGGTGCTCAGGGTGATGGGTGCTCAGTGCTCAGGGTGCTGGGTGCTCGGTGCTCGGGGTGCTGGGTGCTCAGTGCTCGGGGTGCTCGGTGCTCAGTACTCAGGGTGCTCAGTGCTCAGTACTCAGGGTGCTGGGTGCTCAGTGCTCAGGGTGCTTGGTGCTCAGTACTCAGGGTGCTGTGTGCTCGGTGCTCAGTACGCTGGGTGCTCAGTACTCAGGGTGCTGGGTGCTCAGTACTCAGGGTGCTCGGTGCTCACTACTCAGCGTGCTGGGTGCTCAGTGCTCGGGGTGCTGGGTGCTCAGTACTCAGGGTGCTGGGTGCTCAGTGCTCGGGGTGCTCAGTGCTCAGTACGCTGGGTGCTCAGTACTCAGGGTGCTGGGTGCTCAGTACTCAGGGTGCTCAGTGCTCAGTACTTAGGGTGCTCAGTGTTCAGTGCTCAGGGTGCTGGGTGCTCAGTGCTCGGGGTGCTGGGTGCTCAGTGCTCGGGGTGCTGGGTGCTCAGTGCTCGGGGTGCTGGGTGCTCAGTGCTCAGCGTGCTGGGTGCTCCGTGCTCAGAGTGCTGGGTGCTCAGTACTCAGGGTGCTCGGTGCTCAGTACTCAGAGTGCTCAGTGCTCAGTACTCAGCGTGCAGGGTGCTCAGTGCTCTGGGTGCTCGGTGCTCAGTAATCAGGGTGCTCAGTTCTCAGTACTCAGCGTGCTGGGTGCTCAGTGCTCAGGGTGCTGGGTGCTCAGTACTCAGGGTGCTGGGTGCTTAGTACTCAGGGTCCTCGGTCCTCAGTGCTCAGGGTGCTGGGTGCTCAGTACTCAGGGTGCTGGGTGCTCAGTGCTCAGGGTGCTCAGTGCTCAGTACTCAGGGTGCTCGGTGCTCAGTGCTCAGGGTGCTCAGTGCTCAGTACTCAGGGTGCTCAGTGCTCAGTTCTCTGGGTGCTGGTTGCTCAGCGCTCGGGGTGCTGGGTGCTCAGTGCTCAGGGTGCTTTGTGCTCAGTACTCACGGTGCTCAGTGCTCAGGGTGCTGGGTGCTCAGTGCTCAGTACACAGGGTGCTGAGTGCTCAGTGCTCTGGGTGCTGGGTGCTCAGTGCTCAGTACTCAGGGTGCTGGCTGCTCAGTGCTCGGGGTGCTGGATGCTCAGTATTCAGGGTGCTGGGTGCTCAGTGCTCAGGGTGCTAGGTGCTCAGTACTCAGGGTGCTGGGTGCTCAGTGCTCAGGGTGCTGGGTGCTCAGTACTCAGGGTGCTGGGTCCTCAGTTCTCAGGGTGCTGGGTGCTCAGTGCTCGGGGTGCTCAGTACTCAGGGTGCTGTGTGTTCAGTGCTCAGGGTACTGGGTGCTCAGTACTCAGGGTGCTCGGTGCTTAGTACTCAGGGTGCTGGGTGCTCAGTACTCCGGGTGCTGGGTGCTCAGTGCTCGGGGTGCTCGGTGCTCAGTGCTCAGGGTGCTGGGTGCTCAGTACTCAGGGGGCTCTTTGCTCCGTGTCCTGGGTGCTCAGTACTCAGGGTGCTGGGTGCTCAATACTCAGGGTGCTCAGTGCTCAGTACTCAGGGTGCTCAGTGCTCAGTACTCAGGGTTCTCAGTGCTCAGGGTGCTGGGTGCTCAGTGCTCGGGGTGCTGGGTGCTCAGTGCTCAGGGTGCTGGGTGCTCAGTGCTCAGGGTGCTGGGTGCTCAGTGCTCAGGGTGCTCGGTGCTCAGTGCTCAGGTTGCTGGGTGCTCAGTACTCAGGGTGCTTGGTGCTCAGTACTCAGGGTGCTCATTGCTCAGTACTCAGGGTGCTCAGTGCTCAGTACTCAGGGTGCTCAGTGCTCAGGGTGCTAGGTGCTCAGTGCTCGGGGTGCTGGGTGCTCAGTCCTCAGGGTGCTGGGTGCTCAGTGCTCAGGGTGCTCGGTGCTCAGTGCTCAGGGTGCTGGGTGCTCAGTACTCAGGGTGCTGGGTGCTCAGTGCTCGGGGTGCTGGGTGCTCAGTACTCAGGGTGCTGGGTGTTCAGTACTCGGGTGCTCGGTGCTCAGTGCTCAGGGTGCTGGGTGCTCAGTGCTCTGGGTGCTGGGTGCTCAGTGCTCAGTACTCAGGGTGCTCGGTGCTCAGTGCTCGGGGTGCAGGGTGCTCAGTGCTCAGTACTCAGGGTGCTGGGTGCTCAGTGCTCAGGGTGCTGGGTGCTCAGTGCTCAGGGTGCTGGGTGCTCAGTGCTCAGGGTGCTGGGTACTCAGTGCTCGGGGTGCTGGGTGCTCAGTACTCAGGGTGCTGGGTGCTCAGTACTCAGGGTGCTGGGTGCTCAGTGCTCGGGGTGCTGGGTGCTCAGTGCTCGGGGTGCTGGGTTCTCAGTACTCGGGGTGCTTGCTGCACAGTACTCAGGGTGCTGGGTGCTCAGTGCTCAGGGTGCTGGGTGCTCAGTACTCAGGGTGCTCTGTGCTTAGTACTCAGGGTGCTGGGTGCTCAGTACTCCGGGTGCTGGGTGCTCAGTGCTCGGGGTGATCGGTGCTCAGTAGGTTGGGTGCTCACTACTAAGGGTGCTGTGTGCCCATTGCTCAGGTTGCTGGTTGCTCAGTGCTCAGGGTGCTGGGTGCTCAGTGCTCAGGGTGCTGGGTGCTCAGTACTCAGGGTGCTGGGTGTGCAGTGCTCGGGGTGCTGGGTGCTCAGTGCTCAGGGTGCTGGGTGCTCAGTGCTCAGCGTGCTGGGTGCTCAGTACTCGGGGTGCTGGGTGCTCAGTACTCATGGTGCGGGGTGCTCAGTACCCAGGGTGCTGGGTGATCAGTACTCGGGTGCTGGGTGCTCAGTGCTCAGGGTGCTGGGTGCTCAGTGCTCGGGGTGCTGGGTGCTCAGTGCTCAGTACTCAGGGTGCTGGGTGCTCCGTGCTCGGGGTGCTGGGTGCTCAGTGCTCAGTACTCAGGGTGCTGGATGCTCAGTGCTCAGGGTGCTGTGTACTCAGTGCTCAGGGTGCTGGGTGCTCAGTGCTCACGGTGCTGGGTGCTCAGTACTCAGGGTGCTCGGTGCTTAGTACTCAGGGTGCTGGGTGCTCTGTACTTCGGGTGCTGGGTGCTCAATGCTCGGGGTGCTCGGTGCTCAGTGCTCAAGGTGCTGGGTGCTCAGTACTCAGGGTGCTCATTGCTCAGGGTGCTGGGTGCTCAGTACTCAGGGTGCTGGGTGCTCAGTGGTCAGGGTGCTCGGTGCTCAGTACGTTGGGTGCTCAGTACTCAGGTGCTGGGTGCTCAGTACTCAGGGTGCTGGGTGCTCAGTACTCAGGGTGCTGGGTGCTCAGTGGTCAGGGTGCTCGGTGCTCAGTACGCTGGGTGCTCAGTACGTTGGGTGCTCACTACTCAGGGTGCTGGGTGCTCAGTGCTCAGGGTACTGGGTGCTCAGTGCTCAGGGTGCTGGGTGCTCAGTGCTCAGGGTGCTGGGTGTTCAGTACTCAGGGTGCTGGGTGCGCAGTGCTCGCGGTGCTGGGTGCTCAGTGCTCAGGGTGCTGGGTGCTCAGTGCTCAGGGTGCTGGGTGCTCAGTACTCGGGGTGCTGGGTGCTCAGTACTCAGGTTGCGGGCTGCTCAGTACTCAGGGTGCTGTGTGATCAGTACTCGGGTGCTGGGTGCTCAGTGCTCAGGGTGCTGGGTGCTCAGTGCTCGGGGTGCTGGGTGCTCAGTGCTCAGTACTCAGGGTGCTTGGGTGCTCAGTGCTCGGGGTGCTGGGTGCTCAGTGCTCAGTACTCAGGGTGCTGGGTGCTCAGTGCTCAGGGTGCTGGGTGCTCAGTGCTCAGGGTGCTGGGTGCTCAGTGCTCAGGGTGCTGGGTGCTCAGTACTCAGGGTGCTGGGTGCTCAGTGCTCAGAGTGCTGGGTGGTCAGTGCTCGGGGTGCTCGGTGCTCAGTGCTCAATGTGCTGGGTGCTCAGTACTCAGGGTGCTCATTGCACAGGGTCCTGGGTGCTCAGTACTCAGGGTGCTGGGTGCTCAGTGCTCAGGGTGCTCGGTGCTCAGTACGTTGGGTGCTCAGTACTCAGGGTGCTGGGTGCTCAGTGCTCAGGGTGCTGGGTGCTCACTACTCAGGGTGCTGGGTGCTCAGTGCTCGGGGTGCTGGGTGCTCAGTACTCAGGGTGCTGGGTGCTCAGTGCTCGGGGTGCTCAGTGCTCAGTATGCTGGGTACTCAGTACTCAGGGTGCTGGGTGCTCAGTACTCAGGGTGCTCGGTGCTCACTACTCAGGGTGCTTGGTGCTCAGTACTCAGGGTGCTGGGTGCTCGGTGCTCAATACGCTGGGTGCTCAGTACTCAGGGTGCTGGGTGCTCAGTACTCAGGGTGCTCGGTGCTCACTACTCAGGGTGCTGGGTGCTCAGTGCTCAGGGTGCTGGGTGCTCAGTGCTCAGGGTGCTGGGTGCTCAGTGCTCAGGGTGCTGGGTGCTCAGTACTCAGGGTGCTGGGTGCTCAGTGCTCAGAGTGCTGGGTGGTCAGTGCTCGGGGTGCTCGGTGCTCAGTGCTCAATGTGCTGGGTGCTCAGTACTCAGGGTGCTCATTGCACAGGGTCCTGGGTGCTCAGTACTCAGGGTGCTGGGTGCTCAGTGCTCAGGGTGCTCGGTGCTCAGTACGTTGGGTGCTCAGTACTCAGGGTGCTGGGTGCTCAGTGCTCAGGGTGCTGGTTGCTCAGTGCTCAGGGTGCTGGGTGTTCAGTGCTCAGGGTGCTGGGTGCTCGGTGCTCGGGGTGCTGGGTGCTCAGTGCTCGGGGTGCTCGGAGCTCAATACTCAGGGTGCTCACTGCTCAGTACTCCGGCTGCTGGGTGCTCAGTGCAAGGGGTGCTGATTGCTCAGTGCTCGGGGTGCTCGGTGCTCATTACGCTGGGTGCTCAGTACTCGGGGTGCTGGGTGCTCAGTACTCAGGGTGCTGGGTGCTCAGTACTCAGGGTGCTGGGTTCTTAGTACTCAGGGTGCTCAGTGCTCAGGGTGCTGGGTGCTCAGTACTCATGGTGCTGGGTGCTCAGTGCTCAGGGTGCTCAGTGCTCAGTACTCAGGGTGCTCAGTGCTCAGTGCTCTGGGTGCTGGGTGCTCAGTGCTCGGGGTGCTGGGTGCTCAGTACTCAGGGTGCTGGGTGCTCAGTGCTCAGGGTGCTGGGTGCTCAGTACTCAGGGTGCTGTGTGCTCAGTGCTCAGGGTGCTGGGTGCTCAGTACTCAGGGTGCTGGGTCCTCAGTGCTCAGGGTGCTGGGTGCTCAGTACTCAGGGTGCTCAGTGCTCAGGGTGCTGGGTGCTCAGTGCTCGGGGTGCTGAGTACTCAGTGCTCAGTACACAGGGTGCTGAGTGCTCAGTGCTCGGGGTGCTGGGTGCTCAGTGCTCGGGGTGCTGGATGCTCAGTACTCAGGGTGCTGGGTGCTCAGTGCTCAGGGTGCTGGGTGCTCAGTACTCAGGGTGCTGTGTGCTCAGTGCTCAGGGTGCTGGGTGCTCAGTACTCAGGGTGCTGGGTCCTCAGTGCTCAGGGTGCTGGGTGCTCACTGCTCGGGGTGCTCGGTGCTCAGTGCTCAGTGTGCTGGGTGATCAGTACTCAGGGTGCTCATTGCTCAGGGTGCTGGGTGCTCAGTACTCATGGTGCTGGGTGCTCAGTACTCAGGGTGCTCAGTGCTCAGTACTCAGGGTGCTGGGTGCTCAGTGCTCAGGGTGCTGGGTGCTCAGTACTCAGGGTGCTGGGTGCTCGGTGCTCAGGGTGATGGGTGCTCAGTGCTCAGGGTGCTGGGTGCTCGGTGCTCGGGGTGCTGGGTGCTCAGTGCTCGGGGTGCTCGGTGCTCAGTACTCAGGGTGCTCAGTGCTCAGTACTCAGGGTGCTGGGTGCTCAGTGCTCAGGGTGCTTGGTGCTCAGTACTCAGGGTGCTGTGTGCTCGGTGCTCAGTACGCTGGGTGCTCAGTACTCAGGGTGCTGGGTGCTCAGTACTCAGGGTGCTCGGTGCTCACTACTCAGCGTGCTGGGTGCTCAGTGCTCGGGGTGCTGGGTGCTCAGTACTCAGGGTGCTGGGTGCTCAGTGCTCGGGGTGCTCAGTGCTCAGTACGCTGGGTGCTCAGTACTCAGGGTGCTGGGTGCTCAGTACTCAGGGTGCTCAGTGCTCAGTACTTAGGGTGCTCAGTGTTCAGTGCTCAGGGTGCTGGGTGCTCAGTGCTCGGGGTGCTGGGTGCTCAGTGCTCGGGGTGCTGGGTGCTCAGTGCTCGGGGTGCTGGGTGCTCAGTGCTCAGCGTGCTGGGTGCTCCGTGCTCAGAGTGCTGGGTGCTCAGTACTCAGGGTGCTCGGTGCTCAGTACTCAGAGTGCTCAGTGCTCAGTACTCAGCGTGCAGGGTGCTCAGTGCTCTGGGTGCTCGGTGCTCAGTACTCAGGGTGCTCAGTTCTCAGTACTCAGCGTGCTGGGTGCTCAGTGCTCAGGGTGCTGGGTGCTCAGTACTCAGGGTGCTGGGTGCTTAGTACTCAGGGTCCTCGGTCCTCAGTGCTCAGGGTGCTGGGTGCTCAGTACTCAGGGTGCTGGGTGCTCAGTGCTCAGGGTGCTCAGTGCTCAGTACTCAGGGTGCTCGGTGCTCAGTGCTCAGGGTGCTCAGTGCTCAGTACTCAGGGTGCTCAGTGCTCAGTTCTCTGGGTGCTGGTTGCTCAGCGCTCGGGGTGCTGGGTGCTCAGTGCTCAGGGTGCTTTGTGCTCAGTACTCACGGTGCTCAGTGCTCAGGGTGCTGGGTGCTCAGTGCTCAGTACACAGGGTGCTGAGTGCTCAGTGCTCTGGGTGCTGGGTGCTCAGTGCTCAGTACTCAGGGTGCTGGCTGCTCAGTGCTCGGGGTGCTGGATGCTCAGTATTCAGGGTGCTGGGTGCTCAGTGCTCAGGGTGCTGGGTGCTCAGTACTCAGGGTGCTGGGTGCTCAGTGCTCAGGCTGCTGGGTGCTCAGTACTCAGGGTGCTGGGTCCTCAGTTCTCAGGGTGCTGGGTGCTCAGTGCTCGGGGTGCTCAGTACTCAGGGTGCTGTGTGTTCAGTGCTCAGGGAACTGGGTGCTCAGTACTCAGGGTGCTCGGTGCTTAGTACTCAGGGTGCTGGGTGCTCAGTACTCCGGGTGCTGGGTGCTCAGTGCTCGGGGTGCTCGGTGCTCAGTGCTCAGGGTGCTGGGTGCTCAGTACTCAGGGTGCTCTTTGCTCCGTGTCCTGGGTGCTCAGTACTCAGGGTGCTGGGTGCTCAATACTCAGGGTGCTCAGTGCTCAGTACTCAGGGTGCTCAGAGCTCAGTACTCAGGGTTCTCAGTGCTCAGGGTGCTGGGTGCTCAGTGCTCGGGGTGCTGGGTGCTCAGTGCTCAGGGTGCTGGGTGCTCAGTGCTCAGGGTGCTGGGTGCTCAGTGCTCAGGGTGCTCGGTGCTCAGTGCTCAGGTTGCTGGGTGCTCAGTACTCAGTGTGCTTGGTGCTCAGTACTCAGGGTGCTCATTGCTCAGTACTCAGGGTGCTCAGTGCTCAGTACTCAGGGTGCTCAGTGCTCAGGGTGCTAGGTGCTCAGTGCTCGGGGTGCTGGGTGCTCAGTCCTCAGGGTGCTGGGTGCTCAGTGCTCAGGGTGCTCGGTGCTCAGTGCTCAGGGTGCTGGGTGCTCAGTACTCAGGGTGCTGGGTGCTCAGTGCTCGGGGTGCTGGGTGCTCAGTACTCAGGGTGCTGGGTGCTCAGTACTCGGGTGCTCGGTGCTCAGTGCTCAGGGTGCTGTGTGCTCAGTGCTCTGGGTGCTGGGTGCTCAGTGCTCAGTACTCAGGGTGCTGGGTGCTCAGTGCTCAGGGTGCTGGGTGCTCAGTGCTCAGGGTGCTGGGTGCTCAGTGCTCAGGGTGCTGGGTACTCAGTGCTCGGGGTGCTGGGTGCTCAGTACTCAGGGTGCTGGGTGCTCAGTACTCAGGGTGCTGGGTGCTCAGTGCTCGGGGTGCTGGGTGCTCAGTGCTCGGGGTGCTGGGTGCTCAGTACTCGGGGTGCTTGCTGCACAGTACTCAGGGTGCTGGGTGCTCAGTGCTCAGGGTGCTGGGTGCTCAGTACTCAGGGTGCTCTGTGCTTAGTACTCAGGGTGCTGGGTGCTCAGTACTCCGGGTGCTGGGTGCTCAGTGCTCGGGGTGATCGGTGCTCAGTACGTTGGGTGCTCACTACTCAGGGTGCTGTGTGCCCATTGCTCAGGGTGCTGGTTGCTCAGTGCTCAGGGTGCTGGGTGCTCAGTGCTCAGGGTGCTGGGTGCTCAGTACTCAGGGTGCTGGGTGTGCAGTGCTCGGGGTGCTGGGTGCTCAGTGCTCAGGGTGCTGGGTGCTCAGTGCTCAGCGTGCTGGGTGCTCAGTACTCGGGGTGCTGGGTGCTCAGTACTCATGGTGCGGGGTGCTCAGTACCCAGGGTGCTAGGTGATCAGTACTCGGGTGCTGGGTGCTCAGTGCTCAGGGTGCTGGGTGCTCAGTGCTCGGGGTGCTGGGTGCTCAGTGCTCAGTACTCAGGGTGCTGGGTGCTCCGTGCTCGGGGTGCTGGGTGCTCAGTGCTCAGTACTCAGGGTGCTGGATGCTCAGTGCTCAGGGTGCTGTGTGCTCAGTGCTCAGGGTGCTGGGTGCTCAGTGCTCACGGTGCTGGGTGCTCAGTACTCAGGGTGCTCGGTGCTTAGTACTCAGGGTGCTGGGTGCTCTGTACTTCGGGTGCTGGGTGCTCAATGCTCGGGGTGCTCGGTGCTCAGTGCTCAAGGTGCTGGGTGCTCAGTACTCAGGGTGCTCATTGCTCAGGGTGCTGGGTGCTCAGTACTCAGGGTGCTGGGTGCTCAGTGGTCAGGGTGCTCGGTGCTCAGTACGTTGGGTGCTCAGTACTCAGGTGCTGGGTGCTCAGTACTCAGGGTGCTGGGTGCTCAGTGCTCAGGGTGCTGGGTGCTCAGTGCTCAGGGTGCTGGGTGCTCGGTGCTCGGGGTGCTGGGTGCTCAGTGCTCGGGGTGCTCGGTGCTCAGTACTCAGGGTGCTCAGTGCTCAGTACTCAGGGTGCTGGGTGCTCAGTGCTCAGGGTGCTGGGTGCTCAGTACTCAGGGTGCTGGGTGCTCGGTGCTCAGTACGCTGGGTGCTCAGTACTCAGGGTGCTGGGTGCTCAGTACTCAGGGTGCTCGGTGCTCACTACTCAGGGTGCTGGGTGCTCAGTGCTCGGGGTGCTGGGTGCTCAGTACTCAGGGTGCTGGGTGCTAAGTGCTCGGGGTACTCGGTGCTCAGTACGCTGGGTGCTCAGTACTCAGGGTGCTGGGTGCTCAGTACTCAGGGTGCTCAGTGCTCAGTACTTAGGGTGCTCAGTGCTCAGTGCTCAGGTTGCTGGGTGCTCAGTGCTCGGGGTGCTGGGTGCTCAGTGCTCGGGTTGCTGGGTGCTCAGTGCTCGGGGTGCTGGGTGCTCAGTGCTCAGGGTGCTGGGTGCTCAGTGCTCAGAGTGCTGGGTGCTCAGTACTCAGGGTGCTCGGTGCTCAGTACTCAGAGTGCTCAGAGCTCAGTACTCAGCGTGCTGGGTGCTCAGTGCTCAGGGTGCTCGGTGCTCAGTACTCAGGGTGCTCAGTGCTCAGTACTCAGCTTGCTGGGTGCTCAGTGCTCAGGGTGCTGGGTGCTCAGTACTCAGGGTGCTGGGTGCTTAGTACTCAGGGTGCTCGGTCCTCAGTGCTCAGGGTGCTGGGTGCTCAGTACTCAGGGTGCTGGCTGCTCAGTGCTCGGGGTTCTCGGTGCTCAGTGCTCAGGGTGCTGGGTGCTCAGTACTCAGGGTGCTCATTGCTCCGGGTCCTGGGTGCTCAGTACTCAGGGTGCTGGGTGCTCAATACTCAGGTTGCTCAGTGCTCAGTACTCAGGGTGCTCAGTGCTCAGTACTCTGGGTTCTCCGTGCTCAGGGTGCTGGGTGCTCAGTGCTCGGGGTGCTGGGTGCTCAGTGCTCAGGGTGCTGGGTGCTCAGTGCTCAGGGTGCTGTGTGCTCAGTGCTCAGGGTGCTCAGTGCTCAGTGCTCAGGTTGCTGGGTGCTCAGTACTCAGGGTGCTGGGTGCTCAGTACTCAGGGTGCTCATTGCTCAGTACTCAGGGTGCTCAGTGCTCAGTACTCAGGGTGCTCAGTGCTCAGGGTGCTGGGTGCTCAGTACTCAGGGTGCTGGGTGCTCAGTGCTCAGGGTGCTCAGTGCTCAGTACATTGGGTGCTCAGTACTCAGGGTGCTGGGTGCTCAGTGCTCAGGGTGCTGGGTGCTCAGTGCTCAGGGTGCTGGGTGCTCAGTGCTCAGGGTGCTCAGTGCTCAGTACATTGGGTGCTCAGTACTCAGGGTGCTGGGTGCTCAGTGCTCAGGGTGCTGGGTGCTCAGTGCTCAGGGTGCTGGGTGCTCAGTGCTCAGGGTGCTGGGTGCTCAGTACTCAGGGTGCTCGGTGCTCAGTAATCAGGGTGCTGGGTGCTCAGTGCTCGGGGTGCTGGGTGCTCAGTACTCAGGGTGCTGGGTGCTCAGTGCTCGGGGTGCTGGGTGCTCAGTGCTCGGGGTGCTCGGTGCTCAGTGCTCGGGGTGCTGGGTGCTCAGTACTCAGGGTGCTGGGTGCTCAGTACTCGGTGTGCTGGGTGCTCAGTACTCAGGGTGCTCGGTGCTCAGTGCTCGGGGTGCTGGGTGCTCAGTGCTCAGTACACAGGGTGCTGAGTGCTCAGTGCTCAGGGTGCTGGGTGCTCAGTGCTCAGTACTCAGGGTGCTCGGTGCTCAGTGCTCGGGGTGCTGGGTACTCAGTGCTCAGTACACAGGGTGCTGAGTGCTCAGTGCTCCGGGTGCTGGGTGCTCAGTGCTCAGTACTCAGGGTGCTGGGTGCTCAGTGCTCAGGGTGCTCAGTGCTCAGTACTTAGGGTGCTGGGTGCTCAGTGCTCAGGGTGCCTCGTGCTCAGTACTCAGGGTGCTGGGTGCTCAGTGCTCAGGGTGCTGGGTGCTCAGTACTCAGGGTGCTGGGTCCTCAGTGCTCAGGGTGCTGGGTGCTCAGTGCTCGGGGTGCTCAGTACTCAGGGTTCTGTGTGTTCAGTACTCATAGTGCTCAGTGCTCAGTACTCGGGGTGCTGGGTGCTCAGTACTCAGGGTGCTCAGTGCTCAGTACTCGGGGTGCTGGGTGCTCAGTACTCGGGGTGCTGGGTGCTCAGTGCTCAGGGTGCTGGGTGCTCAGTTCTCGGGGTGCTGGGTGCTCAGTGCTCGGGGTGCTCGGTGCTCAGTACTCGGGGTGCTGGGTGCTCAGTGCTCAGGGTGCTGGGTGCTCAGTGCTCAGGGTGCTGGGTGCTCAGTGCTCGGGGTGCTCGGTGCTCAGTACTCAGGGTGCTGGGTGCTCAGTACTCAGGGTGCTGGGTGCTCAGTGCTCAGGGTGCTGGGTGCTCAGTACTCAGGGTGCTGGGTGCTCAGTACTCAGGGTGCTAAGAGCTCAGGGTGCTCAGTGCTCAGGGTGCTGAATGCTCAGTGCTCAGTGCACAGGGTGCTGGGTGCTCAGTCCTCGGGGTGCTGGGTGCTCAGTTCTCTGGGTGCTCAGTGCTCAGTACTCAGGGAGCTGTGTGCTCAGTACTCAGGGTGCTGGGTGCTCAGTACTCAGGGAGCTCAGTGCTCGGGGTGCAGTGTGCTCAGTACTCAGGGTGCTGGGTGGTCAGTACTCAGGGTGCTCAGTACTCAGGGTGCTGGGTGCTCAGTGCTCAATGTGCTGGGTGCTCAGTGCTCGGGGTGCTGGGTGCTCATTCTCGGGGTGCTGGGTGCTCAGTACTCAGGGTGCTGGTTGCTCAGTGCTCGGGGTGCTCGATGCTCAGTACACAGGGTGCTGGGTGCTCAGTGCTCGGGGTGCTGGGTGCTCAGTACTCAGGGTGCTGGGTGCTCAGGGATCAGTAGTCAGCGTGCTGGGTGCTCAGTGCTCAGAGTGTTGGGTGCTCAGTACTCAGGGTGCTGGGTGCTCAGTGCTCAGTGCTCAGGGTGCTCAGTGCTCAGGGTGCTGGTTGCGCAGGGTGCTGGGTGCTCAGTGCTCGGGGTGCTGGGTGCTCAGTGCTCAGGGTGCTGGGTGCTCAGTGCTCGGGGTGCTCAGTGCTCAGTACTCAGGGTGCTGGGTGCTCAGTGCTCGGGGTGCTCGGTGCTCAGTACGTTGGGTGCTCACTACTCAGGGTGCTGGGTGATCATTGCTCAGGGTGCTGGGTGCTCAGTGCTCAGGGTGCTGGGTGCTCAGTGCTCAGGGTGCTGGGTGCTCAGTACTCAGGGTGCTGGGTGTGCAGTGCTCGGGGTGCTGGGTGGTCAGTGCTCAGGGTGCTGGGTGCTCAGTGCTCAGCGTGCTGGGTGCTCAGTACTCATGGTGCGGGGTGCTCAGTACCCAGGGTGCTGGGTGATCAGTACTCGGGTGCTGGGTGCTCAGTGCTCAGGGTGCTGGGTGCTCAGTGCTCGGGGTGCTGGGTGCTCAGTGCTCAGTACTAAGGGTGCTGGGTGCTCCGTGCTCGGGGTGCTGGGTGCTCAGTGCTCAGTACTCAGGGTGCTGGTTGCTCAGTGCTCAGGGTGCTGTTTGCTCAGTGCTCAGGGTGCTGGGTGCTCCGTGCTCAGTGTGCTGGGTGCTCAGTACTCAGGGTGCTCGGTGCTTAGTACTCAGGGTGCTGGGTGCTCAGTACTTCGGGTGCTGGGTGCTCAGTGCTCGGGGTGCTCGGTGCTCAGTGCTCAAGGTGCTGGGTGCTCAGTACTCAGGGTGCTCATTGCTCAGGGTGCTGGGTGCTCAGTACTCAGGGTGCTGGGGGCTCAGTGGTCAGGGTGCTCGGTGCTCAGTACGTTGGGTGCTCAGTACTCAGGTGCTGGGTGCTCAGTACTCAGGGTGCTGGGTTCTCAGTGCTCAGGGTGCTGGGTGCTCAGTGCTCAGGGTGCTGGGTGCTCGGTGCTCGGGGTGCTGGGTGCTCAGTGCTCGGGGTGCTCGGTGCTCAGTACTCAGGGTGCTCAGTGCTCAGTACTCAGGGTGCTGGGTGCTCAGTGCTCAGGGTGCTGGGTGCTCAGTACTCAGGGTGCTGGGTGCTCGGTGCTCAGTACGCTGGGTGCTCAGTACTCAGGGTGCTGGGTGCTCAGTACTCAGGGTGCTCGGTGCTCACTACTCAGGGTGCTGGGTGCTCAGTGCTCGCGGTGCTGGGTGCTCAGTACTCAGGGTGCTGGGTGCTCAGTACTCAGGGTGCTCAGTGCTCAGTACTTAGGGTGCTCAGAGCTCAGTGCTCAGGGTGCTGGGTGCTCAGTGCTCGGGGTGCTGGGTGCTCAGTGCTCGGGTTGCTGGGTGCTCAGTGCTCGGGGTGCTGGGTGCTCAGTGCTCAGGGTGCTGGGTGCTCAGTGCTCAGAGTGCTGGGTGCTCAGTACTCAGGGTGCTCGGTGCTCAGTACTCAGAGTGCTCAGAGCTCAGTACTCAGCGTGCTGGGTGCTCAGTGCTCAGGGTGCTCGGTGCTCAGTACGCAGGGTGCTCAGTGCTCAGTACTCAGCGTGCTGGGTGCTCAGTGCTCAGGGTGCTGGGTGCTCAGTACTCAGGGTGCTGTGTGCTTAGTACTCAGGGTGCTCGGTCCTCAGTGCTCAGGGTGCTCGGTGCTCAGTACTCAGGGTGCTGGGTGCTCAGTGCTCAGGGTGCTCAGTGCTCAGTACTCAGGGTGCTCGGTGCTCAGTGCTCAGGGTGCTCAGTGCTCAGTACTCAGGGTGCTCAGTGCTCAGTGCTCAGGGTGCTGGGTGCTCAGTGCTCGGGGTGCTGGGTGCTCAGTGCTCAGGGTGCTGGGTGCTCAGAACTCAGGGTGCTCAGTGCTCAGGGTGCTGGGTGCTCAGTGCTCAGTACACAGGGTGCTGAGTGCTCAGTTCTCTAGGTGCTGGGTGCTCAGTGCTCAGTACTCAGGGTGCTGGCTGTTCAGTGCTCAGGGTGCTGGATGCTCAGTACTCAGGGTGCTGGGTGCTCAGTGCTCAGGGTGCTGGGTGCTCAGTACTCAGGGTGCTGGGTGCTAAGTGCTCAGGGTGCTGGGTGCTCAGTACTCAGGGTGCTGGGTGCTCAGTGCTCAGGGTGCTGGGTGCTCAGTACTCAGGGTGCTGTGTGCTCAGTGCTCAGGGTGCTGGGTGCTCAGTACTCAGGGTGCTGGGTCCTCAGTGCTCAGGGTGCTGGGTGCTCAGTACTCAGGGTGCTCAGTGCTCAGGGTGCTGGGTGCTCAGTGCTCGGGGTGCTGAGTACTCAGTGCTCAGTACACAGGGTGCTGAGTGCTCAGTGCTCGGGGTGCTGGGTGCTCAGTGCTCGGGGTGCTGGATGCTCAGTACTCAGGGTGCTGGGTGCTCAGTGCTCAGGGTGCTGGGTGCTCAGTACTCAGGGTGCTGTGTGCTCAGTGCTCAGGGTGCTGGGTGCTCAGTACTCAGGGTGCTGGGTCCTCAGTTCTCAGGGTGCTGGGTGCTCACTGCTCGGGGTGCTCGGTGCTCAGTGCTCAGTGTGCTGGGTGATCAGTACTCAGGGTGCTCATTGCTCAGGGTGCTGGGTGCTCAGTACTCATGGTGCTGGGTGCTCAGTACTCAGGGTGCTCAGTGCTCAGTACTCAGGGTGCTGGGTGCTCAGTGCTCAGGGTGCTCAGTGCTCAGTACTCAGCGTGCAGGGTGCTCAGTGCTCTGGGTGCTCGGTGCTCAGTACTCAGGGTGCTCAGTTCTCAGTACTCAGCGTGCTGGGTGCTCAGTGCTCAGGGTGCTGGGTGCTCAGTACTCAGGGTGCTGGGTGCTTAGTACTCAGGGTCCTCGGTCCTCAGTGCTCAGGGTGCTGGGTGCTCAGTGCTCAGGGTGCTGGGTGCTCAGTGCTCAGGGTGCTGTGTGCTCAGTGCTCAGGGTGCTCAGTGCTCAGTGCTCAGGTTGCTGGGTGCTCAGTACTCAGGGTGCTGGGTGCTCAGTACTCAGGGTGCTCATTGCTCAGTACTCAGGGTGCTCAGTGCTCAGTACTCAGGGTGCTCAGTGCTCAGGGTGCTGGGTGCTCAGTACTCAGGGTGCTGGGTGCTCAGTGCTCAGGGTGCTCAGTGCTCAGTACATTGGGTGCTCAGTACTCAGGGTGCTGGGTGCTCAGTGCTCAGGGTGCTGGGTGCTCAGTGCTCAGGGTGCTGGGTGCTCAGTGCTCAGGGTGCTCAGTGCTCAGTACATTGGGTGCTCAGTACTCAGGGTGCTGGGTGCTCAGTGCTCAGGGTGCTGGGTGCTCAGTGCTCAGGGTGCTGGGTGCTCAGTGCTCAGGGTACTGGGTGCTCAGTACTCAGGGTGCTCGGTGCTCAGTAATCAGGGTGCTGGGTGCTCAGTGCTCGGGGTGCTGGGTGCTCAGTACTCAGGGTGCTGGGTGCTCAGTGCTCGGGGTGCTGGGTGCTCAGTGCTCGGGGTGCTCGGTGCTCAGTGCTCGGGGTGCTGGGTGCTCAGTACTCAGGGTGCTGGGTGCTCAGTACTCGGTGTGCTGGGTGCTCAGTACTCAGGGTGCTCGGTGCTCAGTGCTCGGGTTGCTGGGTACTCAGTGCTCAGTACACAGGGTGCTGAGTGCTCAGTGCTCAGGGTGCTGGGTGCTCAGTGCTCAGTACTCAGGGTGCTCGGTGCTCAGTGCTCGGGGTGCTGGGTACTCAGTGCTCAGTACACAGGGTGCTGAGTGCTCAGTGCTCCGGGTGCTGGGTGCTCAGTGCTCAGTACTCAGGGTGCTGGGTGCTCAGTGCTCGGGGTGCTGGATGCTCAGTACTTAGGGTGCTGGGTGCTCAGTGCTCAGGCTGCCTCGTGCTCAGTACTCAGGGTGCTGGGTGCTCAGTGCTCAGGGTGCTGGGTGCTCAGTACTCAGGGTGCTGGGTCCTCAGTGCTCAGGGTGCTGGGTGCTCAGTGCTCGGGGTGCTCAGTACTCAGGGTTCTGTGTGTTCAGTACTCATAGTGCTCAGTGCTCAGTACTCGGGGTGCTGGGTGCTCAGTACTCAGGGTGCTCAGTGCTCAGTACTCGGGGTGCTGGGTGCTCAGTACTCGGGGTGCTGGGTGCTCAGTGCTCAGGGTGCTGGGTGCTCAGTTCTCGGGGTGCTGGGTGCTCAGTGCTCGGGGTGCTCGGTGCTCAGTACTCGGGGTGCTGGGTGCTCAGTGCTCAGGGTGCTGGGTGCTCAGTGCTCAGGGTGCTGGGTGCTCAGTGCTCGGGGTGCTCGGTGCTCAGTACTCAGGGTGCTGGGTGCTCAGTACTCAGGGTGCTGGGTGCTCAGTGCTCAGGGTGCTGGGTGCTCAGTACTCAGGGTGCTGGGTGCTCAGTACTCAGGGTGCTAAGAGCTCAGGGTGCTCAGTGCTCAGGGTGCTGAATGCTCAGTGCTCAGTGCACAGGGTGCTGGGTGCTCAGTCCTCGGGGTGCTGGGTGCTCAGTTCTCTGGGTGCTCAGTGCTCAGTACTCAGGGAGCTGTGTGCTCAGTACTCAGGGTGCTGGGTGCTCAGTACTCAGGGAGCTCAGTGCACGGGGTGCAGTGTGCTCAGTACTCAGGGTGCTGGGTGGTCAGTACTCAGGGTGCTCAGTACTCAGGGTGCTGGGTGCTCAGTGCTCAATGTGCTGGTTGCTCAGTGCTCGGGGTGCTCGATGCTCAGTACACAGGGTGCTGGGTGCTCAGTGCTCAGTGCTCAGGGTGCTCAGTGCTCAGGTTGCTGGGTGCGCAGGGTGCTGGGTGCTCAGTGCTCGGGGTGCTGGGTGCTCAGTGCTCAGGTTGCTGGGTGCTCAGTGCTCGGGGTGCTCAGTGCTCAGTACTCAGGGTGCTGGGTGCTCAGTGCTCGGGGTGCTCGGTGCTCAGTACGTTGGGTGCTCACTACTCAGGGTGCTGGGTGCTCATTGCTCAGGGTGCTGGGTGCTCAGTGCTCAGGGTGCTGGGTGCTCAGTGCTCAGGGTGCTGGGTGCTCAGTACTCAGGGTGCTGGGTGTGCAGTGCTCGGGGTGCTGGGTGCTCAGTGCTCAGGGTGCTGGGTGCTCAGTGCTCAGCGTGCTGGGTGCTCAGTACTCATGGTGCGGGGTGCTCAGTACCCAGGGTGCTGGGTGATCAGTACTCGGGTGCTGGGTGCTCAGTGCTCAGGGTGCTGGGTGCTCAGTGCTCGGGGTGCTGGGTGCTCAGTGCTCAGTACTAAGGGTGCTGGGTGCTCCGTGCTCGGGGTGCTGGGTGCTCAGTGCTCAGTACTCAGGGTGCTGGTTGCTCAGTGCTCAGGGTGCTGTTTGCTCAGTGCTCAGGGTGCTGGGTGCTCCGTGCTCAGTGTGCTGGGTGCTCAGTACTCAGGGTGCTCGGTGCTTAGTACTCAGGGTGCTGGGTGCTCAGTACTTCGGGTGCTGGGTGCTCAGTGCTCGGGGTGCTCGGTGCTCAGTGCTCAAGGTGCTGGGTGCTCAGTACTCAGGGTGCTCATTGCTCAGGGTGCTGGGTGCTCAGTACTCAGGGTGCTGGGGGCTCAGTGGTCAGGGTGCTCGGTGCTCAGTACGTTGGGTGCTCAGTACTCAGGTGCTGGGTGCTCAGTACTCAGGGTGCTGGGTTCTCAGTGCTCAGGGTGCTGGGTGCTCAGTGCTCAGGGTGCTGGGTGCTCGGTGCTCGGGGTGCTGGGTGCTCAGTGCTCGGGGTGCTCGGTGCTCAGTACTCAGGGTGCTCAGTGCTCAGTACTCAGGGTGCTGGGTGCTCAGTGCTCAGGGTGCTGGGTGCTCAGTACTCAGGGTGCTGGGTGCTCGGTGCTCAGTACGCTGGGTGCTCAGTACTCAGGGTGCTGGGTGCTCAGTACTCAGGGTGCTCGGTGCTCACTACTCAGGGTGCTGGGTGCTCAGTGCTCGGGGTGCTGGGTGCTCAGTACTCAGGGTGCTGGGTGCTCAGTACTCAGGGTGCTCAGTGCTCAGTACTTAGGGTGCTCAGTGCTCAGTGCTCAGGGTGCTGGGTGCTCAGTGCTCGGGGTGCTGGGTGCTCAGTGCTCGGGTTGCTGGGTGCTCAGTGCTCGGGGTGCTGGGTGCTCAGTGCTCAGGGTGCTGGGTGCTCAGTGCTCAGAGTGCTGGGTGCTCAGTACTCAGGGTGCTCGGTGCTCAGTACTCAGAGTGCTCAGAGCTCAGTACTCAGCGTGCTGGGTGCTCAGTGCTCAGGGTGCTCGGTGCTCAGTACGCAGGGTGCTCAGTGCTCAGTACTCAGCGTGCTGGGTGCTCAGTGCTCAGGGTGCTGGGTGCTCAGTACTCAGGGTGCTGTGTGCTTAGTACTCAGGGTGCTCGGTCCTCAGTGCTCAGGGTGCTCGGTGCTCAGTACTCAGGGTGCTGGGTGCTCAGTGCTCAGGGTGCTCAGTGCTCAGTACTCAGGGTGCTCGGTGCTCAGTGCTCAGGGTGCTCAGTGCTCAGTACTCAGGGTGCTCAGTGCTCAGTGCTCAGGGTGCTGGGTGCTCAGTGCTCGGGGTGCTGGGTGCTCAGTGCTCAGGGTGCTGGGTGCTCAGAACTCAGGGTGCTCAGTGCTCAGGGTGCTGGGTGCTCAGTGCTCAGTACACAGGGTGCTGAGTGCTCAGTTCTCTAGGTGCTGGGTGCTCAGTGCTCAGTACTCAGGGTGCTGGCTGTTCAGTGCTCAGGGTGCTGGATGCTCAGTACTCAGGGTGCTGGGTGCTCAGTGCTCAGGGTGCTGGGTGCTCAGTACTCAGGGTGCTGGGTGCTCAGTGCTCAGGGTGCTGGGTGCTCAGTACTCAGGGTGCTGGGTGCTCAGTGCTCAGGGTGCTGGGTGCTCAGTACTCAGGGTGCTGTGTGCTCAGTGCTCAGGGTGCTGGGTGCTCAGTACTCAGGGTGCTGGGTCCTCAGTGCTCAGGGTGCTGGGTGCTCAGTACTCAGGGTGCTCAGTGCTCAGGGTGCTGGGTGCTCAGTGCTCGGGGTGCTGAGTACTCAGTGCTCAGTACACAGGGTGCTGAGTGCTCAGTGCTCGGGGTGCTGGGTGCTCAGTGCTCGGGGTGCTGGATGCTCAGTACTCAGGGTGCTGGGTGCTCAGTGCTCAGGGTGCTGGGTGCTCAGTACTCAGGGTGCTGTGTGCTCAGTGCTCAGGGTGCTGGGTGCTCAGTACTCAGGGTGCTGGGTCCTCAGTGCTCAGGGTGCTGGGTGCTCACTGCTCGGGGTGCTCGGTGCTCAGTGCTCAGTGTGCTGGGTGATCAGTACTCAGATTGCTCATTGCTCAGGGTGCTGGGTGCTCAGTACTCATGGTGCTGGGTGCTCAGTACTCAGGGTGCTCAGTGCTCAGTACTCAGGGTGCTGGGTGCTCAGTGCTCAGGGTGCTCAGTGCTCAGTACTCAGCGTGCAGGGTGCTCAGTGCTCTGGGTGCTCGGTGCTCAGTACTCAGGGTGCTCAGTTCTCAGTACTCAGCGTGCTGGGTGCTCAGTGCTCAGGGTGCTGGGTGCTCAGTACTCAGGGTGCTGGGTGCTTAGTACTCAGGGTCCTCGGTCCTCAGTGCTCAGGGTGCTGGGTGCTCAGTACTCAGGGTGCTGGGTGCTCAGTGCTCAGGGTGCTCAGTGCTCAGTACTCAGGGTGCTCGGTGCTCAGTGCTCAGGGTGCTCAGTGCTCAGTACTCAGGGTGCTCAGTGCTCAGTTCTCTGGGTGCTGGTTGCTCAGCGCTCGGGGTGCTGGGTGCTCAGTGCTCAGGGTGCTTTGTGCTCAGTACTCACGGTGCTCAGTGCTCAGGGTGCTGGGTGCTCAGTGCTCAGTACACAGGGTGCTGAGTGCTCAGTGCTCTGGGTGCTGGGTGCTCAGTGCTCAGTACTCAGGGTGCTGGCTGCTCAGTGCTCGGGGTGCTGGATGCTCAGTATTCAGGGTGCTGGGTGCTCAGTGCTCAGGGTGCTGGGTGCTCAGTACTCAGGGTGCTGGGTGCTCAGTGCTCAGGGTGCTGGGTGCTCAGTACTCAGGGTGCTGGGTCCTCAGTTCTCAGGGTGCTGGGTGCTCAGTGCTCGGGGTGCTCAGTACTCAGGGTGCTGTGTGTTCAGTGCTCAGGGTACAGGGTGCTCAGTACTCAGGGTGCTCGGTGCTTAGTACTCAGGGTGCTGGGTGCTCAGTACTCCGGGTGCTGGGTGCTCAGTGCTCGGGGTGCTCGGTGCTCAGTGCTCAGGGTGCTGGGTGCTCAGTACTCAGGGTGCTCTTTGCTCCGTGTCCTGGGTGCTCAGTACTCAGGGTGCTGGGTGCTCAATACTCAGGGTGCTCAGTGCTCAGTACTCAGGGTGCTCAGTGCTCAGTACTCAGGGTTCTCAGTGCTCAGGGTGCTGGGTGCTCAGTGCTCGGGGTGCTGGGTGCTCAGTGCTCAGGGTGCTGGGTGCTCAGTGCTCAGGGTGCTGGGTGCTCAGTGCTCAGGGTGCTCGGTGCTCAGTGCTCAGGTTGCTGGGTGCTCAGTACTCAGTGTGCTTGGTGCTCAGTACTCAGGGTGCTCATTGCTCAGTACTCAGGGTGCTCAGTGCTCAGTACTCAGGGTGCTCAGTGCTCAGGGTGCTAGGTGCTCAGTGCTCGGGGTGCTGGGTGCTCAGTCCTCAGGGTGCTGGGTGCTCAGTGCTCAGGGTGCTCGGTGCTCAGTGCTCAGGGTGCTGGGTGCTCAGTACTCAGGGTGCTGGGTGCTCAGTGCTCGGGGTGCTGGGTGCTCAGTACTCAGGGTGCTGGGTGCTCAGTACTCGGGTGCTCGGTGCTCAGTGCTCAGGGTGCTGTGTGCTCAGTGCTCTGGGTGCTGGGTGCTCAGTGCTCAGTACTCAGGGTGCTGGGTGCTCAGGGCTCGGGGTGCAGGGTGCTCAGTGCTCAGTACTCAGGGTGCTGGGTGCTCAGTGCTCAGGGTGCTGGGTGCTCTGTGCTCAGGGTGCTGGGTGCTCAGTGCTCAGGGTGCTGGGTACTCAGTGCTCGGGGTGCTGGGTGCTCAGTACTCAGGGTGCTGGGTGCTCAGTACTCAGGGTGCTGGGTGCTCAGTGCTCGGGGTGCTGGGTGCTCAGTGCTCGGGGTGCTGGGTGCTCAGTACTCGGGGTGCTTGCTGCACAGTACTCAGGGTGCTGGGTGCTCAGTGCTCAGGGTGCTGGGTGCTCAGTACTCAGGGTGCTCTGTGCTTAGTACTCAGGGTGCTGGGTGCTCAGTACTCCGGGTGCTGGGTGCTCAGTGCTCGGGGTGATCGGTGCTCAGTACGTTGGGTGCTCACTACTCAGGGTGCTGTGTGCCCATTGCTCAGGGTGCTGGTTGCTCAGTGCTCAGGGTGCTGGGTGCTCAGTGCTCAGGGTGCTGGGTGCTCAGTACTCAGGGTGCTGGGTGTGCAGTGCTCGGGGTGCTGGGTGCTCAGTGCTCAGGGTGCTGGGTGCTCAGTGCTCAGCGTGCTGGGTGCTCAGTACTCGGGGTGCTGGGTGCTCAGTACTCATGGTGCGGGGTGCTCAGTACCCAGGGTGCTGGGTGATCAGTACTCCTGTGCTGGGTGCTCAGTGCTCAGGGTGCTGGGTGCTCAGTGCTCGGGGTGCTGGGTGCTCAGTGCTCTGTACTCAGGGTGCTGGGTGCTCCGTGCTCGGGGTGCTGGGTGCTCAGTGCTCAGTACTCAGGGTGCTGGATGCTCAGTGCTCAGGGTGCTGTGTGCTCAGTGCTCAGGGTGCTGGGTGCTCAGTGCTCACGGTGCTGGGTGCTCAGTACTCAGGGTGCTCGGTGCTTAGTACTCAGGGTGCTGGGTGCTCTGTACTTCGGGTGCTGGGTGCTCAATGCTCGGGGTACTCGGTGCTCAGTGCTCAAGGTGCTGGGTGCTCAGTACTCAGGGTGCTCATTGCTCAGGGTGCTGGGTGCTCAGTACTCAGGGTGCTGGGTGCTCAGTGGTCAGGGTGCTCGGTGCACAGTACGTTGGGTGCTCAGTACTCAGGTGCTGGGTGCTCAGTACTCAGGGTGCTGGGTGCTCAGTGCTCAGGGTGCTGGGTGCTCAGTGCTCAGGGTGCTGGGTGCTCGGTGCTCGGGGTGCTGGGTGCTCAGTGCTCGGGGTGCTCGGTGCTCAGTACTCAGGGTGCTCAGTGCTCAGTACTCAGGGTGCTGGGTGCTCAGTGCTCAGGGTGCTGGGTGCTCAGTACTCAGGGTGCTGGGTGCTCGGTGCTCAGTACGCTGGGTGCTCAGTACTCAGGGTGCTGGGTGCTCAGTACTCAGGGTGCTCGGTGCTCACTACTCAGGGTGCTGGGTGCTCAGTGCTCGGGGTGCTGGGTGCTCAGTACTCAGGGTGCTGGGTGCTAAGTGCTCGGGGTACTCGGTGCTCAGTACGCTGGGTGCTCAGTACTCAGGGTGCTGGGTGCTCAGTACTCAGGGTGCTCACTGCTCAGTACTTAGGGTGCTCAGTGCTCAGTGCTCAGGTTGCTGGGTGCTCAGTGCTCGGGGTGCTGGGTGCTCAGTGCTCGGGTTGCTGGGTGCTCAGTGCTCGGGGTGCTGGGTGCTCAGTGCTCAGGGTGCTGGGTGCTCAGTGCTCAGAGTGCTGGGTGCTCAGTACTCAGGGTGCTCGGTGCTCAGTACTCAGAGTGCTCAGAGCTCAGTACTCAGCGTGCTGGGTGCTCAGTGCTCAGGGTGCTCGGTGCTCAGTACTCAGGGTGCTCAGTGCTCAGTACTCAGCTTGCTGGGTGCTCAGTGCTCAGGGTGCTGGGTGCTCAGTACTCAGGGTGCTGGGTGCTTAGTACTCAGGGTGCTCGGTCCTCAGTGCTCAGGGTGCTGGGTGCTCAGTACTCAGGGTGCTGGCTGCTCAGTGCTCGGGGTTCTCGGTGCTCAGTGCTCAGGGTGCTGGGTGCTCAGTACTCAGGGTGCTCATTGCTCCGGGTCCTGGGTGCTCAGTACTCAGGGTGCTGGGTGCTCAATACTCAGGGTGCTCAGTGCTCAGTACTCAGGGTGCTCAGTGCTCAGTACTCTGGGTTCTCCGTGCTCAGGGTGCTGGGTGCTCAGTGCTCGGGGTGCTGGGTGCTCAGTGCTCAGGGTGCTGGGTGCTCAGTGCTCAGGGTGCTGTGTGCTCAGTGCTCAGGGTGCTCAGTGCTCAGTGCTCAGGTTGCTGGGTGCTCAGTACTCAGGGTGCTGGGTGCTCAGTACTCAGGGTGCTCATTGCTCAGTACTCAGGGTGCTCAGTGCTCAGTACTCAGGGTGCTCAGTGCTCAGGGTGCTGGGTGCTCAGTACTCAGGGTGCTGGGTGCTCAGTGCTCAGGGTGCTCAGTGCTCAGTACATTGGGTGCTCAGTACTCAGGGTGCTGGGTGCTCAGTGCTCAGGGTGCTGGGTGCTCAGTGCTCAGGGTGCTGGGTGCTCAGTGCTCAGGGTGCTCAGTGCTCAGTACATTGGGTGCTCAGTACTCAGGGTGCTGGGTGCTCAGTGCTCAGGGTGCTGGGTGCTCAGTGCTCAGGGTGCTGGGTGCTCAGTGCTCAGGGTGCTGGGTGCTCAGTACTCAGGGTGCTCGGTGCTCAGTAATCAGGGTGCTGGGTGCTCAGTGCTCGGGGTGCTGGGTGCTCAGTACTCAGGGTGATGGGTGCTCAGTGCTCGGGGTGCTGGGTGCTCAGTGCTCGGGGTGCTCGGTGCTCAGTGCTCGGGGTGCTGGGTGCTCAGTACTCAGGGTGCTGGGTGCTCAGTACTCGGTGTGCTGGGTGCTCAGTACTCAGGGTGCTCGGTGCTCAGTGCTCGGGGTGCTGGGTGCTCAGTGCTCAGTACACAGGGTGCTGAGTGCTCAGTGCTCAGGGTGCTGGGTGCTCAGTGCTCAGTACTCAGGGTGCTCGGTGCTCAGTGCTCGGGGTGCTGGGTACTCAGTGCTCAGTACACAGGGTGCTGAGTGCTCAGTGCTCCGGGTGCTGGGTGCTCAGTGCTCAGTACTCAGGCTGCTGGGTGCTCAGTGCTCGGGGTGCTGGATGCTCAGTACTTAGGGTGCTGGGTGCTCAGTGCTCAGGGTGCCTCGTGCTCAGTACTCAGGGTGCTGGGTGCTCAGTGCTCAGGGTGCTGGGTGCTCAGTACTCAGGGTGCTGGGTCCTCAGTGCTCAGGGTGCTGGGTGCTCAATGCTCGGGGTGCTCAGTACTCAGGGTTCTGTGTGTTCAGTACTCATAGTGCTCAGTGCTCAGTACTCGGGGTGCTGGGTGCTCAGTACTCAGGGTGCTCAGTGCTCAGTACTCGGGGTGCTGGGTGCTCAGTACTCAGGGTGCTGGGTGCTCAGTGCTCAGGGTGCTGGGTGCTCAGTTCTCGGGGTGCTGGGTGCTCAGTGCTCGGGGTGCTCGGTGCTCAGTACTCGGGGTGCTGGGTGCTCAGTGCTCAGGGTGCTGGGTGCTCAGTGCTCAGGGTGCTGGGTGCTCAGTGCTCGGGGTGCTCGGTTCTCAGTACTCAGGGTGCTGGGTGCTCAGTACTCAGGGTGCTGGGTGCTCAGTGCTCAGGGTGCTGGGTGCTCAGTAATCACGGTGCTGGGTGCTCAGTACTCAGGGTGCTAAGAGCTCAGGGTGCTCAGTGCTCAGGGTGCTGAATGCTCAGTGCTCAGTGCACAGGGTGCTGGGTGCTCAGTCCTCGGGGTGCTGGGTGCTCAGTTCTCTGGGTGCTCAGTGCTCAGTACTCAGGGAGCTGTGTGCTCAGTACTCAGGGTGCTGGGTGCTCAGTACTCAGGGAGCTCAGTGCTCGGGGTGCAGTGTGCTCAGTACTCAGGGTGCTGGGTGGTCAGTACTCAGGGTGCTCAGTACTCAGGGTGCTGGGTGCTCAGTGCTCAGGGTGCTGGGTGCTCAGTGCTCGGGGTGCTGGGTGCTCATTCTCGGGGTGCTGGGTGCTCAGTACTCAGGGTGCTGGTTGCTCAGTGCTCGGGGTGCTCGATGCTCAGTACACAGGGTGCTGGGTGCTCAGTGCTCGGGGTGCTGGGTGCTCAGTACTCAGGGTGCTGGGTGCTCAGGGATCAGTAGTCAGCGTGCTGGGTGCTCAGTGCTCAGAGTGTTGGGTGCTCAGTACTCAGGGTGCTGGGTGCTCAGTGCTCAGTGCTCAGGGTGCTCAGTGCTCAGGGTGCTGGGTGCGCAGGGTGCTGGGTGCTCAGTGCTCGGGGTGCTGGGTGCTCAGTGCTCAGGGTGCTGGGTGCTCAGTGCTCGGGGTGCTCAGTGCTCAGTACTCAGGGTGCTGGGTGCTCAGTGCTCGGGGTGCTCGGTGCTCAGTACGTTGGGTGCTCACTACTCAGGGTGCTGGGTGCTCATTGCTCAGGGTGCTGGGTGCTCAGTGCTCAGGGTGCTGGGTGCTCAGTGCTCAGGGTGCTGGGTGCTCAGTACTCAGGGTGCTGGGTGTGCAGTGCTCGGGGTGCTGGGTGCTCAGTGCTCAGGGTGCTGGGTGCTCAGTGCTCAGCGTGCTGGGTGCTCAGTACTCATGGTGCGGGGTGCTCAGTACCCAGGGTGCTGGGTGATCAGTACTCGGGTGCTGGGTGCTCAGTGCTCAGGGTGCTGGGTGCTCAGTGCTCGGGGTGCTGGGTGCTCAGTGCTCAGTACTAAGGGTGCTGGGTGCTCCGTGCTCGGGGTGCTGGGTGCTCAGTGCTCAGTACTCAGGGTGCTGGTTGCTCAGTGCTCAGGGTGCTGTTTGCTCAGTGCTCAGGGTGCTGGGTGCTCCGTGCTCAGTGTGCTGGGTGCTCAGTACTCAGGGTGCTCGGTGCTTAGTACTCAGGGTGCTGGGTGCTCAGTACTTCGGGTGCTGGATGCTCAGTGCTCGGGGTGCTCGGTGCTCAGTGCTCAAGGTGCTGGGTGCTCAGTACTCAGGGTGCTCATTGCTCAGGGTGCTGGGTGCTCAGTACTCAGGGTGCTGGGGGCTCAGTGGTCAGGGTGCTCGGTGCTCAGTACGTTGGGTGCTCAGTACTCAGGTGCTGTGTGCTCAGTACTCAGGGTGCTGGGTTCTCAGTGCTCAGGGTGCTGGGTGCTCAGTGCTCAGGGTGCTGGGTGCTCGGTGCTCGGGGTGCTGGGTGCTCAGTGCTCGGGGTGCTCGGTGCTCAGTACTCAGGGTGCTCAGTGCTCAGTACTCAGGGTGCTGGGTGCTCAGTGCTCAGGGTGCTGGGTGCTCAGTACTCAGGGTGCTGGGTGCTCGGTGCTCAGTACGCTGGGTGCTCAGTACTCAGGGTGCTGGGTGCTCAGTACTCAGGGTGCTCGGTGCTCACTACTCAGGGTGCTGGGTGCTCAGTGCTCGGGGTGCTGGGTGCTCAGTACTCAGGGTGCTGGGTGCTCAGTACTCAGGGTGCTCAGTGCTCAGTACTTAGGGTGCTCAGTGCTCAGTGCTCAGGGTGCTGGGTGCTCAGTGCTCGGGGTGCTGGGTGCTCAGTGCTCGGGTTGCTGGGTGCTCAGTGCTCGGGGTGCTGGGTGCTCAGTGCTCAGGGTGCTGGGTGCTCAGTGCTCAGAGTGCTGGGTGCTCAGTACTCAGGGTGCTCGGTGCTCAGTACTCAGAGTGCTCAGAGCTCAGTACTCAGCGTGCTGGGTGCTCAGTGCTCAGGGTGCTCGGTGCTCAGTACGCAGGGTGCTCAGTGCTCAGTACTCAGCGTGCTGGGTGCTCAGTGCTCAGGGTGCTGGGTGCTCAGTACTCAGGGTGCTGTGTGCTTAGTACTCAGGGTGCTCGGTCCTCAGTGCTCAGGGTGCTCGGTGCTCAGTACTCAGGGTGCTGGGTGCTCAGTGCTCAGGGTGCTCAGTGCTCAGTACTCAGGGTGCTCGGTGCTCAGTGCTCAGGGTGCTCAGTGCTCAGTACTCAGGGTGCTCAGTGCTCAGTGCTCAGGGTGCTGGGTGCTCAGTGCTCGGGGTGCTGGGTGCTCAGTGCTCAGGGTGCTGGGTGCTCAGAACTCAGGGTGCTCAGTGCTCAGGGTGCTGGGTGCTCAGTGCTCAGTACACAGGGTGCTGAGTGCTCAGTTCTCTAGGTGCTGGGTGCTCAGTGCTCAGTACTCAGGGTGCTGGCTGTTCAGTGCTCAGGGTGCTGGATGCTCAGTACTCAGGGTGCTGGGTGCTCAGTGCTCAGGGTGCTGGGTGCTCAGTACTCAGGGTGCTGGGTGCTCAGTGCTCAGGGTGCTGGGTGCTCAGTACTCAGGGTGCTGGGTCCTCAGTGCTCAGGGTGCTGGGTGCTCAGTGCTCGGGGAGCTCAGTACTCAGGGTGCTGTGTGTTCAGTGCTCAGGGTACTGGGTGCTCAGTACTCAGGGTGCTCGGTGCTTAGTACTCAGGGTGCTGGGTGCTCAGTACTCCGGGTGCTGGGTGCTCAGTGCTCGGGGTGCTCGGTGCTCAGTGCTCAGGGTGCTGGGTGCTCAGTACTCAGGGTGCTCATTGCTCCGGGTCCTGGGTGCTCAGTACTCAGGGTGCTTGGTGCTCAATACACAGGCTGCTCAGTGCTCAGTACTCAGGGTGCTCAGTGCTCAGTACTCAGGGTTCTCAGTGCTCAGGGTGCTGGGTGCTCAGTGCTCGGGGTGCTGGGTGCTCAGTGCTCAGGGTGCTGGGTGCTCAGTGCTCAGGGTGCTGGGTGCTCAGTGCTCAGGGTGCTCGGTGCTCAGTGCTCAGGTTGCTGGGTGCTCAGTACTCAGGGTGCTGGGTGCTCAGTACTCAGGGTGCTCATTGCTCAGTACTCAGGGTGCTCAGTGCTCAGTACTCAGGGTGCTCAGTGCTCAGGGTGCTGGGTGCTCAGTACTCAGGGTGCTGGGTGCTCAGTGCTCAGGGTGCTCGGTGCTCAGTACATTGGGTGCTCAGTACTCAGGCCGCTGGGTGCTCAGTACTCAGGGTGCTGGGTGCTCAGTGCTCAGGGTGCTCAGTGCTCAGTACATTGGGTGCTCAGTACTCAGGGTGCTGGGTGCTCAGTGCTCAGGGTGCTGGGTGCTCAGTACTCAGGGTGCTGGGTGCTCAGTGCTCAGGGTGCTCGGTGCTCAGTACATTGGGTGCTCAGTACTCAGGCCGCTGGGTGCTCAGTGCTCAGGGTGCTGGGTGCTCATTACTCAGGGTGCTCGGTGCTCAGTACTCAAGGTGCTGGGTGCTCAGTGCTCAGGGTGCTGGGTGCTCAGTACTCAGGCCGCTGGGTGCTCAGTGCTCGGGGTGCTCGGTGCTCAGTGCTCGGGGTGCTGGGTGCTCAGTACTCAGGGTGCTGGGTGCTCAGTACTCGGTGTGCTGGGTGCTCAGTACTCAGGGTGCTCGGTGCCCAGTGCTCGGGGTGCTGGTTGCTCAGTGCTCAGTACACAGGGTGCTGAGTGCTCAGTGCTCGGGGTGCTGGGTGCTCAGTGCTCAGTACTCAGGGTGCTCGGTGCTCAGTGCTCGGGGTGCTGGGTACTCAGTGCTCAGTACACAGGGTGCTGAGTGCTCAGTGCTCAGGGTGCTGGGTGCTCAGTGCTCAGTACTTAGGGTGCTGGGTGCTCAGTGCTCAGGGTGCCTCGTGCTCAGTACTCAGGGTGCTGGGTGCTCAGTCCTCAGGGTGCTGGGTGCTCAGTACTCAGGGTGCTGGGTCCTCAGTGCTCAGGGAGCTGGGTGCTCAGTGCTCGGGGTGCTCAGTACTCAGGGTTCTGTGTGTTCAGTGCTCAGAGTACTGGGTGCTCAGTACTCAGGGTACTGGGTGCTCAGTACTCATAGTGCTCAGTGCTCAGTACTCGGGGTGCTTGGTGCTCAGTACTCAGGGTGCTCAGTGCTCAGTACTCGGGGTGCTGGGTGCTCAGTACTCGGGGTGCTGGGTGCTCAGTGCTCAGGGTGCTGGGTGCTCAGTGCTCAGAGTGCTGGGTGCTCAGTACTCAGGGTGCTCGGTGCTCAGTACTCAGAGTGCTCAGAGCTCAGTACTCAGCGTGCTGGGTGCTCAGTGCTCAGGGTGCTCGGTGCTCAGTACGCAGGGTGCTCAGTGCTCAGTACTCAGCGTGCTGGGTGCTCAGTGCTCAGGGTGCTGGGTGCTCAGTATTCAGGGTGCTGGGTGCTTAGTACTCAGGGTGCTCGGTCCTCAGTGCTCAGGGTGCTCGGTGCTCAGTACTCAGGGTGCTCGGTGCTCAGTGCTCAGGGTGCTCAGTGCTCAGTATTCAGGGTGCTCAGTGCTCAGTGCTCAGGGTGCTGGGTGCTCAGTGCTCGGGGTGCTGGGTGCTCAGTGCTCAGGGTGCTGGGTGCTCAGTACTCAGGGTGCTCAGTGCTCAGGGTGCTGGGTGCTCAGTGCTCAGTACACAGGGTGCTGAGTGCTCAGTGCTCTAGGTGCTGGGTGCTCAGTGCTCAGTACTCAGGGTGCTGGCTGCTCAGTGCTCAGGGTGCTGGATGCTCAGTACTCAGGGTGCTGGGTGCTCAGTGCTCAGGGTGCTGGGTGCTCAGTACTCAGGGTGCTGGGTGCTCAGTGCTCAGGGTGCTGGGTGCTCAGTGCTCAGGGTGCTGGGTCCTCAGTGCTCAGGGTGCTGGGTGGTCAGTGCTCGGGGAGCTCAGTACTCAGGGTGATGTGGGTTCAGTGCTCAGGGTACTGGGTGCTCAGTACTCAGGGTGCTCGGTGCTTAGTACTCAGGGTGCTGGGTGCTCAGTACTCCGGGTGCTGGGTGCTCAGTGCTCGGGGTGCTCGGTGCTCAGTGCTCAGGGTGCTGGGTGCTCAGTACTCAGGGTGCTCATTGCTCCGGGTCCTGGGTGCTCAGTACTCAGGGTGCTGGGTGCTCAATACTCAGGGTGCTCAGTGCTCAGTACTCAGGGTGCTCAGTGCTCAGTACTCAGGGTTCTCAGTGCTCAGGGTGCTGGGTGCTCAGTGCGCGGGGTGCTGGGTGCTCAGTGCTCAGGGTGCTGGGTGCTCAGTGCTCAGGGTGCTGGGTGCTCAGTGCTCAGGGTGCTCGGTGCTCAGTGCTCAGGTTGCTGGGTGCTCAGTACTCAGGGTGCTGGGTGCTCAGTACTCAGGGTGCTCATTGCTCAGTACTCAGGGTGCTCAGTGCTCAGTACTCAGGGTGCTCAGTGCTCAGGGTGCTGGGTGCTCAGTACTCAGGGTGCTGGGTGATCAGTGCTCAGGGTGCTCGGTGCTCAGAACATTGGGTGCTCAGTACTCAGGGTGCTGGGTGCTCAGTACTCAGGGTGCTGGGTGCTCAGTGCTCAGGGTGCTCAGTGCTCAGTACATTGGGTGCTCAGTACTCAGGGTGCTGGGTGCTCAGTGCTCAGGGTGCTGGGTGCTCAGTGCTCAGGGTGCTGGGTGCTCAGTACTCAGGGTGCTCAGTGCTCAGTACTCAAGGTGCTGGGTGCTCAGTGCTCGGGGTGCTGGGTGCTCAGTGCTCAGTACTCAGGGTGCTCGGTGCTCAGTGCTCGGGGTGCTGGGTACTCAGTGCTCAGTACACAGGGTGCTGAGTGCTCAGTGCTCGGGGTGCTGGGTGCTCAGTGCTCAGTACTCAGGGTGCTGGGTGCTCAGTGCTCGGGGTGCTGGATGCTCAGTACTTAGGGTGCTGGGTGCTCAGTGCTCAGGGTGCCTCGTGCTCAGTACCCTGGGTGCTGGGTGCTCAGTACTCAGGGAGCTCAGTGCTCGGGGTGCAGTGTGCTCAGTACTCAGGGTGCTGGGTGGTCAGTACTCAGGGTGCTCAGTACTCAGGGTGCTGGGTGCTCAGTGCTCAGGGTGCTGGGTGCTCAGTGCTCGGGGTGCTGGGTGCTCATTCTCGGGGTGCTGGGTGCTCAGTACTCAGGGTGCTGGTTGCTCAGTGCTCGGGGTGCTCGATGCTCAGTACACAGGGTGCTGGGTGCTCAGTGCTCGGGGTGCTGGGTGCTCAGTACTCAGGGTGCTGGGTGCTCAGGGCTCAGTACTCAGCGTGCTGGGTGCTCAGTGCTCAGAGTGTTGGGTGCTCAGTACTCAGGGTGCTGGGTGCTCAGTGCTCAGGGTGCTCAGTGCTCAGGGTGCTGGGTGCTCAGGGTGCTGGGTGCTCAGTGCTCGGGGTGCTGGGTGCTCAGTGCTCAGGGTGCTGGGTGCTCAGTGCTCAGTGCTCAGGGTGCTGGGTGCTCAGTGCTCAGTGCTCAGGGTGCTGGGTGTTCAGTACTCAGGGTGCTGGGTGCTCAGTACTCAGGGTGCTGGGTGCTCAGTGCTCAGGGTGCTGGGTGCTCAGTGCTCAGGGTGCTGGGTGCTCAGTACTCAGGGTGCTCGGTGCTCAGTACTCAGGGTGCTCGGTGCTCAGTGCTCAGGGTGCTGGGTGCTCAGTGCTCGGGGTGCTGGGTGTTCAGTACTCAGGGTGTTGGGTGCTCAGTACTCAGGGTGCTGGGTGCTCAGTGCTCAGGGTGCTGGGTGCTCAGTGCTCAGGGTGCTGGGTGCTCAGTACTCAGGGTGCTCCGTGCTCAGTACTCAGGGTTCTCGGTGCTCAGTGCTCAGGGTGCTGGGTGCACAGTGCTCAGGGTGCTGGTTGCTCAGTACTCGGGGTGCTGGGTGCTCAGTACTCAGCGTGCTGGGTGCTCAGTGCTCAGGGTGCTGGTTGCTCAGTGCTCGGGGTGCTGTGTGTTCAGTACTCGCGGTGCTGGGTGCTCACTGCTCAGGGTGCTGGTTCTCAGTGCTCGGGGTACTGGGTACTCAGTGCTCAGTACACAGGGTGCTGGGTGCTCAGTGCTCGGGGTGCTGGGTGCTCAGTGCTCAGTACTCAGGGTGCTGAGTGCTCAGAGCTCGGGGTGCTGGGTGCTCAGTACTCAGGGTACTCGGTGCTCAGTACTCAGGGTGCTGGGTGATCAGTGCTCAGGGTGCTGGGTGCTCAGTACTCAGTGTGCTGGGTGCTCAGTACTCAGGGTGCTGGGTGCTCAGTACTCAGGGTGCTCGGTGCTCAGTACTCAGGGTGCTGGGTCCTCAGTGCTCAGGGTGCTGAGTGCTCAGTACTCAGGGTGCTGGGTGCTCAGTACTCGGGGTGCTGGGTGCTCAGTACTCAGGGAGCTGGGTGCTCAGTACTCATTGTGCTGGGTGCTCAGTACTCGGGTGCTGGGTGCTCAGTGCTCAGGGTGCTGGGTGCTCAGTGCTCGGGGTGCTGGGTGCTCAGTGCTCAGTACTCAGGGTGCAGAGTGCTCAGTGCTCGGGGTGCTGGGTGCTCAGTGCTCAGTACTCAGGGTGCTTGGTGCTCAGTGCTCGGGGTGCTGGGTGCTCAGTACTCAGGGTGCTGGGTGCTCAGTACTCAGGGTGCTCGGTGCTCAGTACTCAGAGTGCTCAGAGCTCAGTACTCAGCGTGCTGGGTGCTCAGTGCTCAGGGTGCTCGGTGCTCAGTACGCAGGGTGCTCAGTGCTCAGTACTCAGCGTGCTGGGTGCTCAGTGCTCAGGGTGCTGGGTGCTCAGTATTCAGGGTGCTGGGTGCTTAGTACTCAGGGTGCTCGGTCCTCAGTGCTCAGGGTGCTCGGTGCTCAGTACTCAGGGTGCTGGGTGCTCAGTGCTCAGGGTGCTCAGTGCTCAGTACTCAGGGTGCTCGGTGCTCAGTGCTCAGGGTGCTCAGTGCTCAGTACTCAGGGTGCTCAGTGCTCAGTGCTCAGGGTGCTGGGTGCTCAGTGCTCGGGGTGCTGGGTGCTCAGTGCTCAGGGTGCTGGGTGCTCAGTACTCAGGGTGCTCAGTGCTCAGGGTGCTGGGTGCTCAGTGCTCTGTACACAGGGTGCTGAGTGCTCAGTGCTCTAGGTGCTGGGTGCTCAGTGCTCAGTACTCAGGGTGCTGGCTGCTCAGTGCTCAGGGTGCTGGATGCTCAGTACTCAGGGTGCTGGGTGCTCAGTGCTCAGGGTGCTGGGTGCTCAGTACTCAGGGTGCTGGGTGCTCAGTGCTCAGGGTGCTGGGTGCTCAGTGCTCAGGGTGCTGGGTCCTCAGTGCTCAGGGTGCTGGGTGCTCAGTGCTCGGGGAGCTCAGTACTCAGGGTGCTGTGGGTTCAGTGCTCAGGGTACTGGGTGCTCAGTACTCAGGGTGCTCGGTGCTTAGTACTCAGGGTGCTGGGTGCTCAGTACTCCGGGTGCTGGGTGCTCAGTGCTCGGGGTGCTCGGTGCTCAGTGCTCAGGGTGCTGGGTGCTCAGTACTCAGGGTGCTCATTGCTCCGGGTCCTGGGTGCTCAGTACTCAGGGTGCTGGGTGCTCAATACTCAGGGTGCTCAGTGCTCAGTACTCAGGGTGCTCAGTGCTCAGTACTCAGGGTTCTCAGTGCTCAGGGTGCTGGGTGCTCAGTGCGCGGGGTGCTGGGTGCTCAGTGCTCAGGGTGCTGGGTGCTCAGTGCTCAGGGTGCTGGGTGCTCAGTGCTCAGGGTGCTCGGTGCTCAGTGCTCAGGTTGCTGGGTGCTCAGTACTCAGGGTGCTGGGTGCTCAGTACTCAGGGTGCTCATTGCTCAGTACTCAGGGTGCTCAGTGCTCAGTACTCAGGGTGCTCAGTGCTCAGGGTGCTGGGTGCTCAGTACTCAGGGTGCTGGGTGATCAGTGCTCAGGGTGCTCGGTGCTCAGAACATTGGGTGCTCAGTACTCAGGGTGCTGGGTGCTCAGTACTCAGGGTGCTGGGTGCTCAGTGCTCAGGGTGCTCAGTGCTCAGTACATTGGGTGCTCAGTACTCAGGGTGCTGGGTGCTCAGTGCTCAGGGTGCTGGGTGCTCAGTGCTCAGGGTGCTGGGTGCTCAGTACTCAGGGTGCTCAGTGCTCAGTACTCAAGGTGCTGGGTGCTCAGTGCTCGGGGTGCTGGGTGCTCAGTGCTCAGTACTCAGGGTGCTCGGTGCTCAGTGCTCGGGGTGCTGGGTACTCAGTGCTCAGTACACAGGGTGCTGAGTGCTCAGTGCTCGGGGTGCTGGGTGCTCAGTGCTCAGTACTCAGGGTGCTGGGTGCTCAGTGCTCGGGGTGCTGGATGCTCAGTACTTAGGGTGCTGGGTGCTCAGTGCTCAGGGTGCCTCGTGCTCAGTACCCTGGGTGCTGGGTGCTCAGTACTCAGGGAGCTCAGTGCTCGGGGTGCAGTGTGCTCAGTACTCAGGGTGCTGGGTGGTCAGTACTCAGGGTGCTCAGTACTCAGGGTGCTGGGTGCTCAGTGCTCAGGGTGCTGGGTGCTCAGTGCTCGGGGTGCTGGGTGCTCATTCTCGGGGTGCTGGGTGCTCAGTACTCAGGGTGCTGGTTGCTCAGTGCTCGGGGTGCTCGATGCTCAGTACACAGGGTGCTGGGTGCTCAGTGCTCGGGGTGCTGGGTGCTCAGTACTCAGGGTGCTGGGTGCTCAGGGCTCAGTACTCAGCGTGCTGGGTGCTCAGTGCTCAGAGTGTTGGGTGCTCAGTACTCAGGGTGCTGGGTGCTCAGTGCTCAGGGTGCTGGGTGCTCAGGGTGCTGGGTGCTCAGTGCTCGGGGTGCTGGGTGCTCAGTGCTCAGGGTGCTGGGTGCTCAGTGCTCAGTGCTCAGGGTGCTGGGTGCTCAGTGCTCAGTGCTCAGGGTGCTGGGTGTTCAGTACTCAGGGTGCTGGGTGCTCAGTACTCAGGGTGCTGGGTGCTCAGTGCTCAGGGTGCTGGGTGCTCAGTGCTCAGGGTGCTGGGTGCTCAGTACTCAGGGTGCTCGGTGCTCAGTACTCAGGGTGCTCGGTGCTCAGTGCTCAGGGTGCTGGGTGCTCAGTGCTCGGGGTGCTGGGTGTTCAGTACTCAGGGTGTTGGGTGCTCAGTACTCAGGGTGCTGGGTGCTCAGTGCTCAGGGTGCTGGGTGCTCAGTGCTCAGGGTGCTGGGTGCTCAGTACTCAGGGTGCTCCGTGCTCAGTACTCAGGGTTCTCGGTGCTCAGTGCTCAGGGTGCTGGGTGCACAGTGCTCAGGGTGCTGGTTGCTCAGTACTCGGGGTGCTGGGTGCTCAGTACTCAGCGTGCTGGGTGCTCAGTGCTCAGGGTGCTGGTTGCTCAGTGCTCGGGGTGCTGTGTGTTCAGTACTCACGGTGCTGGGTGCTCACTGCTCAGGGTGCTGGTTCTCAGTGCTCGGGGTACTGGGTACTCAGTGCTCAGTACACAGGGTGCTGGGTGCTCAGTGCTCGGGGTGCTGGGTGCTCAGTGCTCAGTACTCAGGGTGCTGAGTGCTCAGAGCTCGGGGTGCTGGGTGCTCAGTACTCAGGGTACTCGGTGCTCAGTACTCAGGGTGCTGGGTGATCAGTGCTCAGGGTGCTGGGTGCTCAGTACTCAGTGTGCTGGGTGCTCAGTACTCAGGGTGCTGGGTGCTCAGTACTCAGGGTGCTCGGTGCTCAGTACTCAGGGTGCTGGGTCCTCAGTGCTCAGGGTGCTGAGTGCTCAGTACTCAGGGTGCTGGGTGCTCAGTACTCGGGGTGCTGGGTGCTCAGTACTCAGGGAGCTGGGTGCTCAGTACTCATTGTGCTGGGTGCTCAGTACTCGGGTGCTGGGTGCTCAGTGCTCAGGGTGCTGGGTGCTCAGTGCTCGGGGTGCTGGGTGCTCAGTGCTCAGTACTCAGGGTGCAGAGTGCTCAGTGCTCGGGGTGCTGGGTGCTCAGTGCTCAGTACTCAGGGTGCTTGGTGCTCAGTGCTCGGGGTGCTGGGTGCTCAGTACTCAGGGTGCTGGGTGCTCAGTGCTCAGGGTGCTGGGTGCTCAGTACTCAGGGTGCTGGGTGCTCAGTGCTCAGGGTGCTGGGTGCTCAGTGCTCAGGGTGCTGGGTCCTCAGTGCTCAGGGTGCTGGGTGCTCAGTGCTCGGGGAGCTCAGTACTCAGGGTGCTGTGGGTTCAGTGCTCAGGGTACTGGGTGCTCAGTACTCAGGGTGCTCGGTGCTTAGTACTCAGGGTGCTGGGTGCTCAGTACTCCGGGTCCTGGGTGCTCAGTGCTCGGGGTGCTCGGTGCTCAGTGCTCAGGGTGCTGGGTGCTCAGTACTCAGGGTGCTCATTGCTCCGGGTCCTGGGTGCTCAGTACTCAGGGTGCTGGGTGCTCAATACTCAGGGTGCTCAGTGCTCAGTACTCAGGGTGCTCAGTGCTCAGTACTCAGGGTTCTCAGTGCTCAGGGTGCTGGGTGCTCAGTGCGCGGGGTGCTGGGTGCTCAGTGCTCAGGGTGCTGGGTGCTCAGTGCTCAGGGTGCTGGGTGCTCAGTGCTCAGGGTGCTCGGTGCTCAGTGCTCAGGTTGCTGGGTGCTCAGTACTCAGGGTGCTGGGTGCTCAGTACTCAGGGTGCTCATTGCTCAGTACTCAGGGTGCTCAGTGCTCAGTACTCAGGGTGCTCAGTGCTCAGGGTGCTGGGTGCTCAGTACTCAGGGTGCTGGGTGCTCAGGGCTCAGGGTGCTCGGTGCTCAGAACATTGGGTGCTCAGTACTCAGGGTGCTGGGTGCTCAGTACTCAGGGTGCTGGGTGCTCAGTGCTCAGGGTGCTCAGTGCTCAGTACATTGGGTGCTCAGTACTCAGGGTGCTGGGTGCTCAGTGCTCAGGGTGCTGGGTGCTCAGTGCTCAGGGTGCTGGGTGCTCAGTACTCAGGGTGCTCAGTGCTCAGTACTCAAGGTGCTGGGTGCTCAGTGCTCGGGGTGCTGGGTGCTCAGTGCTCAGTACACAGGGTGCTCGGTGCTCAGTGCTCGGGGTGCTGGGTACTCAGTGCTCAGTACACAGGGTGCTGAGTGCTCAGTGCTCGGGGTGCTGGGTGCTCAGTGCTCAGTACTCAGGGTGCTGGGTGCTCAGTGCTCGGGGTGCTGGATGCTCAGTACTTAGGGTGCTGGGTGCTCAGTGCTCAGGGTGCCTCGTGCTCAGTACCCTGGGTGCTGGGTGCTCAGTACTCAGGGAGCTCAGTGCTCGGGGTGCAGTGTGCTCAGTACTCAGGGTGCTGGGTGGTCAGTACTCAGGGTGCTCAGTACTCAGGGTGCTGGGTGCTCAGTGCTCAGGGTGCTGGGTGCTCAGTGCTCGGGGTGCTGGGTGCTCATTCTCGGGGTGCTGGGTGCTCAGTACTCAGGGTGCTGGTTGCTCAGTGCTCGGGGTGCTCGATGCTCAGTACACAGGGTGCTGGGTGCTCAGTGCTCGGGGTGCTGGGTGCTCAGTACTCAGGGTGCTGGGTGCTCAGGGCTCAGTACTCAGCGTGCTGGGTGCTCAGTGCTCAGAGTGTTGGGTGCTCAGTACTCAGGGTGCTGGGTGCTCAGTGCTCAGGGTGCTCAGTGCTCAGGGTGCTGGGTGCTCAGGGTGCTGGGTGCTCAGTGCTCGGGGTGCTGGGTGCTCAGTGCTCAGGGTGCTGGGTGCTCAGTGCTCAGTGCTCAGGGTGCTGGGTGCTCAGTGCTCAGTGCTCAGGGTGCTGGGTGTTCAGTACTCAGGGTGCTGGGTGCTCAGTACTCAGGGTGCTGGGTGCTCAGTGCTCAGGGTGCTGGGTGCTCAGTGCTCAGGGTGCTGGGTGCTCAGTACTCAGGGTGCTCGGTGCTCAGTACTCAGGGTGCTCGGTGCTCAGTGCTCAGGGTGCTGGGTGCTCAGTGCTCGGGGTGCTGGGTGTTCAGTACTCAGGGTGTTGGGTGCTCAGTACTCAGGGTGCTGGGTGCTCAGTGCTAAGGGTGCTGGGTGCTCAGTGCTCAGGGTGCTGGGTGCTCAGTACTCAGGATGCTCCGTGCTCAGTACTCAGGGTTCTCGGTGCTCAGTGCTCAGGGTGCTGGGTGCACAGTGCTCAGGGTGCTGGTTGCTCAGTACTCGGGGTGCTGGGTGCTCAGTACTCAGCGTGCTGGGTGCTCAGTGCTCAGGGTGCTGGTTGCTCAGTGCTCGGGGTGCTGTGTGTTCAGTACTCGCGGTGCTGGGTGCTCACTGCTCAGGGTGCTGGTTCTCAGTGCTCGGGGTACTGGGTACTCAGTGCTCAGTACACAGGGTGCTGGGTGCTCAGTGCTCGGGGTGCTGGGTGCTCAGTGCTCAGTACTCAGGGTGCTGAGTGCTCAGAGCTCGGGGTGCTGGGTGCTCAGTACTCAGGGTACTCGGTGCTCAGTACTCAGGGTGCTGGGTGATCAGTGCTCAGGGTGCTGGGTGCTCAGTACTCAGTGTGCTGGGTGCTCAGTACTCAGGGTGCTGGGTGCTCAGTACTCAGGGTGCTCGGTGCTCAGTACTCAGGGTGCTGGGTCCTCAGTGCTCAGGGTGCTGAGTGCTCAGTACTCAGGGTGCTTCGTGCTCAGTACTCGGGGTGCTGGGTGCTCAGTACTCAGGGAGCTGGGTGCTCAGTACTCATTGTGCTGGGTGCTCAGTACTCGGGTGCTGGGTGCTCAGTGCTCAGGGTGCTGGGTGCTCAGTGCTCGGGGTGCTGGGTGCTCAGTGCTCAGTACTCAGGGTGCAGAGTGCTCAGTGCTCGGGGTGCTGGGTGCTCAGTGCTCAGTACTCAGGGTGCTTGGTGCTCAGTGCTCGGGGTGCTGGGTGCTCAGTGCTCAGGGTGCTGGGTGCTCAGTGCTCAGGGTGCTGGGTGCTCAGTGCTCGGGGTGCTGGGTGCTCAGTGCTCAGGGTGCTGGGTGCTCAGTGCTCAGGGTGCTGGGTGCTCAGTGCTCAGGGTGCTGGGTGCTCAGTACTCAGGGTGCTCGGTGCTCAGTAATCAGGGTGCTGGGTGCTCAGTGCTCGGGGTGCTGGGTGCTCAGTACTCAGGGTGCTGGGTGCTCAGTGCTCGGGGTGCTGGGTGCTCAGTGCTCGGGGTGCTCGGTGCTCAGTGCTCGGGGTGCTGGGTGCTCAGTACTCAGGGTGCTGGGTGCTCAGTACTCGGTGTGCTGGGTGCTCAGTACTCAGGGTGCTCGGTGCTCAGTGCTCGGGGTGCTGGGTGCTCAGTGCTCAGTACACAGGGTGCTGAGTGCTCAGTGCTCAGGGTGCTGGGTGCTCAGTGCTCAGTACTCAGGGTGCTCGGTGCTCAGTGCTCGGGGTGCTGGGTACTCAGTGCTCAGTACACAGGGTGCTGAGTGCTCAGTGCTCCGGGTGCTGGGTGCTCAGTGCTCAGTACTCAGGGTGCTGGGTGCTCAGTGCTCGGGGTGCTGGATGCTCAGTACTTAGGGTGCTGGGTGCTCAGTGCTCAGGGTGCCTCGTGCTCAGTACTCAGGGTGCTGGGTGCTCAGTGCTCAGGGTGCTGGGTGCTCAGTACTCAGGGTGCTGGGTCCTCAGTGCTCAGGGTGCTGGGTGCTCAGTGCTCGGGGTGCTCAGTACTCAGGGTTCTGTGTGTTCAGTGCTCAGGGTACTGGGTGCTCAGTACTCAGGGTGCTGGGTGCTCAGTACTCATAGTGCTCAGTGCTCAGTACTCGGGGTGCTGGGTGCTCAGTACTCAGGGTGCTCAGTGCTCAGTACTCGGGGTGCTGGGTGCTCAGTACTCGGGGTGCTGGGTGCTCAGTGCTCAGGGTGCTGGGTGCTCAGTTCTCGGGGTGCTGGGTGCTCAGTGCTCGGGGTGCTCGGTGCTCAGTACTCGGGGTGCTGGGTGCTCAGTGCTCAGGGTGCTGGGTGCTCAGTGCTCAGGGTGCTGGGTGCTCAGTGCTCGGGGTGCTCGGTGCTCAGTACTCAGGGTGCTGGGTGCTCAGTACTCAGGGTGCTGGGTGCTCAGTGCTCAGGGTGCTGGGTGCTCAGTACTCAGGGTGCTGGGTGCTCAGTACTCAGGGTGCTAAGAGCTCAGGGTGCTCAGTGCTCAGGGTGCTGAATGCTCAGTGCTCAGTGCACAGGGTGCTGGGTGCTCAGTCCTCGGGGTGCTGGGTGCTCAGTTCTCTGGGTGCTCAGTGCTCAGTACTCAGGGTGCTGTGTGCTCAGTACTCAGGGTGCTGGGTGCTCAGTACTCAGGGAGCTCAGTGCTCAGGGTGCAGTGTGCTCAGTACTCAGGGTGCTGGGTGGTCAGTACTCAGGGTGCTCAGTACTCAGGGTGCTGGGTGCTCAGTGCTCAGGGTGCTGGGTGCTCAGTGCTCGGATTGCTGGGTGCTCATTCTCGGGGTGCTGGGTGCTCAGTACTCAGGGTGCTGGTTGCTCAGTGCTCGGGGTGCTCGATGCTCAGTACACAGGGTGCTGGGTGCTCAGTGCTCGGGGTGCTGGGTGCTCAGTACTCAGGGTGCTGGGTGCTCAGGGATCAGTAGTCAGCGTGCTGGGTGCTCAGTGCTCAGAGTGTTGGGTGCTCAGTACTCAGGGTGCTGGGTGCTCAGTGCTCAGTGCTCAGGGTGCTCAGTGCTCAGGGTGCTGGGTGCTCAGGGTGCTGGGTGCTCAGTGCTCGGGGTGCTGGGTGCTCAGTGCTCAGGGTGCTGGGTGCTCAGTGCTCGGGGTGCTCAGTGCTCAGTACTCAGGGTGCTGGGTGCTCAGTGCTCGGGGTGCTCGGTGCTCAGTACGTTGGGTGCTCACTACTCAGGGTGCTGGGTGCTCATTGCTCAGGGTGCTGGGTGCTCAGTGCTCAGGGTGCTGGGTGCTCAGTGCTCAGGGTGCTGGGTGATCAGTACTCGGGTGCTGGGTGCTCAGTGCTCAGGGTGCTGGGTGCTCAGTGCTCGGGGTGCTGGGTGCTCAGTGCTCAGTACTAAGGGTGCTGGCTGCTCCGTGCTCGGGGTGCTGGG
The DNA here is from genome assembly GCF_018167655.1 of Microtus oregoni. NCBI lineage: Eukaryota > Metazoa > Chordata > Mammalia > Rodentia > Cricetidae > Microtus > Microtus oregoni. The sequence goes on from NW_024543335.1 coordinate 106,578, forward strand.
TGCTCAGTGCTCAGTACTCAGGGTGCTGGTTGCTCAGTGCTCAGGGTGCTGTTTGCTCAGTGCTCAGGGTGCTGGGTGCTCCGTGCTCAGTGTGCTGGGTGCTCAGTACTCAGGGTGCTCGGTGCTTAGTACTCAGGGTGCTGGGTGCTCAGTACTTCGGGTGCTGGGTGCTCAGTGCTCGGGGTGCTCGGTGCTCAGTGCTCAAGGTGCTGGGTGCTCAGTACTCAGGGTGCTCATTGCTCAGGGTGCTGGGTGCTCAGTACTCAGGGTGCTGGGGGCTCAGTGGTCAGGGTGCTCGGTGCTCAGTACGTTGGGTGCTCAGTACTCAGGTGCTGGGTGCTCAGTACTCAGGGTGCTGGGTTCTCAGTGCTCAGGGTGCTGGGTGCTCAGTGCTCAGGGTGCTGGGTGCTCGGTGCTCGGGGTGCTGGGTGCTCAGTGCTCGGGGTGCTCGGTGCTCAGTACTCAGGGTGCTCAGTGCTCAGTACTCAGGGTGCTGGGTGCTCAGTGCTCAGGGTGCTGGGTGCTCAGTACTCAGGGTGCTCGGTGCTCAGTAATCAGGGTGCTGGGTGCTCAGTGCTCGGGGTGCTGGGTGCTCAGTACTCAGGGTGCTGGGTGCTCAGTGCTCGGGGTGCTGGGTGCTCAGTGCTCGGGGTGCTCGGTGCTCAGTGCTCGGGGTGCTGGGTGCTCAGTACTCAGGGTGCTGGGTGCTCAGTACTCGGTGTGCTGGGTGCTCAGTACTCAGGGTGCTCGGTGCTCAGTGCTCGGGGTGCTGGGTGCTCAGTGCTCAGTACACAGGGTGCTGAGTGCTCAGTGCTCAGGGTGCTGGGTGCTCAGTGCTCAGTACTCAGGGTGCTCGGTGCTCAGTGCTCGGGGTGCTGGGTACTCAGTGCTCAGTACACAGGGTGCTGAGTGCTCAGTGCTCCGGGTGCTGGGTGCTCAGTGCTCAGTACTCAGGGTGCTGGGTGCTCAGTGCTCGGGGTGCTGGATGCTCAGTACTTAGGGTGCTGGGTGCTCAGTGCTCAGGGTGCCTCGTGCTCAGTACTCAGGGTGCTGGGTGCTCAGTGCTCGGGGTGCTCAGTACTCAGGGTTCTGTGTGTTCAGTGCTCAGGGTACTGGGTGCTCAGTACTCAGGGTGCTGGGTGCTCAGTACTCATAGTGCTCAGTGCTCAGTACTCGGGGTGCTGGGTGCTCAGTACTCAGGGTGCTCAGTGCTCAGTACTCGGGGTGCTGGGTGCTCAGTACTCGGGGTGCTGGGTGCTCAGTGCTCAGGGTGCTGGGTGCTCAGTTCTCGGGGTGCTGGGTGCTCAGTGCTCGGGGTGCTCGGTGCTCAGTACTCGGGGTGCTGGGTGCTCAGTGCTCAGGGTGCTGGGTGCTCAGTGCTCAGGGTGCTGGGTGCTCAGTGCTCGGGGTGCTCGGTGCTCAGTACTCAGGGTGCTGGGTGCTCAGTACTCAGGGTGCTGGGTGCTCAGTGCTCAGGGTGCTGGGTGCTCAGTACTCAGGGTGCTGGGTGCTCAGTACTCAGGGTGCTAAGAGCTCAGGGTGCTCAGTGCTCAGGGTGCTGAATGCTCAGTGCTCAGTGCACAGGGTGCTGGGTGCTCAGTCCTCGGGGTGCTGGGTGCTCAGTTCTCTGGGTGCTCAGTGCTCAGTACTCAGGGTGCTGTGTGCTCAGTACTCAGGGTGCTGGGTGCTCAGTACTCAGGGAGCTCAGTGCTCGGGGTGCAGTGTGCTCAGTACTCAGGGTGCTGGGTGGTCAGTACTCAGGGTGCTCAGTACTCAGGGTGCTGGGTGCTCAGTGCTCAGGGTGCTGGGTGCTCAGTGCTCGGGGTGCTGGGTGCTCATTCTCGGGGTGCTGGGTGCTCAGTACTCAGGGTGCTGGTTGCTCAGTGCTCGGGGTGCTCGATGCTCAGTACACAGGGTGCTGGGTGCTCAGTGCTCGGGGTGCTGGGTGCTCAGTACTCAGGGTGCTGGGTGCTCAGGGATCAGTAGTCAGCGTGCTGGGTGCTCAGTGCTCAGAGTGTTGGGTGCTCAGTACTCAGGGTGCTGGGTGCTCAGTGCTCAGTGCTCAGGGTGCTCAGTGCTCAGGGTGCTGGGTGCTCAGGGTGCTGGGTGCTCAGTGCTCGGGGTGCTGGGTGCTCAGTGCTCAGGGTGCTGGGTGCTCAGTGCTCGGGGTGCTCAGTGCTCAGTACTCAGGGTGCTGGGTGCTCAGTGCTCGGGGTGCTCGGTGCTCAGTACGTTGGGTGCTCACTACTCAGGGTGCTGGGTGCTCATTGCTCAGGGTGCTGGGTGCTCAGTGCTCAGGGTGCTGGGTGCTCAGTGCTCAGGGTGATGGGTGCTCAGTACTCAGGGTGCTGGGTGTGCAGTGCTCGGGGTGCTGGGTGCTCAGTGCTCAGGGTGCTGGGTGCTCAGTGCTCAGCGTGCTGGGTGCTCAGTACTCATGGTGCGGGGTGCTCAGTACCCAGGGTGCTGGGTGATCAGTACTCGGGTGCTGGGTGCTCAGTGCTCAGGGTGCTGGGTGCTCAGTGCTCGGGGTGCTGGGTGCTCAGTGCTCAGTACTAAGGGTGCTGGGTGCTCCGTGCTCGGGGTGCTGGGTGCTCAGTGCTCAGTACTCAGGGTGCTGGTTGCTCAGTGCTCAGGGTGCTGTTTGCTCAGTGCTCAGGGTGCTGGGTGCTCCGTGCTCAGTGTGCTGGGTGCTCAGTACTCAGGGTGCTCGGTGCTTAGTACTCAGGGTGCTGGGTGCTCAGTACTTCGGGTGCTGGGTGCTCAGTGCTCGGGGTGCTCGGTGCTCAGTGCTCAAGGTGCTGGGTGCTCAGTACTCAGGGTGCTCATTGCTCAGGGTGCTGGGTGCTCAGTACTCAGGGTGCTGGGGGCTCAGTGGTCAGGGTGCTCGGTGCTCAGTACGTTGGGTGCTCAGTACTCAGGTGCTGGGTGCTCAGTACTCAGGGTGCTGGGTTCTCAGTGCTCAGGGTGCTGGGTGCTCAGTGCTCAGGGTGCTGGGTGCTCGGTGCTCGGGGTGCTGGGTGCTCAGTGCTCGGGGTGCTCGGTGCTCAGTACTCAGGGTGCTCAGTGCTCAGTACTCAGGGTGCTGGGTGCTCAGTGCTCAGGGTGCTGGGTGCTCAGTACTCAGGGTGCTGGGTGCTCGGTGCTCAGTACGCTGGGTGCTCAGTACTCAGGGTGCTGGGTGCTCAGTACTCAGGGTGCTCGGTGCTCACTACTCAGGGTGCTGGGTGCTCAGTGCTCGGGGTGCTGGGTGCTCAGTACTCAGGGTGCTGGGTGCTCAGTACTCAGGGTGCTCAGTGCTCAGTACTTAGGGTGCTCAGTGCTCAGTGCTTAGGGTGCTGGGTGCTCAGTGCTCGGGGTGCTGGGTGCTCAGTGCTCGGGTTGCTGGGTGCTCAGTGCTCGGGGTGCTGGGTGCTCAGTGCTCAGGGTGCTGGGTGCTCAGTGCTCAGAGTGCTGGGTGCTCAGTACTCAGGGTGCTCGGTGCTCAGTACTCAGAGTGCTCAGAGCTCAGTACTCAGCGTGCTGGGTGCTCAGTGCTCAGGGTGCTCGGTGCTCAGTACGCAGGGTGCTCAGTGCTCAGTACTCAGCGTGCTGGGTGCTCAGTGCTCAGGGTGCTGGGTGCTCAGTACTCAGGGTGCTGTGTGCTTAGTACTCAGGGTGCTCGGTCCTCAGTGCTCAGGGTGCTCGGTGCTCAGTACTCAGGGTGCTGGGTGCTCAGTGCTCAGTGTGCTCAGTGCTCAGTACTCAGGGTGCTCGGTGCTCAGTGCTCAGGGTGCTCAGTGCTCAGTACTCAGGGTGCTCAGTGCTCAGTGCTCAGGGTGCTGGGTGCTCAGTGCTCGGGGTGCTGGGTGCTCAGTGCTCGGGGAGCTCAGTACTCAGGGTGCTGTGGGTTCAGTGCTCAGGGTACTGGGTGCTCAGTACTCAGGGTGCTCAGTGCTTAGTACTCAGGGTGCTGGGTGTTCAGTACTCCGGGTGCTGGGTGCTCAGTGCTCGGGGTGCTCGGTGCTCAGTGCTCAGGGTGCTGGGTGCCCAGTACTCAGGGTGCTCATTGCTCCGGGTCCTGGGTGCTCAGTACTCAGGGTGCTGGGTGCTCAATACTCAGGGTGCTCAGTGCTCAGTACTCAGGGTGCTCAGTGCTCAGTACTCAGGGTTCTCAGTGCTCAGGGTGCTGGGTGCTCAGTGCGCGGGGTGCTGGGTGCTCAGTGCTCAGGGTGCTGGGTGCTCAGTGCTCAGGGTGCTGGGTGCTCAGTGCTCAGGGTGCTCGGTGCTCAGTGCTCAGGTTGCTGGGTGCTCAGTACTCAGGGTGCTGGGTGCTCAGTACTCAGGGTGCTCATTGCTCAGTACTCAGGGTGCTCAGTGCTCAGTACTCAGGGTGCTCAGTGCTCAGGGTGCTGGGTGCTCAGTACTCAGGGTGCTGGGTGCTCAGGGCTCAGGGTGCTCGGTGCTCAGAACATTGGGTGCTCAGTACTCAGGGTGCTGGGTGCTCAGTACTCAGGGTGCTGGGTGCTCAGTGCTCAGGGTGCTCAGTGCTCAGTACATTGGGTGCTCAGTACTCAGGGTGCTGTGGGTTCAGTGCTCAGGGTACTGGGTGCTCAGTACTCAGGGTGCTCAGTGCTTAGTACTCAGGGTGCTGGGTGCTCAGTACTCCGGGTGCTGGGTGCTCAGTGCTCGGGGTGCTCGGTGCTCAGTGCTCAGGGTGCTGGGTGCTCAGTACTCAGGGTGCTCATTGCTCCGGGTCCTGGGTGCTCAGAACTCAGGGTGCTGGGTGCTCAATACTCAGGGTGCTCAGTGCTCAGTACTCAGGGTGCTCAGTGCTCAGTACTCAGGGTTCTCAGTGCTCAGGGTGCTGGGTGCTCAGTGCGCGGGGTGCTGGGTGCTCAGTGCTCAGGGTGCTGGGTGCTCAGTGCTCAGGGTGCTGGGTGCTCAGTGCTCAGGGTGCTCGGTGCTCAGTGCTCAGGTTGCTGGGTGCTCAGTACTCAGGGTGCTGGGTGCTCAGTACTCAGGGTGCTCATTGCTCAGTACTCAGGGTGCTCAGTGCTCAGTACTCAGGGTGCTCAGTGCTCAGGGTGCTGGGTGCTCAGTACTCAGGGTGCTGGGTGCTCAGGGCTCAGGGTGCTCGGTGCTCAGAACATTGGGTGCTCAGTACTCAGGGTGCTGGGTGCTCAGTACTCAGGGTGCTGGGTGCTCAGTGCTCAGGGTGCTCAGTGCTCAGTACATTGGGTGCTCAGTACTCAGGGTGCTGGGTGCTCAGTGCTCAGGGTGCTGGGTGCTCAGTGCTCAGGGTGCTGGGTGCTCAGTACTCAGGGTGCTCAGTGCTCAGTACTCAAGGTGCTGGGTGCTCAGTGCTCGGGGTGCTGGGTGCTCAGTGCTCAGTACTCAGGGTGCTCGGTGCTCAGTGCTCGGGGTGCTGGGTACTCAGTGCTCAGTACACAGGGTGCTGAGTGCTCAGTGCTCGGGGTGCTGGGTGCTCAGTGCTCAGTACTCAGGGTGCTGGGTGCTCAGTGCTCGGGGTGCTGGATGCTCAGTACTTAGGGTGCTGGGTGCTCAGTGCTCAGGGTGCCTCGTGCTCAGTACCCTGGGTGCTGGGTGCTCAGTACTCAGGGAGCTCAGTGCTCGGGGTGCAGTGTGCTCAGTACTCAGGGTGCTGGGTGGTCAGTACTCAGGGTGCTCAGTACTCAGGGTGCTGGGTGCTCAGTGCTCAGGGTCCTGGGTGCTCAGTGCTCGGGGTGCTGGGTGCTCATTCTCGGGGTGCTGGGTGCTCAGTACTCAGGGTGCTGGTTGCTCAGTGCTCGGGGTGCTCGATGCTCAGTACACAGGGTGCTGGGTGCTCAGTGCTCGAGGTGCTGGGTGCTCATTACTCAGGGTGCTGGGTGCTCAGGGCTCAGTACTCAGCGTGCTGGGTGCTCAGTGCTCAGAGTGTTGGGTGCTCAGTACTCAGGGTGCTGGGTGCTCAGTGCTCAGGGTGCTCAGTGCTCAGGGTGCTGGGTGCTCAGGGTGCTGGGTGCTCAGTGCTCGGGGTGCTGGGTGCTCAGTGCTCAGGGTGCTGGGTGCTCAGTGCTCAGTGCTCAGGGTGCTGGGTGCTCAGTGCTCAGTGCTCAGGGTGCTGGGTGTTCAGTACTCAGGGTGCTGGGTGCTCAGTACTCAGGGTGCTGGGTGCTCAGTGCTCAGGGTGCTGGGTGCTCAGTGCTCAGGGTGCTGGGTGCTCAGTACTCAGGGTGCTCGGTGCTCAGTACTCAGGGTGCTCGGTGCTCAGTGCTCAGGGTGCTGGGTGCTCAGTGCTCGGGGTGCTGGGTGTTCAGTACTCAGGGTGTTGGGTGCTCAGTACTCAGGGTGCTGGGTGCTCAGTGCTCAGGTTGCTGGGTGCTCAGTGCTCAGGGTGCTGGGTGCTCAGTACTCAGGGTGCTACGTGCTCAGTACTCAGGGTTCTCGGTGCTCAGTGCTCAGGGTGCTGGGTGCACAGTGCTCAGGGTGCTGGTTGCTCAGTACTCGGGGTGCTGGGTGCTCAGTACTCAGCGTGCTGGGTGCTCAGTGCTCAGGGTGCTGGTTGCTCAGTGCTCGGGGTGCTGTGTGTTCAGTACTCGCGGTGCTGGGTGCTCACTGCTCAGGGTGCTGGTTCTCAGTGCTCGGGGTACTGGGTACTCAGTGCTCAGTACACAGGGTGCTGGGTTCTCAGTGCTCGGGGTGCTGGGTGCTCAGTGCTCAGTACTCAGGGTGCTGAGTGCTCAGAGCTCGGGGTGCTGGGTGCTCAGTACTCAGGGTACTCGGTGCTCAGTACTCAGGGTGCTGGGTGATCAGTGCTCAGGGTGCTGGGTGCTCAGTACTCAGTGTGCTGGGTGCTCAGTACTCAGGGTGCTGGGTGCTCAGTACTCAGGGTGCTCGGTGCTCAGTACTCAGGGTGCTGGGTCCTCAGTGCTCAGGGTGCTGAGTGCTCAGTACTCAGGGTGCTGGGTGCTCAGTACTCGGGGTGCTAGGTGCTCAGTACTCAGGGAGCTGGGTGCTCAGTACTCATTGTGCTGGGTGCTCAGTACTCGGGTGCTGGGTGCTCAGTGCTCAGGGTGCTGGGTGCTCAGTGCTCGGGGTGCTGGGTGCTCAGTGCTCAGTACTCAGGGTGCAGAGTGCTCAGTGCTCGGGGTGCTGGGTGCTCAGTGCTCAGTACTCAGGGTGCTTGGTGCTCAGTGCTCGGGGTGCTGGGTGCTCAGTGCTCAGGGTGCTGGGTGCTCAGTGCTCAGGGTGCTGGGTGCTCAGTGCTCGGGGTGCTGGGTGCTCAGTGCTCAGGGTGCTGGGTGCTCAGTGCTCAGGGTGCTGGGTGCTCAGTGCTCAGGGTGCTGGGTGCTCAGTACTCAGGGTGCTCGGTGCTCAGTAATCAGGGTGCTGGGTGCTCAGTGCTCGGGGTGCTGGGTGCTCAGTACTCAGGGTGCTGGGTGCTCAGTGCTCGGGGTGCTGGGTGCTCAGTGCTCGGGGTGCTCGGTGCTCAGTGCTCGGGGTGCTGGGTGCTCAGTACTCAGGGTGCTGGGTGCTCAGTACTCGGTGTGCTGGGTGCTCAGTACTCAGGGTGCTCGGTGCTCAGTGCTCGGGGTGCTGGGTGCTCAGTGCTCAGTACACAGGGTGCTGAGTGCTCAGTGCTCAGGGTGCTGGGTGCTCAGTGCTCAGTACTCAGGGTGCTCGGTGCTCAGTGCTCGGGGTGCTGGGTACTCAGTGCTCAGTACACAGGGTGCTGAGTGCTCAGTGCTCCGGGTGCTGGGTGCTCAGTACTCAGGGTGCTGGGTGCTCAGTACTCAGGGTGCTGGGTGCTCAGTGCTCGGGGTGCTGGATGCTCAGTACTTACTGTGCTGGGTGCTCAGTGCTCAGGGTGCCTCGTGCTCAGTACTCAGGGTGCTGGGTGCTCAGTGCTCAGGGTGCTGGGTGCTCAGTACTCAGGGTGCTGGGTGCTCAGTGCTCGGGGTGCTGGATGCTCAGTACTTAGGGTGCTGGGTGCTCAGTGCTCAGGGTGCCTCGTGCTCAGTACTCAGGGTGCTGGGTGCTCAGTGCTCAGGGTGCTGGGTGCTCAGTACTCAGGGTGCTGGGTCCTCAGTGCTCAGGGTGCTGGGTGCTCAGTGCTCGGGGTGCTCAGTACTCAGGGTTCTGTGTGTTCAGTGCTCAGGGTACTGGGTGCTCAGTACTCAGGGTGCTGGGTGCTCAGTACTCATAGTGCTCAGTGCTCAGTACTCGGGGTGCTGGGTGCTCAGTACTCAGGGTGCTCAGTGCTCAGTACTCGGGGTGCTGGGTGCTCAGTACTCGGGGTGCTGGGTGCTCAGTGCTCAGGGTGCTGGGTGCTCAGTTCTCGGGGTGCTGGGTGCTCAGTGCTCGGGGTGCTCGGTGCTCAGTACTCGGGGTGCTGGGTGCTCAGTGCTCAGGGTGCTGGGTGCTCAGTGCTCAGGGTGCTGGGTGCTCAGTGCTCGGGGTGCTCGGTGCTCAGTACTCAGGGTGCTGTGTGCTCAGTACTCAGGGTGCTGGGTGCTCAGTACTCAGGGAGCTCAGTGCTCGGGGTGCAGTGTGCTCAGTACTCAGGGTGCTGGGTGGTCAGTACTCAGGGTGCTCAGTACTCAGGGTGCTGGGTGCTCAGTGCTCAGGGTGCTGGGTGCTCAGTGCTCGGGGTGCTGGGTGCTCATTCTCGGGGTGCTGGGTGCTCAGTACTCAGGGTGCTGGTTGCTCAGTGCTCAGGGTGCTCGATGCTCAGTACACAGGGTGCTTGGTGCTCAGTGCTCGGGGTGCTGGGTGCTCAGTACTCAGGGTGATGGGTGCTCAGGGATCAGTAGTCAGCGTGCTGGGTGCTCAGTGCTCAGAGTGTTGGGTGCTCAGTACTCAGGGTGCTGGGTGCTCAGTGCTCAGTGCTCAGGGTGCTCAGTGCTCAGGGTGCTGGGTGCTCAGGGTGCTGGGTGCTCAGTGCTCGGGGTGCTGGGTGCTCAGTGCTCAGGGTGCTGGGTGCTCAGTGCTCGGGGTGCTCAGTGCTCAGTACTCAGGGTGCTGGGTGCTCAGTGCTCGGGGTGCTCGGTGCTCAGTACGTTGGGTGCTCACTACTCAGGGTGCTGGGTGCTCATTGCTCAGGGTGCTGGGTGCTCAGTGCTCAGGGTGCTGGGTGCTCAGTGCTCAGGGTGCTGGGTGCTCAGTACTCAGGGTGCTGGGTGTGCAGTGCTCGGGGTGCTGGGTGCTCAGTGCTCAGGGTGCTGGGTGCTCAGTGCTCAGCGTGCTGGGTGCTCAGTACTCATGGTGCGGGGTGCTCAGTACCCAGGGTGCTGGGTGATCAGTACTCGGGTGCTGGGTGCTCAGTGCTCAGGGTGCTGGGTGCTCAGTGCTCGGGGTGCTGGGTGCTCAGTGCTCAGTACTAAGGGTGCTGGGTGCTCCGTGCTCGGGGTGCTGGGTGCTCAGTGCTCAGTACTCAGGGTGCTGGTTGCTCAGTGCTCAGGGTTCTGTTTGCTCAGTGCTCAGGGTGGTGGGTGCTCCGTGCTCAGTGTGCTGGGTGCTCAGTACTCAGGGTGCTCGGTGCTTAGTACTCAGGGTGCTGGGTGCTCAGTACTTCGGGTGCTGGGTGCTCAGTGCTCGGGGTGCTCGGTGCTCAGTGCTCAAGGTGCTGGGTGCCCAGTACTCAGGGTGCTCATTGCTCAGGGTGCTGGGTGCTCAGTACTCAGGGTGCTGGGGGCTCAGTGGTCAGGGTGCTCGGTGCTCAGTACGTTGGGTGCTCAATACTCAGGTGCTGGGTGCTCAGTACTCAGGGTGCTGGGTTCTCAGTGCTCAGGGTGCTGGGTGCTCAGTGCTCAGGGTGCTGGGTGCTCGGTGCTCGGGGTGCTGGGTGCTCAGTGCTCGGGGTGCTCGGTGCTCAGTACTCAGGGTGCTCAGTGCTCAGTACTCAGGGTGCTGGGTGCTCAGTGCTCAGGGTGCTGGGTGCTCAGTACTCAGGGTGCTGGGTGCTCGGTGCTCAGTACGCTGGGTGCTCAGTACTCAGGGTGCTGGGTGCTCAGTACTCAGGGTGCTCGGTGCTCACTACTCAGGGTGCTGGGTGCTCAGTGCTCGGGGTGCTGGGTGCTCAGTACTCAGGGTGCTGGGTGCTCAGTACTCAGGGTGCTCAGTGCTCAGTACTTAGGGTGCTCAGTGCTCAGTGCTCAGGGTGCTGGGTGCTCAGTGCTCGGGGTGCTGGGTGCTCAGTGCTCGGGTTGCTGGGTGCTCAGTGCTCGGGGTGCTGGGTGCTCAGTGCTCAGGGTGCTGGGTGCTCAGTGCTCAGAGTGCTGGGTGCTCAGTACTCAGGGTGCTCGGTGCTCAGTACTCAGAGTGCTCAGAGCTCAGTACTCAGCGTGCTGGGTGCTCAGTGCTCAGGGTGCTCGGTGCTCAGTACGCAGGGTGCTCAGTGCTCAGTACTCAGCGTGCTGGGTGCTCAGTGCTCAGGGTGCTGGGTGCTCAGTACTCAGGGTGCTGTGTGCTTAGTACTCAGGGTGCTCGGTCCTCAGTGCTCAGGGTGCTCGGTGCTCAGTACTCAGGGTGCTGGGTGCTCAGTGCTCAGGGTGCTCAGTGCTCAGTACTCAGGGTGCTCGGTGCTCAGTGCTCAGGGTGCTCAGTGCTCAGTACTCTGGGTGCTCAGTGCTCAGTGCTCAGGGTGCTGGGTGCTCAGTGCTCGGGGTGCTGGGTGCTCAGTGCTCAGGGTGCTGGGTGCTCAGAACTCAGGGTGCTCAGTGCTCAGGGTGCTGGGTGCTCAGTGCTCAGTACACAGGGTGCTGAGTGCTCAGTTCTCTAGGTGCTGGGTGCTCAGTGCTCAGTACTCAGGGTGCTGGCTGTTCAGTGCTCAGGGTGCTGGATGCTCAGTACTCAGGGTGCTGGGTGCTCAGTGCTCAGGGTGCTGGGTGCTCAGTACTCAGGGTGCTGGGTGCTCAGTGCTCAGGGTGCTGGGTGCTCAGTACTCAGGGTGCTGGGTCCTCAGTGCTCAGGGTGCTGGGTGCTCAGTGCTCGGGGAGCTCAGTACTCAGGGTGCTGTGTGTTCAGTGCTCAGGGTACTGGGTGCTCAGTACTCAGGGTGCTCGGTGCTTAGTACTCAGGGTGCTGGGTGCTCAGTACTCCGGGTGCTCATTGCTCCGGGTCCTGGGTGCTCAGTACTCAGGGTGCTGGGTGCTCAATACACAGGGTGCTCAGTGCTCAGTACTCAGGGTGCTCAGTGCTCAGTACTCAGGGTTCTCAGTGCTCAGGGTGCTGGGTGCTCAGTGCTCGGGGTGCTGGGTGCTCAGTGCTCAGGGTGCTGGGTGCTCAGTGCTCAGGGTGCTGGGTGCTCAGTGCTCAGGGTGCTGGGTGCTCAGTACTCAGGGTGCTGGGTGCTCAGTACTCAGGGTGCTCATTGCTCAGTACTCAGGGTGCTCAGTGCTCAGTACTCAGGGTGCTCAGTGCTCAGGGTGCTGGGTGCTCAGTACTCAGGGTGCTGGGTGCTCAGTGCTCAGGGTGCTCGGTGCTCAGTACATTGGGTGCTCAGTACTCAGGCCGCTGGGTGCTCAGTACTCAGGGTGCTGGGTGCTCAATACACAGGGTGCTCAGTGCTCAGTACTCAGGGTGCTCAGTGCTCAGTACTCAGGGTTCTCAGTGCTCAGGGTGCTGGGTGCTCAGTGCTCGGGGTGCTGGGTGCTCAGTGCTCAGGGTGCTGGGTGCTCAGTGCTCAGGGTGCTCGGTGCTCAGTGCTCAGGTTGCTGGGTGCTCAGTACTCAGGGTGCTGGGTGCTCAGTACTCAGGGTGCTCATTGCTCAGTACTCAGGGTGCTCAGTGCTCAGTACTCAGGGTGCTCAGTTCTCAGGGTGCTGGGTGCTCAGTACTCAGGGTGCTGGGTACTCAGTGCTCAGGGTGCTCGGTGCTCAGTACATTGGGTGCTCAGTACTCAGGCCGCTGGGTGCTCAGTACTCAGGGTGCTGGGTGCTCAGTGCTCAGGGTGCTCAGTGCTCAGTACATTGGGTGCTCAGTACTCAGGGTGCTGGGTGCTCAGTGCTCAGGGTGCTGGGTGCTAAGTGCTCAGGGTGCTGGGTGCTCAGTGCTCAGGGTGCTGGGTGCTCATTACTCAGGGTGCTCGGTGCTCAGTACTCAAGGTGCTGGGTGCTCAGTGCTCAGGGTGCTGGGTGCTCAGTACTCAGGGTCCTGGGTGCTCAGTGCTCGGGGTGCTGGGTGCTCAGTGCTCGGGGTGCTCGGTGCTCAGTGCTCGGGGTGCTGGGTGCTCAGTACTCAGGGTGCTGGGTGCTCAGTACTCGGTGTGCTGGGTGCTCAGTACTCAGGGTGCTCGGTGCTCAGTGCTCGGGGTGCTGGGTGCTCAGTGCTCAGTACACAGGGTGCTGAGTGCTCAGTGCTCGGGGTGCTGGGTGCTCAGTGCTCAGTACTCAGGGTGCTCGGTGCTCAGTGCTCGGGGTGCTGGGTACTCAGTGCTCAGTACACAGGGTGCTGAGTGCTCAGTGCTCAGGGTGCTGGGTGCTCAGTGCTCAGTACTTAGGGTGCTGGGTGCTCAGTGCTCAGGGTGCCTCGTGCTCAGTACTCAGGGTGCTGGGTGCTCAGTCCTCAGGGTGCTGGGTGCTCAGTACTCAGGGTGCTGGGTCCTCAGTGCTCAGGGAGCTGGGTGCTCAGTGCTCGGGGTGCTCAGTACTCAGGGTTCTGTGTGTTCAGTGCTCAGAGTACTGGGTGCTCAGTACTCAGGGTACTGGGTGCTCAGTACTCATAGTGCTCAGTGCTCAGTACTCGGGGTGCTTGGTGCTCAGTACTCAGGGTGCTCAGTACTCAGTACTCGGGGTGCTGGGTGCTCAGTACTCGGGGTGCTGGGTGCTCAGTGCTCAGGGTGCTGGGTGCTCAGTGCTCAGAGTGCTGGGTGCTCAGTACTCAGGGTGCTCGGTGCTCAGTACTCAGAGTGCTCAGAGCTCAGTACTCAGCGTGCTGGGTGCTCAGTGCTCAGGGTGCTCAGTGCTCAGTACGCAGGGTGCTCAGTGCTCAGTACTCAGCGTGCTGGGTGCTCAGTGCTCAGGGTGCTGGGTGCTCAGTATTCAGGGTGCTGGGTGCTTAGTACTCAGGGTGCTCGGTCCTCAGTGCTCAGGGTGCTCGGTGCTCAGTACTCAGGGTGCTGGGTGCTCAGTGCTCAGGGTGCTCAGTGCTCAGTACTCAGGGTGCTCGGTGCTCAGTGCTCAGGGTGCTCAGTGCTCAGTACTCAGGGTGCTCAGTGCTCAGTGCTCAGGGTGCTGGGTGCTCAGTGCTCGGGGTGCTGGGTGCTCAGTGCTCAGGGTGCTGGGTGCTCAGTACTCAGGGTGCTCAGTGCTCAGGGTGCTGGGTGCTCAGTGCTCAGTACACAGGGTGCTGAGTGCTCAGTGCTCTAGGTGCTGGGTGCTCAGTGCTCAGTACTCAGGGTGCTGGCTGCTCAGTGCTCAGTGTGCTGGATGCTCAGTACTCAGGGTGCTGGGTGCTCAGTGCTCAGGGTGCTGGGTGCTCAGTACTCAGGGTGCTGGGTGCTCAGTGCTCAGGGTGCTGGGTGCTCAGTGCTCAGGGTGCTGGGTCCTCAGTGCTCAGGGTGCTGGGTGCTCAGTGCTCGGGGAGCTCAGTACTCAGGGTGCTGTGGGTTCAGTGCTCAGGGTACTGGGTGCTCAGTACTCAGGGTGCTCGGTGCTTAGTACTCAGGGTGCTGGGTGCTCAGTACTCCGGGTGCTGGGTGCTCAGTGCTCGGGGTGCTCGGTGCTCAGTGCTCAGGGTGCTGGGTGCTCAGTACTCAGGGTGCTCATTGCTCCGGGTCCTGGGTGCTCAGTACTCAGGGTGCTGGGTGCTCAATACTCAGGGTGCTCAGTGCTCAGTACTCAGGGTGCTCAGTGCTCAGTACTCAGGGTTCTCAGTGCTCAGGGTGCTGGGTGCTCAGTGCGCGGGGTGCTGGGTGCTCAGTGCTCAGGGTGCTGGGTGCTCAGTGCTCAGGGTGCTGGGTGCTCAGTGCTCAGGGTGCTCGGTGCTCAGTGCTCAGGTTGCTGGGTGCTCAGTACTCAGGGTGCTGGGTGCTCAGTACTCAGGGTGCTCATTGCTCAGTACTCAGGGTGCTCAGTGCTCAGTACTCAGGGTGCTCAGTGCTCAGGGTGCTGGGTGCTCAGTACTCAGGGTGCTGGGTGCTCAGTGCTCAGGGTGCTCGGTGCTCAGAACATTGGGTGCTCAGTACTCAGGGTGCTGGGTGCTCAGTACTCAGGGTGCTGGGTGCTCAGTGCTCAGGGTGCTCAGTGCTCAGTACATTGGGTGCTCAGTACTCAGGGTGCTGGGTGCTCAGTGCTCAGGGTGCTGGGTGCTCAGTGCTCAGGGTGCTGGGTGCTCAGTACTCAGGGTGCTCAGTGCTCAGTACTCAAGGTGCTGGGTGCTCAGTGCTCGGGGTGCTGGGTGCTCAGTGCTCAGTACTCAGGGTGCTCGGTGCTCAGTGCTCGGGGTGCTGGGTACTCAGTGCTCAGTACACAGGGTGCTGAGTGCTCAGTGCTCGGGGTGCTGGGTGCTCAGTGCTCAGTACTCAGGGTGCTGGGTGCTCAGTGCTCGGGGTGCTGGATGCTCAGTACTTAGGGTGCTGGGTGCTCAGTGCTCAGGGTGCCTCGTGCTCAGTACCCTGGGTGCTGGGTGCTCAGTACTCAGGGAGCTCAGTGCTCGGGGTGCAGTGTGCTCAGTACTCAGGGTGCTGGGTGGTCAGTACTCAGGGTGCTAAGTACTCAGGGTGCTGGGTGCTCAGTGCTCAGGGTGCTGGGTGCTCAGTGCTCGGGGTGCTGGGTGCTCATTCTCGGGGTGCTGGGTGCTCAGTACTCAGGGTGCTGGTTGCTCAGTGCTCGGGGTGCTCGATGCTCAGTACACAGGGTGCTGGGTGCTCAGTGCTCGGGGTGCTGGGTGCTCAGTACTCAGGGTGCTGGGTGCTCAGGGCTCAGGGTGCTCAGTGCTCAGGGTGCTGGGTGCTCAGGGTGCTGGGTGCTCAGTGCTCGGGGTGCTGGGTGCTCAGTGCTCAGGGTGCTGGGTGCTCAGTGCTCAGTGCTCAGGGTGCTGGGTGCTCAGTGCTCAGTGCTCAGGGTGCTGGGTGTTCAGTATTCAGGGTGCTGGGTGCTCAGTACTCAGGGTGCTGGGTGCTCAGTGCTCAGGGTGCTGGGTGCTCAGTGCTCAGGGTGCTGGGTGCTCAGTACTCAGGGTGCTCGGTGCTCAGTACTCAGGGTGCTCGGTGCTCAGTGCTCAGTGTGCTGGGTGCTCAGTGCTCGGGGTGCTGGGTGTTCAGTACTCAGGGTGTTGGGTGCTCAGTACTCAGGGTGCTGGGTGCTCAGTGCTCAGGTTGCTGGGTGCTCAGTGCTCAGGGTGCTGGGTGCTCAGTACTCAGGGTGCTCCGTGCTCAGTACTCAGGGTTCTCGGTGCTCAGTGCTCAGGGTGCTGGGTGCACAGTGCTCAGGGTGCTGGTTGCTCAGTACTCGGGGTGCTGGGTGCTCAGTACTCAGCGTGCTGGGTGCTCAGTGCTCAGGGTGCTGGTTGCTCAGTGCTCGGGGTGCTGTGTGTTCAGTACTCGCGGTGCTGGGTGCTCACTGCTCAGGGTGCTGGTTCTCAGTGCTCGGGGTACTGGGTACTCAGTGCTCAGTACACAGGGTGCTGGGTGCTCAGTGCTCGGGGTGCTGGGTGCTCAGTGCTCAGTACTCAGGGTGCTGAGTGCTCAGAGCTCGGGGTGCTGGGTGCTCAGTACTCAGGGTACTCGGTGCTCAGTACTCAGGGTGCTGGGTGATCAGTGCTCAGGGTGCTGGGTGCTCAGTACTCAGTGTGCTGGGTGCTCAGTACTCAGGGTGCTGGGTGCTCAGTACTCAGGGTGCTCGGTGCTCAGTACTCAGGGTGCTGGGTCCTCAGTGCTCAGGGTGCTGAGTGCTCAGTACTCAGGGTGCTGGGTGCTCAGTACTCAGGGTGCTCAGTGCTTGGGGTGCTGGGTGCTCAGTACTCATTGTGCTGGGTGCTCAGTACTCGGGTGCTGGGTGCTCAGTGCTCAGGGTGCTGGGTGCTCAGTGCTCGGTGTGCTGGGTGCTCAGTGCTCAGTACTCAGGGTGCAGAGTGCTCAGTGCTCGGGGTGCTGGGTGCTCAGTGCTCAGTACTCAGGGTGCTTGGTGCTCAGTGCTCGGGGTGCTGGGTGCTCAGTGCTCAGGGTGCTGGGTGCTCAGTGCTCAGGGTGCTGGGTGCTCAGTACTCAGGGTGCTCGGTGCTTAGTACTCAGGGTGCTGGGTGCTCAGTACTCCGGGTGCTGGGTGCCCAGTGCACGGCGTGCTCGGTGCTCAGTGCTCAAGGTGCTGGGTGCTCAGTACTCAGGGTGATCATTGCTCAGAGTGCTGGGTGCTCAGTACTCAGGGTGCTGGGTGCTCAGTACTCAGGGTGCTCAGTGCTCAGTACTCAGGGTGCTCAGTGCTCAGTACTAAGGGTGCTCAGTGCTCAGGGTGCTGGGTGATCAGTGCTCGGGGTGCTCGGTGCCCAGTACTGAGGGTGCAGGGTGCTCAGTGCTCAGGGTGCTGGGTGCTCAGTGCTCAGGGTGCTGGGTGCTCAGTGCTCAGGGTGCTGGGTGCTCAGTACTCAGGGTGCTCGGTGCTCGGTGTGCTGGGTGCTCAGTGCTCGGGGTGCTCGGTGCTCAGTACTTGGGGTGCTCAGTGCTCAGTACTCAGGGTGCTGGGTGCTCAGTGCTCAGGGTGCTGGGTGCTCAGTACTCAGGGTGCTGCGTGCTCGGTGCTCAGTATGCTGGGTGCTCAGTACTCAGGGTGCTGGGTGCTCAGTACTCAGGGTCCTGCGTGCTCAGTACTCAGGGTGCTCGGTGCTCAGGACTCAGGGTGCTGGGTGCTCAGTGCTCAGGGTGCTGGGTGCTCAGTACTCAGGGTGCTGGGTGCTCAGTGCTCGGGCTGCTCGGTGCTCAGTACTCGGGGTGCTCATTGCTCAGTGGTCAGGGTGCTGGGTGCTCAGTGATCGGAGTGCTGGGTGCTCAGTACTCAGGGTGCTCGGTGCTCAGTACTCAGGGTGCTGGGTGCTCGGTGCTCAGGGTGCTCAGTGCTCAGTACTCAGCGTGCTGGGTGCTCAGTGGTCAGGGTGCTCGGTGCTCAGTACTCAGGGTGCTCAGTGCTCAGGGTGCTGGGTGCTCAGTACTCAGGGTGCAGGGTGCTCAGTGCTCAGTACTCAGGGTGCTCAGTGCTCAGGGTGCTGGATGCTCAGTGCTCGGGGTGCTGGGTACTCAGTGCTCAGTACACAGGGTGCTGGGTGCTCAGTGCTCGGTGTGCTGGGTGCTCAGTGCTCAGTACTCAGGGAGCTGGGTGCTCAGTGCTCAGGGTGCTGGATGCACAGTACTCAGGGTGCTGGGTGCTCAGTGCTCAGGGTGCTGGTTGCTCAGTACTCAGGGTGCTGGGTGCTCATTGCTCAGGGTGCTGGGTGCTCAGTACTCAGGGTGCTCATTGCTCAGGGTGCTGGGTGCTCAGTACTCAGGGTGCTGGGTGCTCAGTACTCAGGGTGCTGGGTGCTCAGTACTCAGGGTGCTCAGTGCTCAGTACTCAGGGTGCTCAGGGCTCAGGGTGCTGGGTGCTCAGTACTCAGGGTGCTGGGTGCTCAGTACTCAGGGTGCTCAGTGCTCAGTACTCAGGGTGCTCAGGGCTCAGGTTGCTGGGTGCTCAGTGCTCGGGGTGCTGGGTGCTCAGTACTCAGGGTGCTGGGTGCTCAGGGCTCAGTACTCAGCGTGCTGGGTGCTCAGTGCTCAGAGTGTTGGGTGCTCAGTACTCAGGGTGCTGGGTGCTCAGTGCTCAGTGCTCAGGGTGCTCAGTGCTCAGGGTGCTGGGTGCTCAGGGTGCTGGGTGCTCAGTGCTCGGGGTGCTGGGTGCTCAGTGCTCAGGGTGCTGGGTGCTCAGTGCTTAGTGCTCAGGGTGCTGGGTGCTCAGTGCTCAGTGCTCAGGGTGCTGGGTGTTCAGTACTCACGGTGCTGGCTGCTCAGTACTCAGGGTGCTCGTTGCTCAGTGCTCAGGATGCTGGGTGCTCAGTGCGCGGGGTGCTGGGTGTTCAGTACTCAGGGTGCTGGGTGCTCAGTACTCAGGGTGCTGGGTGCTCAGTGCTCAGGGTGCTGAGTGCTCAGTACTCAGGGTGCTGGGTGCTCAGTGCTCTGGGTGCTGGGTGCTCAGTACTCAGGGTGCTGGGTGCTTAGTTCTGAGGGTGCTGGGTGCTCAGTGCTCGGGGTGCTGGGTGCTCAGTGCTCGGGGTGCTCGGTGCTCAGTGCTCGGGGTGCTTGGTGCTCAGTAATCAGGGTGCTGGGTGCTCAGTACTCGTTGTGCTGGGTGCTCAGTGCTCAGGGTGCTGGGTGCTCAGTGCTCAGGGTGCTCGGTGCTCAGTACTCAGGGTGCTCGGTGCTCAGTGCTCAGGGTGCTCAGTGCTCAGTACTCAGGGTGCTCAGTGCTCAGTGCTCAGGGTGCTGGGTGCTCAGTGCTCGGGGTGCTGGGTGCACAGTGCTCAGGGTGCTGGGTGCTCAGTACTCAGGGTGCCCAGTGCTCATGGTGCTGGGTGCTCAGTGCTCAGTACACAGGGTGCTGACTGCTCAGTGCTCTGGGTGCTGGGTGCTCAGTGCTCAGTACTCAGGGTGCTGGCTGCTCAGTGCTCAGGGTGCTGGGTGCTCAGTACTCAGGGTGCTTGGTGCTCAGTGCTCAGGGTGCTGGGTGCTCAGTACTCAGGGTGCTGGCTGCTCAGTACTCAGGGTGCTCGGTGCTCAGTACTCAGGGTGCTGGGTGCTCGGTGCTCAGTACGCTGGGTGCTCAGTACTCAGGGTGCTGGCTGCTCAGTACTCAGGGTGCTGGGTGCTCGGTGCTCAGTACGCTGGGTGCTCAGTACTCAGGGTGTTGGGTGCTCAGTACTCAGGGTGCTGGGTGCTCAGTGCTCAGGGTGCTGGGTGCTCAGTACTCAGGGTGCTGGGTGCTCAGTGCTCGGGGTGCTGGGTGCTCAGTGCTCAGTACTCAGTGTGCTGGGTGCTCAGTACTCAGGGTGCTGGGTGCTCAGTACTCAGGGTGCTCATTGCTCAGTACTCTGGGTGCTCAGTGCTCAGTACTCAGGGTGCTCAGTGCTCAGGGTGCTGGGTGCTCAGTACTCAGGGTGCTGGGTGCTCAGTGCTCAGGGTGCTCGGTGCTCAGTACATTGGGTGCTCAGTACTCAGGGTGCTGGGTGCTCAGTACTCAGGGTGCTGGGTGCTCAGTGCTCAGGGTGCTCAGTGCTCAGTACATTGGGTGCTCAGTACTCAGGGTGCTGGGTGCTCAGTGCTCAGGGTGCTGGGTGCTCAGTGCTCAGGGTGCTGGGTGCTCAGTGCTCAGGGTGCTGGGTGCTCAGTACTCAGGGTGCTCGGTGCTCAGTACTCAGGGTGCTGGGTGCTCAGTGCTCGGGGTGCTGGGTCCTCAGTACTCAGGGTGCTGGGTGCTCAGTGCTCGGGGTGCTGGGTGCTCAGTGCTCGGGGTGCTCGGTGCTCAGTGCTCGGGGTGCTGGGTGCTCAGTACTCAGGGTGCTGGGTGCTCAGGGTGCTGGGTGCTCAGTGCTCGGGGTGCTGGGTACTCAGTGCTCAGTACACAGGGTGCTGGGTGCTCAGTGCTCGGGGTGCTGGGTGCTCAGTGCTCAGTACTCAGGGAGCTGGGTGCTCAGTGCTCAGGGTGCTGGGTGCTCAGTGCTCAGGGTGCTGGGTGCTCAGTACTCAGGGTGCTCGGTGCTCAGTACTCAGGGTGCTGGGTGCTCAGTGCTCGGGGTGCTGGGTCCTCAGTACTCAGGGTGCTGGGTGCTCAGTGCTCGGGGTGCTGGGTGCTCAGTGCTAGGGGTGCACGGTGCTCAGTGCTCGGGGTGCTGGGTGCTCAGTACTCAGGGTGCTCAGTGCTCAGGGTGCTGGGTGCTCAGTGCTCGGGGTGCTGGGTACTCAGTGCTCAGTACACAGTGTGCTGGGTGCTCAGTGTTCGGGGTGCTGGGTGCTCAGTGCTCAGTACACAGGGAGCTGGGTGCTCAGTGCTCAGGGTGCTGGATGCTCAGTACTCAGGGTGCTGGGTGCTCAGTGCTCAGGGTGCTGGTTGCTCAGTACTCAGGGTGCTGGGTGCTCATTGCTCAGGGTGCTGGGTGCTCAGTACTCAGGGTGCTCATTGCTCAGGGTGCTGGGTGCTCAGTACTCAGGGTGCTGGGTGCTCAGTACTCAGGGTGCTGGGTGCTCAGTACTCAGGGTGCTCAGTGCTCAGTACTCAGGGTGCTCAGGGCTCAGGGTGCTGGGTGCTCACTGCTCGGGGTGCTGGGTGCTCAGTTCTCAGGGTGCTGGGTGCTCAGTGCTCAGGGTGCTCGGTGCTCAGTTCTCAGGGTGCTGGGGCTCAGTACTCAGGGTGCTGGGTGCTCAGTACTCAGGGTGCTCAGTGCTCAGTACTCAGGGTGCTCAGTGCTCAGTACTCAGGGTGCTCAGTGCTCAGGGTGCTGGGAGCTCAGTGCTCGGGGTGCTGGGTGCTCAGTCCTCAGGTTGCTGGGTGCTCAGTGATCAGGGTGCTCGATGCTCAGTGATCAGGGTGCTGGGTGCTCAGTACTCAGGGTGCTGGGTGCTGAGTGCTCGGGGTGCTGGGTGCTCAGTACTCAGGGTGCTGGGTGCTCAGTGCTCAGGGTGCTGGATGCTCAGTGCTCAGGGTGCTCGGTGCTTAGTACTCAGGGTGCTCGGTGCTCGGGAAGTTGGGTGCTCAGTGCTCGGGGTGCTGGGTGCTCAGTGCTCGGGGTGCTGTATGTTCAGTGCTCGGGGTGCTGGGTGCTCAGTGCTCGGGGTGCTGGGTGCTCAGTGCTCGGGGTGCTGGGTGCTCAGTGCTCAGGGTGCTCAGTGCTCAGTGCTCAGGGTGCTCAGTGCTCAGTACTCAGGGTGCTCAGTGCTCAGTGCTCTGGGTGCTGTGTGCTCAGTGCTCAGGGTGCTGGGTGCTCAGTGCTCAGGGTGCTGGGTGCTCAGTACTCAGGGTGCTGGTTGCTCAGTGCTCGGGGTGCTCGATGCTCAGTACACAGGTTGCTGGGTGCTCAGTGCTCGGGGTGCTGGGTGCTCAGTACTCAGGGTGCTGGGTGCTCAGGGCTCAGAGTGTTGGGTGCTCAGTACTCAGGGTGCTGGGTGCTCAGTGCTCAGTGCTCAGGGTGCTCAGTGCTCAGGGTGCTGGGTGCTCAGGGTGCTGGGTGCTCAGTGCTCGGGGTGCTGGGTGCTCAGTGCTCAGGGTGCTGGGTGCTCAGTGCTTAGTGCTCAGGGTGCTGGGTGCTCAGTGCTCAGTGCTCAGGGTGCTGGGTGTTCAGTACTCACGGTGCTGGGTGCTCAGTACTCAGGGTGCTGGGTGCTCAGTGCTCAGGGTGCTGGGTGCTCAGTGCTCAGGGCGCTGGGTGCTCAGTACTCAGGGTGCTGGGTGCTCAGTACTCAGGGTGATCGTTGCTCAGTGCTCAGGATGCTGGGTGCTCAGTGCGCGGGGTGCTGGGTGTTCAGTACTCAGGGTGCTGGGTGCTCAGTCCTCAGTGTGCTGGGTGCTCAGTGCTCAGGGTGCTGAGTGCTCAGTACTCAGGGTGCTGGGTGCTCAGTGCTCGGGGTGCTGGGTGCTCAGTACTCAGGGTGCTGGGTGCTTAGTACTCAGGGTGCTGGGTGCTCAGTGCTCGGGGTGCTGGGTGCTCAGTGCTCGGGGTGCTCGGTGCTCAGTGCTCCGGGTGCTTGGTGCTCAGTAATCAGGGTGCTGGGGGCTCAGTACTCAGGGTGCTCGGTACTCAGTACTCACGGTGCTCAGTGCTCAGTACTCAGCGTGCTGGGTGCTCAGTGCTCAGGGTGCTGGGTGCTCAGTACTCAGGGTGCTGGGTGCTCAGTGCTCAGGGTGCTCAGTGCTCAGTACTCAGGGTGCTCGGTGCTCAGTGCTCAGGGTGTTCAGTGCTCAGTACTCAGGGTGCTCAGTGCTCAGTGCTCTGGGTGCTGGGTGCTCAGGGCTCGGGGTGCTGGGTGCTCAGTGCTCAGGGTGCTGGGTGCTCAGTACTCAGGGTGCTCAGTGCTCAGGGTGCTGGGTGCTCAGTGCTCAGTACACAGGGTGCTGAGTGCTCAGTGCTCTGGGTGCTGGGTGCTCAGTGCTCAGTACTCAGGGTGCTGGCTGCTCAGTGCTCAGGGTGCTGGATGCTCAGTACTCAGGGTGCTGGGTGCTCAGTGCTCAGGGTGCTGGGTGCTCAGTGTTCGGGGAGCTCAGTACTCAGGGTGCTGTGTGTTCAGTGCTCAGGGTACTGGGTGCTCAGTACTCAGGGTGCTCTGTGCTTAATACTCAGGGTGCTGCGTGCCCAGTACTCCGGGTGCTGGGTGCTCAGTGCTCGGGGTGCTCGGTGCTCAGTGCTCAGGGTGCTGGGTGCTCAGTACTCAGGGTGCTCATTGCTCCGGGTCCTGGGTGCTCAGTACTCAGGGTGCTGGGTGCTCAATACTCAGGGTGCTCAGTGCTCAGTACTCAGGGTGCTCAGTGCTCAGTACTCAGGGTTCTCAGTGCTCAGGGTGCTGGGTGCTCAGTGCTCGGGGTGCTGGGTGCTCAGTGCTCAGGGTGCTGGGTGCTCAGTGCTCAGGGTGCTGGGTGCTCAGTGCTCAGGGTGCTGGGTGCTCAGTGCTCAGGTTGCTGGGTGCTCAGTACTCAGGGTGCTGGGTGCTCAGTACTCAGGGTGCTCAGTGCTCAGGGTGCTGGGTGCTCAGTACTCAGGGTGCTGGGTGCTCAGTGCTCAGGGTGCTCGGTGCTCAGTACATTGGGTGCTCAGTACTCAGGGTGCTGGGTGCTCAGTAATCAGGGTGCTGGGTGCTCAGTGCTCAGGGTGCTCAGTGCTCAGTACATTGGGTGCTCAGTACTCAGGGTGCTGGGTGCTCAGTGCTCAGGGTGCTGGGTGCTCAGTGCTCAGGGTGCTGTGTGCTCAGTGCTCAGGGTGCTGGGTGCTCAGTACTCAGGGTGCTTGGTGCTCAGTGCTCAGTACTCAGGGTGCTTGGTGCTCAGTGCTCGGGGTGCTGGGTGCTCGGTGCTCAGTACTCAGGGTGCTGGGTGATCAGTGCACAGGGTGCTGGGTGCTCAGTACTCAGTGTGCTGGGTGCTCAGTACTCAGGGTGCTGGGTGCTCAGTACTCAGGGTGCTCGGTGCTCAGTACTCAGGGTGCTGGGTCCTCAGTGCTCAGGGTGCTGAGTGCTCAGTACTCAGGGTGCTGGGTGCTCAGTACTCGGGGTGCTGGGTGCTCAGTACTCAGGGAGATATGTGCTCAGTACTCATTGTGCTGGGTGCTCAGTACTCGGGTGCTGGGTGCTCAGTGCTCAGGGTGCTGGGTGCTCAGTGCTCGGGGTGCTGGGTGCTCAGTGCTGAATACTCAGGGTGCTGAGTGCTCAGTGCTCGGGGTGCTGGGTGCTCAGTGCTCAGTACTCAGGGTGCTTGGTGCTCAGTGCTCGGGGTGCTGGGTGCTCAATGCTCAGGGTGCTGGCTGCTCAGTGCTCAGGGTGCTGGGTGCTCAGTACTCAGGGTGCTTGGTGCTCAGTGCTCAGGGTGCTGGGTGCTCAGTACTCAGGGTGCTGGCTGCTCAGTACTCAGGGTGCTCGGTGCTCAGTACTCAGGGTGCTGGGTGCTCGGTGCTCAGTACGCTGGGTGCTCAGTACTCAGGGTGCTGGCTGCTCAGTACTCAGGGTGCTGGGTGCTCAGTACTCAGGGTGCTCAGTGCTCAGTACTCAGGGTGCTCAGTGCTCAGGGTGCTGGGAGCTCAGTGCTCGGGGTGCTGGGTGCTCAGTCCTCAGGTTGCTGGGTGCTCAGTGATCAGGGTGCTCGATGCTCAGTGCTCAGGGTGCTGGGTTCTCAGTACTCATGGTGCTGGGTGCTCAGTGCTCAGGGTGCTGGGTTCTCAGTACTCAGGGTGCTGGGTGCTCAGTGCTCAGGGTGCTGGATGCTCAGTGCTCAGGGTGCTCGGTGCTTAGTACCCAGGGTGCTCGGTGCTTGGGGTGCTGGGTGCTCAGTGCTCGGGGTGCTGGGTGCTCAGTGCTCGGGGCGCTGGGTGCTCAGTGCTCGGGGTGCTGGGTGCTCAGTACTCGGGTGCTGGGTGCTCAGTGCTCAGGGTGATGGGTGCTCAGTGCTCGGGGTGCTGGGTGCTCAGTGCTCAGTACTCAGGGTGCTGAGTGCTCAGTGCTCGGGGTGCTTGGTGCTCAGTGCTCAGTACTCAGGGTGCTTGGTGCTCAGTGCTCGGGGTGCTGGGTGCTCAGTGCTCAGGGTGCTGGGTGCTCAGTGCTCAGGGTGCTGGGTGCTCAGTACTCAGGGTGCTGGTTGCTCAGTGCTCGGGGTGCTCGATGCTCAGTACACAGGTTGTTGGGTGCTCAGTGCTCGGGGTGCTGGGTGCTCAGTACTAAGTGTGCTGGGTGCTCAGGGCTCAGTACTCAGCGTGCTGGGTGCTCAGTGCTCAGAGTGTTGGGTGCTCAGTACTCAGGGTGCTGGGTGCTCAGTGCTCAGTGCTCAGGGTGCTCAGTGCTCAGGGTGCTGGGTGCTCAGGGTGCTGGGTGCTCAGTGCTCGGGGTGCTGGGTGCTCAGTGCTCAGGGTGCTGGGTGCTCAGTGCTTAGTGCTCAGGGTGCTGGGTGCTCAGTGCTCAGTGCTCAGGGTGCTGGGTGTTCAGTACTCACGGTGCTGGGTGCTCAGTACTCAGGGTGCTGGGTGCTCAGTGCTCAGGGTGCTGGGTGCTCAGTGCTCAGGGTGCTGGGTGCTCAGTACTCAGGGTGCTGGGTGCTCAGTACTCAGGGTGCTCGTTGCTCAGTGCTCAGGATGCTGGGTGCTCAGTGCGCGGGGTGCTGGGTGTTCAGTACTCAGGGTGCTGGGTGCTCAGTACTCAGGGTGCTGGGTGCTCAGTGTTCAGGGTGCTGAGTGCTCAGTACTCAGGGTGCTGGGTGCTCAGTGCTCGGGGTGCTGGGTGCTCAGTACTCAGGGTGCTGGGTGCTTAGTACTCAGGGTGCTGGGTGCTCAGTGCTCGGGGTGCTGGGTGCTCAGTGCTCGGGGTGCTCGGTGCTCAGTGCTCGGGGTTCTTGGTGCTCAGTAATCAGGGTGCTGGGTGCTCAGTACTCGTTGTGCTGGGTGCTCAGTGCTCAGGGTGCTGGGTGCTCAGTACTCAGGGTGCTCGGTACTCAGTACTCACGGTGCTCAGTGCTCAGTACTCAGCGTGCTGGGTGCTCAGTGCTCAGGGTGCTGGGTGCTCAGTACTCAGGGTGCTGGGTGCTCAGTGCTCAGGGTGCTCAGTGCTCAGTACTCAAGGTGCTCGGTGCTCAGTGCTCAGGGTGCTCAGTGCTCAGTACTCAGGGTGCTCAGTGCTCAGTGCTCAGGGTGCTGGGTGCTCAGTGCTCGGGGTGCTGGGTGCTCAGTGCTCAGGGTGCTGGGTGCTCAGTACTCAGGGTGCTCAGTGCTCAGGGTGCTGGGTGCTCAGTGCTCAGTACACAGGGTGCTGAGTGCTCAGTGCTCTGGGTGCTGGGTGCTCAGTGCTCAGTACTCAGGGTGCTGGCTGCTCAGTGCTCAGGGTGCTGGATGCTCAGTACTCAGGGTGCTGGGTGCTCAGTGCTCAGGGTGCTGGGTGCTCAGTACTCAGGGTGCTAGGTGCTCAGTGCTCAGGGTGCTGGGTGCTCAGTACTCAGGGTGCTGGGTCCTCAGTGCTCAGGGTGTTGGGTGCTCAGTGCTCGGGGAGCTCAGTACTCAGGGTGCTGTGTGTTCAGTGCTCAGGGTACTGGGTGCTCAGTACTCAGGGTGCTCGGTGCTTAGTACTCAGGGTGCTAGGTGCTCAGTACTCCGGGTGCTGGGTGCTCAGTGCTCGGGGTGCTCGGTGCTCAGTGCTCAGGGTGCTGGGTGCTCAGTACTCAGGGTGCTCATTGCTCCGGGTCCTGGGTGCACAGTACACAGGGTGCTGGGTGCTCAATACTCAGGGTGCTCAGTGCTCAGTACTCAGGGTGCTCAGTGCTCAGTACTCAGGGTTCTCAGTGCTCAGGCTGCTGGGTGCTCAGTGCTCGGGGTGCTGGGTGCTCAGTGCTCAGGGTGCTGGGTGCTCAGTGCTCAGGGTGCTGGGTGCTCAGTGCTCAGGGTGCTGGGTGCTCAGTGCTCATGTTGCTGGGTGCTCAGTACTCAGGGTGCTGGGTGCTCAGTACTCAGGGTGCTCATTGCTCAGTACTCAGGGTGCTGGGTGCTCAGTACTCAGGGTGCTGGGTGCTCAGTGCTCAGGGTGCTCGGTGCTCAGTACATTGGGTGCTCAGTACTCAGGGTGCTGGGTGCTCAATACACAGGGTGCTGGGTGCTCAGTGCTCAGGGTGCTCAGTGCTCAGTACATTGGGTGCTCAGTACTCAGGGTGCTGGGTGCTCAGTGCTCAGGGTGCTGGGTGCTCAGTGCTCAGGGTGCTGGGTGCTCAGTGCTCAGGGTGCTGGGTGCTCAGTACTCAGGGTGCTCGGTGCTCAGGACTCAGGGTGCTGGGTGCTCAGTGCTCGCGGTGCTGGGTGCTCAGTACTCAGGGTGCTGGGTGCTCAGTGCTCAGGGTGCTGGGTGCTCAGTGCTCGGGGTGCTCGGTGCTCAGTGCTCGGGGTGCTGGGTGCTCAGTACTCAGGGTGCTGGGTGCTCAGTACTCGGTGTGCTGGGTGCTCAGTACTCAGGGTGCTCGGTGCTCAGTGCTCGGGGTGCTGGGTGCTCAGTGCTCAGTACACAGGGTGCTGAGTGCTCAGTGCTCGGGGTGCTGGGTGCTCAGTGCTCAGTACTCAGGGTGCTCGGTGCTCAGTGCTCGGGGTGCTGGGTGCTCAGTGCTCAGTACTCAGGGTGCTGGGTGCTCAGTGCTCGGGGTGCTGGATGCTCAGTACTTAGGGTGCTGGGTGCTCAGTGCTCAGGGTGCCTCGTGCTCAGTACTCAGGGTGCTGGGTGCTCAGTGCTCAGGGTGCTGGGTGCTCAGTACTCAGGGTGCTGGGTCCTCAGTGCTCAGGGTGCTGGGTGCTCAGTGCTCGGGGTGCTCAGTACTCAGGGTTCTGTGTGTTCAGTGCTCAGGGTACTGGGTGCTCAGTACGCAGGGTGCTGGGTGCTCAGTACTCATAGTGCTCAGTGCTCAGTACTCGGGGTGCTGGGTGCTCAGTACTCAGGGTGCTTGGTGTTCAGTACTCAGGGTGCTGGTTGCTCAGTACTCAGGGTGCTGGGTGCTCAGTGCTCAGGGTGCTGAGTGCTCAGTACTCAGGGTGCTGGGTGCTCAGTACTCGGGGTGCTGGGTGCTCAGTGCTCAGGGTGCTGGGTGCTCAGTTCTCGGGGTGCTGGGTGCTCAGTGCTCGGGGTGCTCGGTGCTCAGTACTCGGGGTGCTGGGTGCTTAGTACTCAGGGTGCTGGGTGCTCAGTGCTCGGGGTGCTGGGTGCTCAGTGCTCGGGGTGCTCGGTGCTCAGTGCTCGGGGTGCTTGGTGCTCAGTACTCAGGGTGCTGGGTGCTCAGTACTCGTTGTGCTGGGTGCTCAGTGCTCAGGGTGCTGGGTGCTCAGTACTCAGGGTGCTCGGTACTCAGTACTCACGGTTCTCAGTGCTCAGTACTCAGCGTGCTGGGTGCTCAGTGCTCAGGGTGCTGGGTGCTCAGTGCTCAGGGTGCTGGGTGCTCAGTGCTCAGGGTGCTGGGTGCTCAGTGCTCAGGGTGCTGGGTGCTCAGTACTCAGGGTGCTCGGTGCTCAGTACTCAGGGTGCTGGGTGCTCAGTGCTCGGGGTGCTGGGTGCTCAGTGCTCGTGGTGCTCGGTGCTCAGTTCTCGGGGTGCTGGGTGCTCAGTACTCAGGGTGCTGGGTGCTCAGTACTCGGTGTGCTGGGTGCTCAGTACTCAGGGAGCTCGGTGCTCAGTGCTCGGGGTGCTGGGTGCTCAGTGCTCAGTACTCAGGGTGCTCAGTGCTCAGGGTGCTGGGTGCTCAGTGCTCGGTGTGCTGGGTACTCAGTGATCAGTACACAGGGTGCTGGGTGCTCAGTGCTCGGGGTGCTGGGTGCTCAGTGCTCAGTACTCAGGGAGCTGGGTGCTCAGTGCTCAGGGTGCTGGATGCTCAGTACTCAGGGTGCTGGGTGCTCAGTGCTCAGGGTGCTGGTTGCTCAGTACTCAGTGTGCTGTGTGCTCATTGCTCAGGGTGCTGGGTGCTCAGTACTCAGGGTGCTCATTGCTCAGGGTGCTGGGTGCTCAGTACTCAGGGTGCTGGGTGCTCAGTACTCAGGGTGCTGGGTGCTCAGTACTCAGGGTGCTCAGTGCTCAGTACTCAGGGTGCTCAGGGCTCAGGGTGCTGGGTGCTCACTGCTCGGGGTGCTGGGTGCTCAGTGCTCAGGGTGCTGGGTGCTCAGTGCTCAGGGTGCTCGGTGCTCAGTTCTCAGGGTGCTGGGGCTCAGTACTCAGGGTGCTGGGTGCTCAGTACTCAGGGTGCTCAGTGCTCAGTACTCAGGGTGCTCAGTGCTCAGTACTCAGGGTGCTCAGTGCTCAGGGTGCTGGGAGCTCAGTGCTCGGGGTACTGGGTGCTCAGTCCTCAGGTTGCTGGGTGCTCAGTGATCAGGGTGCTCGATGCTCAGTGATCAGGGTGCTGGGTGCTCAGTACTCAGGGTCCTGGGTGCTCAGTGCTCGGGGTGCTGGGTGCTCAGTACTCAGGGTGCTGGGTGCTCAGTGCTCAGGGTGCTGGATGCTCAGTGCTCAGGGTGCTCGGTGCTTAGTACTCAGGGTGCTCGGTGCTCGGGGTGCTGAGTGCTCAGTGCTCGGGGTGCTGGGTGCTCAGTGCTCGGGGTGCTGGGTGCTCAGTGCTCGGGGTGCTGGGTGCTCAGTGCTCGGGGTGCTGGGTGCTCAGTGCTCGGGGTGCTGGGTGCTCAGTGCTCGGGGTGCTGGGTGCTCAGTGCTCAGGGTGCTCAGTGCTCAGTGCTCAGTACTCAGGGTGCTCAGTGCTCAGTGCTCAGGGTGCTCAGTGCTCAGTACTCAGGGTGCTCAGTGCTCAGTGCTCTGGGTGCTGGGTGCTCAGTGCTCAGGGTGCTGGGTGCTCAGTGCTCAGGGTGCTGGGTGCTCAGTACTCAGGGTGCTGGTTGCTCAGTGCTCGGGGTGCTCGATGCTCAGTACACAGGTTGCTGGGTGCTCAGTGCTCGGGGTGCTGGGTGCTCAGTACTCAGGGTGCTGGGTGCTCAGGGTTCAGTACTCAGCGTGCTGGGTGCTCAGTGCTCAGAGTGTTGGGTGCTCAGTACTCAGGGTGCTGGGTGCTCAGTGCTCAGTGCTCAGGGTGCTCAGTGCTCAGGGTGCTGGGTGCTCAGGGTGCTGGGTGCTCAGTGCTCGGGGTGCTGGGTGCTCAGTGCTCAGGGTGCTGGGTGCTCAGTGCTTAGTGCTCAGGGTGCTGGGTGCTCAGTGCTCAGTGCTCAGGTTGCTGGGTGTTCAGTACTCACGGTGCTGGGTGCTCAGTACTCAGGGTGCTGGGTGCTCAGTGCTCAGGGTGCTGGGTGCTCAGTGCTCAGGGTGCTGGGTGCTCAGTACTCAGGGTGCTGGGTGCTCAGTACTCAGGGTGCTCGTTGCTCAGTGCTCAGGATGCTGGGTGCTCAGTGCGCGGGGTGCTGGGTGTTCAGTACTCAGGGTGCTGGGTGCTCAGTACTCAGGGTGCTGGGTGCTCAGTGCTCAGGGTGCTGAGTGCTCAGTACTCAGGGTGCTGGGTGCTCAGTGCTCGGGGTGCTGGGTGCTCAGTACTCAGGGTGCTGGGTGCTTAGTACTCAGGGTGCTGGGTGCTCAGTGCTCGGGGTGCTGGGTGCTCAGTGCTCGGGGTGCTCGGTGCTCAGTGCTCGGGGTGCTTGGTGCTCAGTAATCAGGGTGCTGGGTGCTCAGTACTCGTTGTGCTGGGTGCTCAGTGCTCAGGGTGCTGGGTGCTCAGTACTCAGGGTGCTCGGTACTCAGTACTCACGGTGCTCAGTGCTCAGTACTCAGCGTGCTGGGTGCTCAGTGCTCAGGGTGCTGGGTGCTCAGTACTCAGGGTGCTGGGTGCTCAGTGCTCAGGGTGCTCAGTGCTCAGTACTCAGGGTGCTCGGTGCTCAGTGCTCAGGGTGCTCAGTGCTCAGTACTCAGGGTGCTCAGTGCTCAGTGCTCAGGGTGCTGGGTGCTCAGGGCTCGGGGTGCTGGGTGCTCAGTGCTCAGGGTGCTGGGTGCTCAGTACTCAGGGTGCTCAGTGCTCAGGGTGCTGGGTGCTCAGTGCTCAGTACACAGGGTGCTGAGTGCTCAGTGCTCTGGGTGCTGGGTGCTCAGTGCTCAGTACTCAGGGTGCTGGCTGCTCAGTGCTCAGGGTGCTGGATGCTCAGTACTCAGGGTGCTGGGTGCTCAGTGCTCAGGGTGCTGGGTGCTCAGTACTCAGGGTGCTGGGTGCTCAGTGCTCAGGGTGCTGGGTGCTCAGTACTCAGGGTGCTGGGTCCTCAGTGCTCAGGGTGCTGGGTGCTCAGTGCTCGGGGAGCTCAGTACTCAGGGTGCTGTGTGTTCAGTGCTCAGGGTACTGGGTGCTCAGTACTCAGGGTGCTCGGTGCTTAGTACTCAGGGTGCTGGGTGCTCAGTACTCCGGGTGCTGGGTGCTCAGTGCTCGGGGTGCTCGGTGCTCAGTGCTCAAGGTGCTGGGTGCTCAGTACTCAGGGTGCTCATTGCTCCGGGTCCTGGGTGCTCAGTACTCAGGGTGCTGGGTGCTCAATACTCAGAGTGCTCAGTGCTCAGTACTCAGGGTGCTCAGTGCTCAGTACTCAGGGTTCTCAGTGCTCAGGGTGCTGGGTGCTCAGTGCTCGGGGTGCTGGGTGCTCAGTGCTCAGGGTGCTGGGTGCTCAGTGCTCAGGGTGCTGGGTGCTCAGTGCTCAGGGTGCTCATTGCTCAGTACTCAGGGTGCTCAGTGCTCAGTACTCAGGATGCTCAGTGCTCAGGGTGCTGGGTGCTCAGTACTCAGGGTGCTGGGTGCTCAGTGCTCAGTGTGCTCGGTGCTCAGTACATTGGGTGCTCAGTACTCAGGGTGCTGGGTGCTCATTACTCAGGGTGCTGGGTGCTCAGTGCTCAGGGTGCTCAGTGCTCAGTACATTGGGTGCTCAGTACTCAGGGTGCTGTGTGCTCAGTGCTCAGGGTGCTGGGTGCTCAGTGCTCAGGGTGCTGGGTGCTCAGTGCTCAGGGTGCTGGGTGCTCAGTACTCAGGGTGCTCGGTGCTCAGTACTCAGGGTGCTGGGTGCTCAGTGCTCGGGGTGCTGGGTGCTCAGTACTCAGGGTGCTGGGTGCTCAGTGCTCGGGGTGCTGGGTGCTCAGTGCTCGGTGTGCTCGGTGCTCTGTGCTCGGGGTGCTGGGTGCTCAGTACTCAGGGTGCTGGGTGCTCAGTACTCGGTGTGCTGGGTGCTCAGTACTCAGGGTGCTCGGTGCTCAGTGCTCGGGGTGCTGGGTGCTCAGTGCTCAGTACACAGGGTGCTGAGTGTTCAGTGCTCGGGGTGCTGGGTGCTCGGTGCTCAGTACTCAGGGTGCTGGGTGATCAGTGCTCAGGGTGCTGGGTGCTCAGTACTCAGTGTGCTGGGTGCTCAGTACTCAGGGTGCTGGGTGCTCAGTACTCAGGGTGCTCGGTGCTCAGTACTCAGGGTGCTGGGTCCTCAGTGCTCAGGGTGCTGAGTGCTCAGTACTCAGGGTGCTGGGTGCTCAGTACTCGGTGTGCTGGGTGCTCAGTACTCAGGGAGCTGGGTGCTCAGTACTCATTGTGCTGGGTGCTCAGTACTCGGGTGCTGGGTGCTCAGTGCTCAGGGTGCTGGGTGCTCAGTGCTCGGGGTGCTGGGTGCTCAGTGCTGAGTACTCAGGGTGCTGAGTGCTCAGTGCTCGGGGTGCTGGGTGCTCAGTGCTCAGTACTCAGGGTGCTTGGTGCTCAGTGCTCGGGGTGCTGGGTGCTCAGTGCTCAGGGTGCTGGGTGCTCAGTGCTCAGGGTGCTGGGTGCTCAGTGCTCGGGGTGCTGGGTGCTCAGTACTCAGGGTGCTGGGTGCTCAGTGCTCGGGGAGCTGGGTGCTCAGTACTCATTGTGCTGGGTGCTCAGTACTCGGGTGCTGGGTGCTCAGTACTCATTGTGCTGGGTGCTCAGTACTCGGGTGCTGGGTGCTCAGTACTCAGGGTGCTGGGTGCTCAGTGCTCGGGGTGCTGGGTGCTCAGTGCTCAGGGTGCTGGGTGCTCAGTGCTTAGTGCTCAGGGTGCTGGGTGCTCAGTGCTCAGTGCTCAGGGTGCTGGGTGTTCAGTACTCACGGTGCTGGGTGCTCAGTACTCAGGGTGCTGGGTGCTCAGTGCTCAGGGTGCTGGGTGCTCAGTGCTCAGGGTGCTGGGTGCTCAGTACTCAGGGTGCTGGGTGCTCAGTACTCAGGGTGCTCGTTGCTCAGTGCTCAGGATGCTGGGTGCTCAGTGCGCGGGGTGCTGGGTGTTCAGTACTCAGGGTGCTGGGTGCTCAGTACTCAGGGTGCTGGGTGCTCAGTGCTCAGGGTGCTGAGTGCTCAGTACCCAGGGTGCTGGGTGCTCAGTGCTCGGGGTGCTGGGTGCTCAGTACTCAGGGTGCTGGGTGCTTAGTACTCAGGGTGCTGGGTGCTCAGTGCTCGGGGTGCTGGGTGCTCAGTGCTCGGGGTGCTCGGTGCTCAGTGCTCGGGGTTCTTGGTGCTCAGTAATCAGGGTGCTGGGTGCTCAGTACTCGTTGTGCTGGGTGCTCAGTGCTCAGGGTGCTGGGTGCTCAGTACTCAGGGTGCTCGGTACTCAGTACTCACGGTGCTCAGTGCTCAGTACTCAGCGTGCTGGGTGCTCAGTGCTCAGGGTGCTGGGTGCTCAGTACTCAGGGTGCTGGGTGCTCAGTGCTCAGGGTGCTCAGTGCTCAGTACTCAAGGTGCTCGGTGCTCAGTGCTCAGGGTGCTCAGTGCTCAGTACTCAGGGTGCTCAGTGCTCAGTGCTCAGGGTGCTGGGTGCTCAGTGCTCGGGGTGCTGGGTGCTCAGTGCTCAGGGTGCTGGGTGCTCAGTACTCAGGGTGCTCAGTGCTCAGGGTGCTGGGTGCTCAGTGCTCAGTACACAGGGTGCTGAGTGCTCAGTGCTCTGGGTGCTGGGTGCTCAGTGCTCAGTACTCAGGGTGCTGGCTGCTCAGTGCTCAGGGTGCTGGATGCTCAGTACTCAGGGTGCTGGGTGCTCAGTGCTCAGGGTGCTGGGTGCTCAGTACTCAGGGTGCTAGGTGCTCAGTTCTCAGGGTGCTGGGTGCTCAGTACTCAGGGTGCTGGGTCCTCAGTGCTCAGGGTGCTGGGTGCTCAGTGCTCGGGGAGCTCAGTATTCAGCGTGCTGTGTGTTCAGTGCTCAGGGTACTGGGTGCTCAGTACTCAGGGTGCTCGGTGCTTAGTACTCAGGGTGCTAGGTGCTCAGTACTCCGGGTGCTGGGTGCTCAGTGCTCGGGGTGCTCGGTGCTCAGTGCTCAGGGTGCTGGGTGCTCAGTACTCAGGGTGCTCATTGCTCCGGGTCCTGGGTGCACAGGACACAGGGTGCTGGGTGCTCAATACTCAGGGTGCTCAGTGCTCAGTACTCAGGGTGCTCAGTGCTCAGTACTCAGGGTTCTCAGTGCTCAGGCTGCTGGGTGCTCAGTGCTCGGGGTGCTGGGTGCTCAGTGCTCAGGGTGCTGGGTGCTCAGTGCTCAGGGTGCTGGGTGCTCAGTGCTCAGGGTGCTGGGTGCTCAGTGCTCATGTTGCTGGGTGCTCAGTACTCAGGGTGCTGGGTGCTCAGTACGCAGGGTGCTCATTGCTCAGTACTCAGGGTGCTGGGTGCTCAGTACTCAGGGTGCTGGGTGCTCAGTGCTCAGGGTGCTCGGTGCTCAGTACATTGGGTGCTCAGTACTCAGGGTGCTGGGTGCTCAATACTCAGGGTGCTGGGTGCTCAGTGCTCAGGGTGCTCAGTGCTCAGTACATTGGGTGCTCAGTACTCAGGGTGCTGGGTGCTCAGTGCTCAGGGTGCTGGGTGCTCAGTGCTCAGGGTGCTGGGTGCTCAGTGCTCAGGGTGCTGGGTGCTCAGTACTCAGGGTGCTCGGTGCTCAGGACTCAGGGTGCTGGGTGCTCAGTGCTCGCGGTGCTGGGTGCTCAGTACTCAGGGTGCTGGGTGCTCAGTGCTCGGGGTGCTGGGTGCTCAGTGCTCGGGGTGCTCGGTGCTCAGTGCTCGGGGTGCTGGGTGCTCAGTACTCAGGGTGCTGGGTGCTCAGTACTCGGTGTGCTGGGTGCTCAGTACTCAGGGTGCTCGGTGCTCAGTGCTCGGGGTGCTGGGTGCTCAGTGCTCAGTACACAGGGTGCTGAGTGCTCAGTGCTCGGGGTGCTGGGTGCTCAGTGCTCAGTACTCAGGGTGCTCGGTGCTCAGTGCTCGGGGTGCTGGGTGCTCAGTGCTCAGTACTCAGGGTGCTGGGTGCTCAGTGCTCGGGGTGCTGGATGCTCAGTACTTAGGGTGCTGGGTGCTCAGTGCTCAGGGTGCCTCGTGCTCAGTACTCAGGGTGCTGGGTGCTCAGTGCTCAGGGTGCTGGGTGCTCAGTATTCAGGGTGCTGGGTCCTCAGTGCTCAGGGTGCTGGGTGCTCAGTGCTCGGGGTGCTGGGTGCTCAGTGCTCAGGGTGCTGAGTGCTCAGTACTCAGGGTGCTGGGTGCTCAGTACTCGATGTGCTGGGTGCTCAGTACTCAGGGTGCTCGGTGCTCAGTGCTCGGGGTGCTGGGTGCTCAGTGCTCAGTACACAGGGTGCTGAGTGCTCAGTGCTCGGGGTGCTGGGTGCTCAGTGCTCAGTACTCAGGGTGCTCGGTGCTCAGTGCTCGGGGTGCTGGGTGCTCAGTGCTCAGTACTCAGGGTGCTGGGTGCTCAGTGCTCGGGGTGCTGGATGCTCAGTACTTAGGGTGCTGGGTGCTCAGTGCTCAGGGTGCCTCGTGCTCAGTACTCAGGGTGCTGGGTGCTCAGTGCTCAGGGTGCTGGGTGCTCAGTATTCAGGGTGCTGGGTCCTCAGTGCTCAGGGTGCTGGGTGCTCAGTACTCAGGGTGCTGGGTGCTCAGTGCTCAGGGTGCTGAGTGCTCAGTACTCAGGGTGCTGGGTGCTCAGTACTCGGGGTGCTGGGTGCTCAGTGCTCAGGGTGCTGGGTGCTCAGTTCTCGGGGTGCTGGGTGCTCAGTGCTCGGGGTGCTCGGTGCTCAGTACTCGGGGTGCTGGGTGCTTAGTACTCAGGGTGCTGTGTGCTCAGTGTTCGGGGTGCTGGGTGCTCTGTGCTCGGGGTGCTCGGTGCTCAGTGCTCGGGGTGCTTGGTGCTCAGTACTCAGGGTGCTGGGTGCTCAGTACTCGTTGTGCTGGGTGCTCAGTGCTCAGGGTGCTGGGTGCTCAGTACTCAGGGTGCTCGGTACTCAGTACTCACGGTTCTCAGTGCTCAGTACTCAGCGTGCTGGGTGCTCAGTGCTCAGGGTGCTGGGTGCTCAGTGCTCAGGGTGCTGGGTGCTCAGTGCTCAGGGTGCTGGGTGCTCAGTGCTCAGGGTGCTGGGTGCTCAGTACTCAGGGTGCTCGGTGCTCAGTACTCAGGGTGCTGGGTGCTCAGTGCTCGGGGTGCTGGGTGCTCAGTGCTCGTGGTGCTCGGTGCTCAGTTCTCGGGGTGCTGGGTGCTCAGTACTCAGGGTGCTGGGTGCTCAGTACTCGGTGTGCTGGGTGCTCAGTACTCAGGGAGCTCGGTGCTCAGTGCTCGGGGTGCTGGGTGCTCAGTGCTCAGTACTCAGGGTGCTCAGTGCTCAGGGTGCTGGGTGCTCAGTGCTCGGTGTGCTGGGTACTCAGTGCTCAGTACACAGGGTGCTGGGTGCTCAGTGCTCGGGGTGCTGGGTGCTCAGTTCTCAGTACTCAGGGAGCTGGGTGCTCAGTGCTCAGGGTGCTGGATGCTCAGTACTCAGGGTGCTGGGTGCTCAGTGCTCAGGGTGCTGGTTGCTCAGTACTCAGTGTGCTGGGTGCTCATTGCTCAGGGTGCTGGGTGCTCAGTACTCTGGGTGCTCATTGCTCAGGGTGCTGGGTGCTCAGTACTCAGGGTGCTGGGTGCTCAGTACTCAGGGTGCTGGGTGCTCAGTACTCAGGGTGCTCAGTGCTCAGTACTCAGGGTGCTCAGGGCTCAGGGTGCTGGATGCTCACTGCTCGGGGTGATGGGTGCTCAGTGCTCAGGGTGCTGGGTGCTCAGTGCTCAGGGTGCTCGGTGCTCAGTTCTCAGGGTGCTGGGGCTCAGTACTCAGGGTGCTGGGTGCTCAGTACTCAGGGTGCTCAGTGCTCAGTACTCAGGGTGCTCAGTGCTCAGTACTCAGGGTGCTCAGTGCTCAGGGTGCTGGGAGCTCAGTGCTCGGGGTGCTGGGTGCTCAGTCCTCAGGTTGCTGGGTGCTCAGTGATCAGGGTGCTCGATGCTCAGTGATCAGGGTGCTGGGTGCTCAGTACTCAGGGTCCTGGGTGCTCAGTGCTCGGGGTGCTGGGTGCTCAGTACTCAGGGTGCTGGGTGCTCAGTGCTCAGGGTGCTGGATGCTCAGTGCTC
Source organism: Microtus oregoni (assembly GCF_018167655.1). Taxonomy (NCBI): domain Eukaryota; kingdom Metazoa; phylum Chordata; class Mammalia; order Rodentia; family Cricetidae; genus Microtus; species Microtus oregoni. The sequence goes on from NW_024543335.1 coordinate 143,066, forward strand.
AGGGTGCTCGGTTCTTAGTACTCAGGGTGCTCGGTGCTCGGGGTGCTGGGTGCTCAGTGCTCGGGGTGCTGGGTGCTCAGTGCTCGGGGTGCTGGGTGCTCAGTGCTCGGGGTGCTGGGTGCTCAGTGCTCGGGGTGCTGGGTGCTCAGTGCTCGGGGTGCTGGGTGCTCAGTGCTCGGGGTGCTGGGTGCTCAGTGCTCAGGGTGCTCAGTGCTCAGTGCTCAGTACTCAGGGTGCTCAGTGCTCAGTGCTCAGGGTGCTCAGTGCTCAGTACTCAGGGTGCTCAGTGCTCAGTGCTCTGGGTGCTGGGTGCTCAGTGCTCAGGGTGCTGGGTGCTCAGTGCTCAGGGTGCTGGGTGCTCAGTACTCAGGGTGCTGGTTGCTCAGTGCTCGTGGTGCTCGATGCTCAGTACACAGGTTGCTGGGTGCTCAGTGCTCGGGGTGCTGGGTGCTCAGTACTCAGGGTGCTGGGTGCTCAGGGTTCAGTACTCAGCGTGCTGGGTGCTCAGTGCTCAGAGTGTTGGGTGCTCAGTACTCAGGGTGCTGGGTGCTCAGTGCTCAGTGCTCAGGGTGCTCAGTGCTCAGGGTGCTGGGTGCTCAGGGTGCTGGGTGCTCAGTGCTCGGGGTGCTGGGTGCTCAGTTCTCAGGGTGCTGGGTGCTCAGTGCTTAGTGCTCAGGGTGCTGGGTGCTCAGTGCTCAGTGCTCAGGTTGCTGGGTGTTCAGTACTCACGGTGCTGGGTGCTCAGTACTCAGGGTGCTGGGTGCTCAGTGCTCAGGGTGCTGGGTGCTCAGTGCTCAGGGTGCTGGGTGCTCAGTACTCAGGGTGCTGGGTGCTCAGTACTCAGGGTGCTCGTTGCTCAGTGCTCAGGATGCTGGGTGCTCAGTGCGCGGGGTGCTGGGTGTTCAGTACTCAGGGTGCTGGGTGCTCAGTACTCAGGGTGCTGGGTGCTCAGTGCTCAGGGTGCTGAGTGCTCAGTACTCAGGGTGCTGTGTGCTCAGTGCTCGGGATGCTGGGTGCTCAGTACTCAGGGTGCTGGGTGCTTAGTACTCAGGGTGCTGGGTGCTCAGTGCTCGGGGTGCTGGGTGCTCAGTGCTCGGGGTGCTCGGTGCTCAGTGCTCGGGGTGCTTGGTGCTCAGTAATCAGGGTGCTGGGTGCACAGTACTCGTTGTGCTGGGTGCTCAGTGCTCAGGGTGCTGGGTGCTCAGTACTCAGGGTGCTCGGTACTCAGTACTCACGGTGCTCAGTGCTCAGTACTCAGCGTGCTGGGTGCTCAGTGCTCAGGGTGCTGGGTGCTCAGTACTCAGGGTGCTGGGTGCTCAGTGCTCAGGGTGCTCAGTGCTCAGTACTCAGGGTGCTCGGTGCTCAGTGCTCAGGGTGCTCAGTGCTCAGTACTCAGGGTGCTCAGTGCTCAGTGCTCAGGGTGCTGGGTGCTCAGGGCTCGGGGTGCTGGGTGCTCAGTGCTCAGGGTGCTGGGTGCTCAGTACTCAGGGTGCTCAGTGCTCAGGGTGCTGGGTGCTCAGTGCTCAGTACACAGGGTGCTGAGTGCTCAGTGCTCTGGGTGCTGGGTGCTCAGTGCTCAGTACTCAGGGTGCTGGCTGCTCAGTGCTCAGGGTGCTGGATGCTCAGTACTCAGGGTGCTGGGTGCTCAGTGCTCAGGGTGCTGGGTGCTCAGTACTCAGGGTGCTGGGTGCTCAGTGCTCAGGGTGCTGGGTGCTCAGTACTCAGGGTGCTGGGTCCTCAGTGCTCAGGGTGCTGGGTGCTCAGTGCTCGGGGAGCTCAGTACTCAGGGTGCTGTGTGTTCAGTGCTCAGGGTACTGGGTGCTCAGTACTCAGGGTGCTCGGTGCTTAGTACTCAGGGTGCTGGGTGCTCAGTACTCCGGGTGCTGGGTGCTCAGTGCTCGGGGTGCTCGGTGCTCAGTGCTCAAGGTGCTGGGTGCTCAGTACTCAGGGTGCTCATTGCTCCGGGTCCTGGGTGCTCAGTACTCAGGGTGCTGGGTGCTCAATACTCAGGGTGCTCAGTGCTCAGTACTCAGGGTGCTCAGTGCTCAGTACTCAGGGTTCTCAGTGCTCAGGGTGCTGGGTGCTCAGTGCTCGGGGTGCTGGGTGCTCAGTGCTCAGGGTGCTGGGTGCTCAGTGCTCAGGGTGCTGGGTGCTCAGTGCTCAGGGTGCTCATTGCTCAGTACTCAGGGTGCTCAGTGCTCAGTACTCAGGGTGCTCAGTGCTCAGGGTGCTGGGTGCTCAGTACTCAGGGTGCTGGGTGCTCAGTGCTCAGGGTGCTCGGTGCTCAGTACATTGGGTGCTCAGTACTCAGGGTGCTGGGTGCTCATTACTCAGGGTGCTGGGTGCTCAGTGCTCAGGGTGCTCAGTGCTCAGTACATTGGGTGCTCAGTACTCAGGGTGCTGTGTGCTCAGTGCTCAGGGTGCTGGGTGCTCAGTGCTCAGGGTGCTGGGTGCTCAGTGCTCAGGGTGCTGGGTGCTCAGTACTCAGGGTGCTCGGTGCTCAGTACTCAGGGCGCTGGGTGCTCAGTGCTCGGGGTGCTGGGTGCTCAGTACTCAGGGTGCTGGGTGCTCAGTGCTCGGGGTGCTGGGTGCTCAGTGCTCGGTGTGCTCGGTGCTCTGTGCTCGGGGTGCTGGGTGCTCAGTACTCAGGGTGCTGGGTGCTCAGTACTCGGTGTGCTGGGTGCTCAGTACTCAGGGTGCTCGGTGCTCAGTGCTCGGGGTGCTGGGTGCTCAGTGCTCAGTACACAGGGTGCTGAGTGCTCAGTGCTCGGGGTGCTGGGTGCTCGGTGCTCAGTACTCAGGGTGCTGGGAGATCAGTGCTCAGGGTGCTGGGTGCTCAGTACTCAGTGTGCTGGGTGCTCAGTACTCAGGGTGCTGGGTGCTCAGTACTCAGGGTGCTCGGTGCTCAGTACTCAGGGTGCTGGGTCCTCAGTGCTCAGGGTGCTGAGTGCTCAGTACTCAGGGTGCTGGGTGCTCAGTACTCGGGGTGCTGGGTCCTCAGTGCTCAGGGTGCTGGGTGCTCAGTGCTCGGGGAGCTCAGTACTCAGGGTGCTGTGTGTTCAGTGCTCAGGGTACTGGGTGCTCAGTACTCAGGGTGCTCGGTGCTTAGTACTCAGGGTGCTGGGTGCTCAGTACTCCGGGTGCTGGGTGCTCAGTGCTCGGGGTGCTCGGTGCTCAGTGCTCAAGGTGCTGGGTGCTCAGTACTCAGGGTGCTCATTGCTCCGGGTCCTGGGTGCTCAGTACTCAGGGTGCTGGGTGCTCAATACTCAGGGTGCTCAGTGCTCAGTACTCAGGGTGCTCAGTGCTCAGTACTCAGGGTTCTCAGTGCTCAGGGTGCTGGGTGCTCAGTGCTCGGGGTGCTGGGTGCTCAGTGCTCAGGGTGCTGGGTGCTCAGTGCTCAGGGTGCTGGGTGCTCAGTGCTCAGGGTGCTCATTGCTCAGTACTCAGGGTGCTCAGTGCTCAGTACTCAGGGTGCTCAGTGCTCAGGGTGCTGGGTGCTCAGTACTCAGGGTGCTGGGTGCTCAGTGCTCAGGGTGCTCGGTGCTCAGTACATTGGGTGCTCAGTACTCAGGGTGCTGGGTGCTCATTACTCAGGGTGCTGGGTGCTCAGTGCTCAGGGTGCTCAGTGCTCAGTACATTGGGTGCTCAGTACTCAGGGTGCTGTGTGCTCAGTGCTCAGGGTGCTGGGTGCTCAGTGCTCAGGGTGCTGGGTGCTCAGTGCTCAGGGTGCTGGGTGCTCAGTACTCAGGGTGCTCGGTGCTCAGTACTCAGGGCGCTGGGTGCTCAGTGCTCGGGGTGCTGGGTGCTCAGTACTCAGGGTGCTGGGTGCTCAGTGCTCGGGGTGCTGGGTGCTCAGTGCTCGGTGTGCTCGGTGCTCTGTGCTCGGGGTGCTGGGTGCTCAGTACTCAGGGTGCTGGGTGCTCAGTACTCGGTGTGCTGGGTGCTCAGTACTCAGGGTGCTCGGTGCTCAGTGCTCGGGGTGCTGGGTGCTCAGTGCTCAGTACACAGGGTGCTGAGTGCTCAGTGCTCAGGGTGCTGGGTGCTCGGTGCTCAGTACTCAGGGTGCTGGGAGATCAGTGCTCAGGGTGCTGGGTGCTCAGTACTCAGTGTGCTGGGTGCTCAGTACTCAGGGTGCTGGGTGCTCAGTACTCAGGGTGCTCGGTGCTCAGTACTCAGGGTGCTGGGTCCTCAGTGCTCAGGGTGCTGAGTGCTCAGTACTCAGGGTGCTGGGTGCTCAGTACTCGGGGTGCTGGGTGCTCAGTACTCAGGGAGCTGGGTGCTCAGTACTCATTGTGCTGGGTGCTCAGTACTCGGGTGCTGGGTGCTCAGTGCTCAGGGTGCTGGGTGCTCAGTGCTCGGGGTGCTGGGTGCTCAGTGCTGAGTACTCAGGGTGCTGAGTGCTCAGTGCTCGGGGTGCTGGGTGCTCAGTGCTCAGTACTCAGGGTGCTTGGTGCTCAGTGCTCGGGGTGCTGGGTGCTCAGTGCTCAGGGTGCTGGGTGCTCAGTGCTCAGGGTGCTGGGTGCTCAGTGCTCGGGGTGCTGGGTGCTCAGTACTCAGGGTGCTGGGTGCTCAGTGCTCGGGGAGCTGGGTGCTCAGTACTCATTGTGCTGGGTGCTCAGTACTCGGGTGCTGGGTGCTCAGTACTCATTGTGCTGGGTGCTCAGTACTCGGGTGCTGGGTGCTCAGTACTCAGGGTGCTGGGTGCTCAGTGCTCGGGGTGCTGGGTGCTCAGTGCTCGGGGTGCTGGGTGCTCAGTGCTCAGTCTGCTGGGTGCTCAGTGCTCGGGGTGCTTGGTGCTCAGTACTCAGGGTGCTGGGTGCTCAGTACTCAGGGTGCTGGGTGCTCAGTGCTCGGGGTGCTCAGTACTCAGGGTACTGTGTGTTCAGTGCTCAGGGTGCTGGGTGCTCAGTACTCAGGGTGCTCGGTGCTTAGTACTCAGGGTGCTGGGTGCTCAGTACTCCGGGTGCTGGGTGCCCAGTGCACGGCGTGCTCGGTGCTCAGTGCTCAAGGTGCTGGGTGCTCAGTACTCAGGGTGATCATTGCTCAGAGTGCTGGGTGCTCAGTACTCAGGGTGCTGGGTGCTCAGTACTCAGGGTGCTCAGTGCTCAGTACTCAGGGTGCTCAGTGCTCAGTACTAAGGGTGCTCAGTGCTCAGGGTGCTGGGTGATCAGTGCTCGGGGTGCTCGGTGCCCAGTACTCAGGGTGCAGGGTGCTCAGTGCTCAGGGTGCTGGGTGCTCAGTGCTCAGGGTGCTGGGTGCTCAGTGCTCAGGGTGCTGGGTGCTCAGTACTCAGGGTGCTCGGTGCTCGGTGTGCTGGGTGCTCAGTGCTCGGGGTGCTCGGTGCTCAGTACACGGGGTGCTCAGTGCTCAGTACTCAGGGTGCTGGGTGCTCAGTGCTCAGGGTGCTGGGTGCTCAGTACTCAGGGTGCTGCGTCCTCGGTGCTCAGTATGCTGGGTGCTCAGTACTCAGGGTGCTGGGTGCTCAGTGCTCAGGGTGCTGGATTCTCAGTGCTCAGGGTGCTCGGTGCTTAGTACTCAGGGTGCTCGGTGCTCGGGGTGCTGGGTGCTCAGTGCTCGGGGTGCTGGGTGCTCAGTGCTCGGGGTGCTGGGTGCTCAGTGCTCGGGGTGCTGGGTGCCCAGTGCTCGGGGTGCTGGGTGCTCAGTGCTCGGGGTGCTGGGTGCTCAGTGCTCGGGGTGCTGGGTGCTCAGTGCTCAGGGTGCTCAGTGCTCAGTGCTCAGTACTCAGGGTGCTCAGTGCTCAGTGCTCAGGGTCCTCAGTGCTCAGTACTCAGGGTGCTCAGTGCTCAGTGCTCTGGGTGCTGGGTGCTCAGTGCTCAGGGTGCTGGGTGCTCAGTGCTCAGGGTGCTGGGTGCTCAGTACTCAGGGTGCTGGTTGCTCAGTGCTCGGGGTGGTCGATGCTCAGTACACAGGTTGCTGGGTGCTCAGTGCTCGGGGTGCTGGGTGCTCAGTACTCAGGGTGCTGGGTGCTCAGTGCTCAGTGCTCAGGGTGCTCAGTGCTCAGGGTGCTGGGTGCTCAGGGTGCTGGGTGCTCAGTGCTCGGGGTGCTGGGTGCTCAGTGCTCAGGGTGCTGGGTGCTCAGTGCTTAGTGCTCAGGGTGCTGGGTGCTCAGTGCTCAGTGCTCAGGTTGCTGGGTGTTCAGTACTCACGGTGCTGGGTGCTCAGTACTCAGGGTGCTGGGTGCTCAGTGCTCAGGGTGCTGGGTGCTCAGTGCTCAGGGTGCTGGGTGCTCAGTACTCAGGGTGCTGGGTGCTCAGTACTCAGGGTGCTCGTTGCTCAGTGCTCAGGATGCTGGGTGCTCAGTGCGCGGGGTGCTGGGTGTTCAGTACTCAGGGTGCTGGGTGCTCAGTACTCAGGGTGCTGGGTGCTCAGTGCTCAGGGTGCTGAGTGCTCAGTACTCAGGGTGCTGGGTGCTCAGTGCTCGGGGTGCTGGGTGCTCAGTACTCAGGGTGCTGGGTGCTTAGTACTCAGGGTGCTGGGTGCTCAGTGCTCGGGGTGCTGGGTGCTCAGTGCTCGGGGTGCTCGGTGCTCAGTGCTCGGGGTGCTTGGTGCTCAGTAATCAGGGTGCTGGGTGCTCAGTACTCGTTGTGCTGGGTGCTCAGTGCTCAGGGTGCTGGGTGCTCAGTACTCAGGGTGCTCGGTACTCAGTACTCACGGTGCTCAGTGCTCAGTACTCAGCGTGCTGGGTGCTCAGTGCTCAGGGTGCTGGGTGCTCAGTACTCAGGGTGCTGGGTGCTCAGTGCTCAGGGTGCTCAGTGCTCAGTACTCAGGGTGCTCGGTGCTCAGTGCTCAGGGTGCTCAGTGCTCAGTACTCAGGGTGCTCAGTGCTCAGTGCTCAGGGTGCTGGGTGCTCAGGGCTCGGGGTGCTGGGTGCTCAGTGCTCAGGGTGCTGGGTGCTCAGTACTCAGGGTGCTCAGTGCTCAGGGTGCTGGGTGCTCAGTGCTCAGTACACAGGGTGCTGAGTGCTCAGTGCTCTGGGTGCTGGGTGCTCAGTGCTCAGTACTCAGGGTGCTGGCTGCTCAGGGCTCAGGGTGCTGGATGCTCAGTACTCAGGGTGCTGGGTGCTCAGTGCTCAGGGTGCTGGGTGCTCAGTACTCAGGGTGCTGGGTGCTCAGTGCTCAGGGTGCTGGGTGCTCAGTACTCAGGGTGCTGGGTCCTCAGTGCTCAGGGTGCTGGGTGCTCAGTGCTCGGGGAGCTCAGTACTCAGGGTGCTGTGTGTTCAGTGCTCAGGGTACTGGGTGCTCAGTACTCAGGGTGCTGGGTGCTCAGTGCTCGGGGTGCTCGGTGCTCAGTGCTCAGGGTGCTGGGTGCTCAGTACTCAGGGTGCTCATTTCTCCGGGTCCTGGGTGCTCAGTACTCAGGGTGCTGGGTGCTCAATACTCAGGGTGCTCAGTGCTCAGTACTCAGGGTGCTCAGTGCTCAGTACTCAGGGTTCTCAGTGCTCAGGGTGCTGGGTGCTCAGTGCTCGGGGTGCTGGGTGCTCAGTGCTCAGGGTGCTGGGTGCTCAGTGCTCAGGGTGCTGGGTGCTCAGTGCTCAGGGTGCTGGGTGCTCAGTGCTCAGGTTGCTGGGTGCTCAGTACTCAGGGTGCTGGGTGCTCAGTACTCAGGGTGCTCATTGCTCAGTACTCAGGGTGCTCAGTGCTCAGTACACAGGGTGCTCAGTGCTCAGGGTGCTGGGTGCTCAGTACTCAGGGTGCTGGGTGCTCAGTGCTCAGGGTGCTCGGTGCTCAGTACATTGGGTGCTCAGTACTCAGGGTGCTGGGTGCTCATTACTCAGGGTGCTGGGTGCTCAGTGCTCAGGGTGCTCAGTGCTCAGTACATTGGGTGCTCAGTACTCAGGGTGCTGGGTGCTCAGTGCTCAGGGTGCTGGGTGCTCAGTGCTCAGGGTGCTGGGTGCTCAGTGCTCAGGGTGCTGGGTGCTCAGTACTCAGGGTGCTCGGTGCTCAGTACTCAGGGTGCTGGGTGCTCAGTGCTCGGGGTGCTGGGTGCTCAGTACTCAGGGTGCTGGGTGCTCAGTGCTCGGGGTGCTGGGTGCTCAGTGCTCGGTGTGCTCGGTGCTCTGTGCTCGGGGTGCTGGGTGCTCAGTACTCAGGGTGCTGGGTGCTCAGTACTCGGTGTGCTGGGTGCTCAGTACTCAGGGTGCTCGGTGCTCAGTGCTCGGGGTGCTGGGTGCTCAGTGCTCAGTACACAGGGTGCTGAGTGCTCAGTCCTCGGGGTGCTGGGTGCTCGGTGCTCAGTACTCAGGGTGCTGGGTGATCAGTGCTCAGGGTGCTGGGTGCTCAGTACTCAGTGTGCTGGGTGCTCAGTACTCAGGGTGCTGGGTGCTCAGTACTCAGGGTGCTCGGTGCTCAGTACTCAGGGTGCTGGGTCCTCAGTGCTCAGGGTGCTTAGTGCTCAGTACTCAGGGTGCTGGGTGCTCAGTACTCGGGGTGCTGGGTTCTCAGTACTCAGGGAGCTGGGTGCTCAGTACTCATTGTGCTGGGTGCTCAGTACTCGGGTGCTGGGTGCTCAGTGCTCAGGGTGCTGGGTGCTCAGTGCTCGGGGTGCTGGGTGCTCAGTGCTGAGTACTCAGGGTGCTGAGTGCTCAGTGCTCGGGGTGCTGGGTGCTCAGTGCTCAGTACTCAGGGTGCTTGGTGCTCAGTGCTCGGGGTGCTGGGTGCTCAGTGCTCAGGGTGCTGGGTGCTCAGTGCTCAGGGTGCTGGGTGCTCAGTGCTCGGGGTGCTGGGTGCTCAGTACTCAGGGTGCTGGGTGCTCAGTGCTCGGGGAGCTGGGTGCTCAGTACTCATTGTGCTGGGTGCTCAGTACTCGGGTGCTGGGTGCTCAGTACTCATTGTGCTGGGTGCTCAGTACTCGGGTGCTGGGTGCTCAGTACTCAGGGTGCTGGGTGCTCAGTGCTCGGGGTGCTGGGTGCTCAGTGCTCGGGGTGCTGGGTGCTCAGTGCTCGGTTTGCTGGGTGCTCAGTGCTCGGGGTGCTTGGTGCTCAGTACTCAGGGTGCTGGGTGCTCAGTACTCAGGGTGCTGGGTGCTCAGTGCTCGGGGTGCTCAGTACTCAGGGTGCTGTGTGTTCAGTGCTCAGGGTGCTGGGTGCTCAGTACTCAGGGTGCTCGGTGCTTAGTACTCAGGGTGCTGGGTGCTCAGTACTCCGGGTGCTGGGTGCCCAGTGCACGGCGTGCTCGGTGCTCAGTGCTCAAGGTGCTGGGTGCTCAGTACTCAGGGTGATCATTGCTCAGAGTGCTGGGTGCTCAGTACTCAGGGTGCTGGGTGCTCAGTACTCAGGGTGCTCAGTGCTCAGTACTCAGGGTGCTCAGTGCTCAGTACTAAGGGTGCTCAGTGCTCAGGGTGCTGGGTGATCAGTGCTCGGGGTGCTCGGTGCCCAGTACTCAGGGTGCAGGGTGCTCAGTGCTCAGGGTGCTGGGTGCTCAGTGCTCAGGGTGCTGGGTGCTCAGTGCTCAGGGTGCTGGGTGCTCAGTACTCAGGGTGCTCGGTGCTCGGTGTGCTGGGTGCTCAGTGCTCGGGGTGCTCGGTGCTCAGTACTCGGGGTGCTCAGTGCTCAGTACTCAGGGTGCTGGGTGCTCAGTGCTCAGGGTGCTGGGTGCTCAGTACTCAGGGTGCTGCGTCCTCGGTGCTCAGTATGCTGGGTGCTCAGTACTCAGGGTGCTGGGTGCTCAGTACTCAGGGTCCTGCGTGCTCAGTACTCATGGTGCTCGGTGCTCAGGACACAGGGTGCTGGGTGCTCAGTGCTCAGGGTGCTGGGTGCTCAGTACTCAGGGTGCTGGGTGCTCAGTGCTCGGGGTGCTCGGTGCTCAGTACTCGGGGTGCTCAGTGCTCAGTGCTCAGGGTGCTGGGTGCTCAGTGCTCAGAGTGCTGGGTGCTCAGTACTCAGGGTGCTCGGTGCTCAGTAGTCAGGGTGCTGGGTGCTCAGTGCTCAGGGTGCTCAGTGCTCAGGACTCAGCGTGCTGGGTGCTCAGTGGTCAGGGTGCTCGGTGCTCAGTACTCAGGGTGCTCAGTGATCAGGGTGCTGGGTGCTCAGTACTCAGGGTGCAGGGTGCTCAGTGCTCAGTACTCAGGGTGCTCAGTGCTCAGGGTGCTGGGTGCTCAGTGCTCGGGGTGCTGGGTACTCAGTGCTCAGTACACAGGGTGCTGGGTGCTCAGTGCTCGGGGTGCTGGGTGCTCAGTGCTCAGTACTCAGGGAGCTGGGTGCTCAGTGCTCAGGGTGCTGGATGCTCAGTACTCAGGGTGCTGGGTGCTCAGTGCTCAGGGTGCTGGTTGCTCAGTACTCAGGGTGCTGGGTGCTCATTGCTCAGGGTGCTGGGTGCTCAGTACTCAGGGTGCTCATTGCTCAGGGTGCTGGGTGCTCAGTACTCAGGGTGCTGGGTGCTCAGTACTCAGGGTGCTGGGTGCTCAGTACTCAGGGTGCTCAGTGCTCAGTACTCCGGGTGCTCAGGGCTCAGGGTGCTGGGTGCTCACTGCTCGGGGTGCTGGGTGCTCAGTGCTCAGGGTGCTGGGTGCTCAGTGCTCAGGGTGCTCGGTGCTCAGTTCTCAGGGTGCTGGGTGCTCAGTACTCAGGGTGCTGGGTGCTCAGTACTCAGGGTGCTCAGTGCTCAGTACTCAGGGTGCTCAGTGCTCAGTGCTCAGGGTGCTCAGTGCTCAGTACTCAGGGTGCTCAGTGCTCAGTGCTCTGGGTGCTGGGTGCTCAGTGCTCAGGGTGCTGGGTGCTCAGTGCTCAGGGTGCTGGGTGCTCAGTACTCAGGGTGCTGGTTGCTCAGTGCTCGGGGTGCTCGATGCTCAGTACACAGGTTGCTGGGTGCTCAGTGCTCGGGGTGCTGGGTGCTCAGTACTAAGGGTGCTGGGTGCTCAGGGCTCAGTACTCAGCGTGCTGGGTGCTCAGTGCTCAGAGTGTTCCGTGCTCAGTACACAGGGTGCTGGGTGCTCAGTGCTCAGTGCTCAGGGTGCTCAGTGCTCAGGGTGCTGGGTGCTCAGGGTGCTGGGTGCTCAGTGCTCGGGGTGCTGGGTGCTCAGTGCTCAGGGTGCTGGGTGCTCAGTGCTTAGTGCTCAGGGTGCTGGGTGCTCAGTGCTCAGTGCTCAGGGTGCTGGGTGTTCAGTACTCACGGTGCTGGGTGCTCAGTACTCAGGGTGCTGGGTGCTCAGTGCTCAGGGTGCTGGGTGCTCAGTGCTCAGGGTGCTGGGTGCTCAGTACTCAGGGTGCTGGGTGCTCAGTACTCAGGGTGCTCGTTGCTCAGTGCACAGGATGCTGGGTGCTCAGTGCGCGGGGTGCTTGGTGTTCAGTACTCAGGGTGCTGGGTGCTCAGTATTCAGGGTGCTGGGTGCTCAGTGCTCAGGGTGCTGAGTGCTCAGTACTCAGGGTGCTGGGTGCTCAGTGCTCGGGGTGCTGGGTGCTCAGTACTCAGGGTGCTGGGTGCTTAGTACTCAGGGTGCTGGGTGCTCAGTGCTCGGGGTGCTGGGTGCTCAGTGCTCGGGGTGCTCGGTGCTCAGTGCTCGGGGTTCTTGGTGCTCAGTAATCAGGGTGCTGGGTGCTCAGTACTCGTTGTGCTGGGTGCTCAGTGCTCAGGGTGCTGGGTGCTCAGTACTCAGGGTGCTCGGTACTCAGTACTCACGGTGCTCAGTGCTCAGTACTCAGCGTGCTGGGTGCTCAGTGCTCAGGGTGCTGGGTGCTCAGTACTCAGGGTGCTGGGTGCTCAGTGCTCAGGGTGCTCAGTGCTCAGTACTCAAGGTGCTCGGTGCTCAGTGCTCAGGGTGCTCAGTGCTCAGTACTCAGGGTGCTCAGTGCTCAGTGCTCAGGGTGCTGGGTGCTCAGTGCTCAGGGTGCTGGGTGCTCAGTGCTCAGGGTGCTGGGTGCTCAGTGCTCAGGTTGCTGGGTGCTCAGTACTCAGGGTGCTGGGTGCTCAGTACTCAGGGTGCTCATTGCTCAGTACTCAGGGTGCTCAGTGCTCAGTACACAGGGTGCTCAGTGCTCAGGGTGCTGGGTGCTCAGTACTCAGGGTGCTGGGTGCTCAGTGCTCAGGGTGCTCGGTGCTCAGTACATTGGGTGCTCAGTACTCAGGGTGCTGGGTGCTCATTACTCAGGGTGCTGGGTGCTCAGTGCTCAGGGTGCTCAGTGCTCAGTACATTGGGTGCTCAGTACTCAGGGTGCTGGGTGCTCAGTGCTCAGGGTGCTGGGTGCTCAGTGCTCAGGGTGCTGGGTGCTCAGTGCTCAGGGTGCTGGGTGCTCAGTACTCAGGGTGCTCGGTGCTCAGTACTCAGGGTGCTGGGTGCTCAGTGCTCGGGGTGCTGGGTGCTCAGTACTCAGGGTGCTGGGTGCTCAGTGCTCAGGGTGCTGGGTGCTCAGTGCTCGGTGTGCTCGGTGCTCTGTGCTCGGGGTGCTGGGTGCTCAGTACTCAGGGTGCTGGGTGCTCAGTACTCGGTGTGCTGGGTGCTCAGTACTCAGGGTGCTCGGTGCTCAGTGCTCGGGGTGCTGGGTGCTCAGTGCTCAGTACACAGGGTGCTGAGTGCTCAGTCCTCGGGGTGCTGGGTGCTCGGTGCTCAGTACTCAGGGTGCTGGGTGATCAGTGCTCAGGGTGCTGGGTGCTCAGTACTCAGTGTGCTGGGTGCTCAGTACTCAGGGTGCTGGGTGCTCAGTACTCAGGGTGCTCGGTGCTCAGTACTCAGGGTGCTGGGTCCTCAGTGCTCAGGGTGCTGAGTGCTCAGTACTCAGGGTGCTGGGTGCTCAGTACTCGGGGTGCTGGGTTCTCAGTACTCAGGGAGCTGGGTGCTCAGTACTCATTGTGCTGGGTGCTCAGTACTCGGGTGCTGGGTGCTCAGTGCTCAGGGTGCTGGGTGCTCAGTGCTCGGGGTGCTGGGTGCTCAGTGCTGAGTACTCAGGGTGCTGAGTGCTCAGTGCTCGGGGTGCTGGGTGCTCAGTGCTCAGTACTCAGGGTGCTTGGTGCTCAGTGCTCGGGGTGCTGGGTGCTCAGTGCTCAGGGTGCTGGGTGCTCAGTGCTCAGGGTGCTGGGTGCTCAGTGCTCGGGGTGCTGGGTGCTCAGTACTCAGGGTGCTGGGTGCTCAGTGCTCGGGGAGCTGGGTGCTCAGTACTCATTGTGCTGGGTGCTCAGTACTCGGGTGCTGGGTGCTCAGTACTCATTGTGCTGGGTGCTCAGTACTCGGGTGCTGGGTGCTCAGTACTCAGGGTGCTGGGTGCTCAGTGCTCGGGGTGCTGGGTGCTCAGTGCTCGGGGTGCTGGGTGCTCAGTGCTCGGTCTGCTGGGTGCTCAGTGCTCGGGGTGCTTGGTGCTCAGTACTCAGGGTGCTGGGTGCTCAGTACTCAGGGTGCTGGGTGCTCAGTGCTCGGGGTGCTCAGTACTCAGGGTGCTGTGTGTTCAGTGCTCAGGGTGCTGGGTGCTCAGTACTCAGGGTGCTCGGTGCTTAGTACTCAGGGTGCTGGGTGCTCAGTACTCCGGGTGCTGGGTGCCCAGTGCACGGCGTGCTCGGTGCTCAGTGCTCAAGGTGCTGGGTGCTCAGTACTCAGGGTGATCATTGCTCAGAGTGCTGGGTGCTCAGTACTCAGGGTGCTGGGTGCTCAGTACTCAGGGTGCTCAGTGCTCAGTACTCAGGGTGCTCAGTGCTCAGTACTAAGGGTGCTCAGTGCTCAGGGTGCTGGGTGATCAGTGCTCGGGGTGCTCGGTGCCCAGTACTCAGGGTGCAGGGTGCTCAGTGCTCAGGGTGCTGGGTGCTCAGTGCTCAGGGTGCTGGGTGCTCAGTGCTCAGGGTGCTGGGTGCTCAGTACTCAGGGTGCTCGGTGCTCGGTGTGCTGGGTGCTCAGTGCTCGGGGTGCTCGGTGCTCAGTACTCGGGGTGCTCAGTGCTCAGTACTCAGGGTGCTGGGTGCTCAGTGCTCAGGGTGCTGGGTGCTCAGTACTCAGGGTGCTGCGTCCTCGGTGCTCAGTATGCTGGGTGCTCAGTACTCAGGGTGCTGGGTGCTCAGTACTCAGGGTCCTGCGTGCTCAGTACTCATGGTGCTCGGTGCTCAGGACACAGGGTGCTGGGTGCTCAGTGCTCAGGGTGCTGGGTGCTCAGTACTCAGGGTGCTGGGTGCTCAGTGCTCGGGGTGCTCGGTGCTCAGTACTCGGGGTGCTCAGTGCTCAGTGCTCAGGGTGCTGGGTGCTCAGTGCTCAGAGTGCTGGGTGCTCAGTACTCAGGGTGCTCGGTGCTCAGTAGTCAGGGTGCTGGGTGCTCAGTGCTCAGGGTGCTCAGTGCTCAGGACTCAGCGTGCTGGGTGCTCAGTGGTCAGGGTGCTCGGTGCTCAGTACTCAGGGTGCTCAGTGATCAGGGTGCTGGGTGCTCAGTACTCAGGGTGCAGGGTGCTCAGTGCTCAGTACTCAGGGTGCTCAGTGCTCAGGGTGCTGGGTGCTCAGTGCTCGGGGTGCTGGGTACTCAGTGCTCAGTACACAGGGTGCTGGGTGCTCAGTGCTCGGGGTGCTGGGTGCTCAGTGCTCAGTACTCAGGGAGCTGGGTGCTCAGTGCTCAGGGTGCTGGATGCTCAGTACTCAGGGTGCTGGGTGCTCAGTGCTCAGGGTGCTGGTTGCTCAGTACTCAGGGTGCTGGGTGCTCATTGCTCAGGGTGCTGGGTGCTCAGTACTCAGGGTGCTCATTGCTCAGGGTGCTGGGTGCTCAGTACTCAGGGTGCTGGGTGCTCAGTACTCAGGGTGCTGGGTGCTCAGTACTCAGGGTGCTCAGTGCTCAGTACTCCGGGTGCTCAGGGCTCAGGGTGCTGGGTGCTCACTGCTCGCGGTGCTGGGTGCTCAGTGCTCAGGGTGCTGGGTGCTCAGTGCTCAGGGTGCTCGGTGCTCAGTTCTCAGGGTGCTGGGTGCTCAGTACTCAGGGTGCTGGGTGCTCAGTACTCAGGGTGCTCAGTGCTCAGTACTCAGGGTGCTCAGTGCTCAGTGCTCAGGGTGCTCAGTGCTCAGTACTCAGGGTGCTCAGTGCTCAGTGCTCTGGGTGCTGGGTGCTCAGTGCTCAGGGTGCTGGGTGCTCAGTGCTCAGGGTGCTGGGTGCTCAGTACTCAGGGTGCTGGTTGCTCAGTGCTCGGGGTGCTCGATGCTCAGTACACAGGTTGCTGGGTGCTCAGTGCTCGGGGTGCTGGGTGCTCAGTACTAAGGGTGCTGGGTGCTCAGGGCTCAGTACTCAGCGTGCTGGGTGCTCAGTGCTCAGAGTGTTCCGTGCTCAGTACACAGGGTGCTGGGTGCTCAGTGCTCAGTGCTCAGGGTGCTCAGTGCTCAGGGTGCTGGGTGCTCAGGGTGCTGGGTGCTCAGTGCTCGGGGTGCTGGGTGCTCAGTGCTCAGGGTGCTGGGTGCTCAGTGCTTAGTGCTCAGGGTGCTGGGTGCTCAGTGCTCAGTGCTCAGGGTGCTGGGTGTTCAGTACTCACGGTGCTGGGTGCTCAGTACTCAGGGTGCTGGGTGCTCAGTGCTCAGGGTGCTGGGTGCTCAGTGCTCAGGGTGCTGGGTGCTCAGTACTCAGGGTGCTGGGTGCTCAGTACTCAGGGTGCTCGTTGCTCAGTGCACAGGATGCTGGGTGCTCAGTGCGCGGGGTGCTTGGTGTTCAGTACTCAGGGTGCTGGGTGCTCAGTATTCAGGGTGCTGGGTGCTCAGTGCTCAGGGTGCTGAGTGCTCAGTACTCAGGGTGCTGGGTGCTCAGTGCTCGGGGTGCTGGGTGCTCAGTACTCAGGGTGCTGGGTGCTTAGTACTCAGGGTGCTGGGTGCTCAGTGCTCGGGGTGCTGGGTGCTCAGTGCTCGGGGTGCTCGGTGCTCAGTGCTCGGGGTTCTTGGTGCTCAGTAATCAGGGTGCTGGGTGCTCAGTACTCGTTGTGCTGGGTGCTCAGTGCTCAGGGTGCTGGGTGCTCAGTACTCAGGGTGCTCGGTACTCAGTACTCACGGTGCTCAGTGCTCAGTACTCAGCGTGCTGGGTGCTCAGTGCTCAGGGTGCTGGGTGCTCAGTACTCAGGGTGCTGGGTGCTCAGTGCTCAGGGTGCTCAGTGCTCAGTACTCAAGGTGCTCGGTGCTCAGTGCTCAGGGTGCTCAGTGCTCAGTACTCAGGGTGCTCAGTGCTCAGTGCTCAGGGTGCTGGGTGCTCAGTGCTCAGGGTGCTGGGTGCTCAGTGCTCAGGGTGCTGGGTGCTCAGTACTCAGGGTGCTCAGTGCTCAGGGTGCTGGGTGCTCAGTGCTCAGTACACAGGGTGCTGAGTGCTCAGTGCTCTGGGTGCTGGGTGCTCAGTGCTCAGTACTCAGGGTGCTGGCTGCTCAGTGCTCAGGGTGCTGGATGCTCAGTACTCAGGGTGCTGGGTGCTCAGTGCTCAGGGTGCTGGGTGCTCAGTACTCAGGGTGCTAGGTGCTCAGTGCTCAGGGTGCTGGGTGCTCAGTACTCAGGGTGCTGGGTCCTCAGTGCTCAGGGTGCTGGGTGCTCAGTGCTCGGGGAGCTCAGTACTCAGGGTGCTGTGTGTTCAGTGCTCAGGGTACTGGGTGCTCAGTACTCAGGGTGCTCGGTGCTTAGTACTCAGGGTGCTAGGTGCTCAGTACTCCGGGTGCTGGGTGCTCAGTGCTCGGGGTGCTCGGTGCTCAGTGCTCAGGGTGCTGGGTGCTCAGTGCTCAGGGTGCTGGGTGCTCAGTGCTCGGGGTGCTGGGTGCTCAGTGCTCAGTACACAGGGTGCTGAGTGCTCAGTCCTCGGGGTGCTGGGTGCTCGGTGCTCAGTACTCAGGGTGCTGGGTGATCAGTGCTCAGGGTGCTGGGTGCTCAGTACTCAGTGTGCTGGGTGCTCAGTACTCAGGGTGCTGGGTGCTCAGTACTCAGGGTGCTCGGTGCTCAGTACTCAGGGTGCTGGGTCCTCAGTGCTCAGGGTGCTTAGTGCTCAGTACTCAGGGTGCTGGGTGCTCAGTACTCGGGGTGCTGGGTTCTCAGTACTCAGGGAGCTGGGTGCTCAGTACTCATTGTGCTGGGTGCTCAGTACTCGGGTGCTGGGTGCTCAGTGCTCAGGGTGCTGGGTGCTCAGTGCTCGGGGTGCTGGGTGCTCAGTGCTGAGTACTCAGGGTGCTGAGTGCTCAGTGCTCGGGGTGCTGGGTGCTCAGTGCTCAGTACTCAGGGTGCTTGGTGCTCAGTGCTCGGGGTGCTGGGTGCTCAGTGCTCAGGGTGCTGGGTGCTCAGTGCTCAGGGTGCTGGGTGCTCAGTGCTCGGGGTGCTGGGTGCTCAGTACTCAGGGTGCTGGGTGCTCAGTGCTCGGGGAGCTGGGTGCTCAGTACTCATTGTGCTGGGTGCTCAGTACTCGGGTGCTGGGTGCTCAGTACTCATTGTGCTGGGTGCTCAGTACTCGGGTGCTGGGTGCTCAGTACTCAGGGTGCTGGGTGCTCAGTGCTCGGGGTGCTGGGTGCTCAGTGCTCGGGGTGCTGGGTGCTCAGTGCTCGGTTTGCTGGGTGCTCAGTGCTCGGGGTGCTTGGTGCTCAGTACTCAGGGTGCTGGGTGCTCAGTACTCAGGGTGCTGGGTGCTCAGTGCTCGGGGTGCTCAGTACTCAGGGTGCTGTGTGTTCAGTGCTCAGGGTGCTGGGTGCTCAGTACTCAGGGTGCTCGGTGCTTAGTACTCAGGGTGCTGGGTGCTCAGTACTCCGGGTGCTGGGTGCCCAGTGCACGGCGTGCTCGGTGCTCAGTGCTCAAGGTGCTGGGTGCTCAGTACTCAGGGTGATCATTGCTCAGAGTGCTGGGTGCTCAGTACTCAGGGTGCTGGGTGCTCAGTACTCAGGGTGCTCAGTGCTCAGTACTCAGGGTGCTCAGTGCTCAGTACTAAGGGTGCTCAGTGCTCAGGGTGCTGGGTGATCAGTGCTCGGGGTGCTCGGTGCCCAGTACTCAGGGTGCAGGGTGCTCAGTGCTCAGGGTGCTGGGTGCTCAGTGCTCAGGGTGCTGGGTGCTCAGTGCTCAGGGTGCTGGGTGCTCAGTACTCAGGGTGCTCGGTGCTCGGTGTGCTGGGTGCTCAGTGCTCGGGGTGCTCGGTGCTCAGTACTCGGGGTGCTCAGTGCTCAGTACTCAGGGTGCTGGGTGCTCAGTGCTCAGGGTGCTGGGTGCTCAGTACTCAGGGTGCTGCGTCCTCGGTGCTCAGTATGCTGGGTGCTCAGTACTCAGGGTGCTGGGTGCTCAGTACTCAGGGTCCTGCGTGCTCAGTACTCATGGTGCTCGGTGCTCAGGACACAGGGTGCTGGGTGCTCAGTGCTCAGGGTGCTGGGTGCTCAGTACTCAGGGTGCTGGGTGCTCAGTGCTCGGGGTGCTCGGTGCTCAGTACTCGGGGTGCTCAGTGCTCAGTGCTCAGGGTGCTGGGTGCTCAGTGCTCAGAGTGCTGGGTGCTCAGTACTCAGGGTGCTCGGTGCTCAGTAGTCAGGGTGCTGGGTGCTCAGTGCTCAGGGTGCTCAGTGCTCAGGACTCAGCGTGCTGGGTGCTCAGTGGTCAGGGTGCTCGGTGCTCAGTACTCAGGGTGCTCAGTGATCAGGGTGCTGGGTGCTCAGTACTCAGGGTGCAGGGTGCTCAGTGCTCAGTACTCAGGGTGCTCAGTGCTCAGGGTGCTGGGTGCTCAGTGCTCGGGGTGCTGGGTACTCAGTGCTCAGTACACAGGGTGCTGGGTGCTCAGTGCTCGGGGTGCTGGGTGCTCAGTGCTCAGTACTCAGGGAGCTGGGTGCTCAGTGCTCAGGGTGCTGGATGCTCAGTACTCAGGGTGCTGGGTGCTCAGTGCTCAGGGTGCTGGTTGCTCAGTACTCAGGGTGCTGGGTGCTCATTGCTCAGGGTGCTGGGTGCTCAGTACTCAGGGTGCTCATTGCTCAGGGTGCTGGGTGCTCAGTACTCAGGGTGCTGGGTGCTCAGTACTCAGGGTGCTGGGTGCTCAGTACTCAGGGTGCTCAGTGCTCAGTACTCCGGGTGCTCAGGGCTCAGGGTGCTGGGTGCTCACTGCTCGGGGTGCTGGGTGCTCAGTGCTCAGGGTGCTGGGTGCTCAGTGCTCAGGGTGCTCGGTGCTCAGTTCTCAGGGTGCTGGGTGCTCAGTACTCAGGGTGCTGGGTGCTCAGTACTCAGGGTGCTCAGTGCTCAGTACTCAGGGTGCTCAGTGCTCAGTACTCAGGGTGCTCAGTGCTCAGTGCTCAGGGTGCTCAGTGCTCAGTACTCAGGGTGCTCAGTGCTCAGTGCTCTGGGTGCTGGGTGCTCAGTGCTCAGGGTGCTGGGTGCTCAGTGCTCAGGGTGCTGGGTGCTCAGTACTCAGGGTGCTGGTTGCTCAGTGCTCGGGGTGCTCGATGCTCAGTACACAGGTTGCTGGGTGCTCAGTGCTCGGGGTGCTGGGTGCTCAGTACTAAGGGTGCTGGGTGCTCAGGGCTCAGTACTCAGCGTGCTGGGTGCTCAGTGCTCAGAGTGTTCCGTGCTCAGTACACAGGGTGCTGGGTGCTCAGTGCTCAGTGCTCAGGGTGCTCAGTGCTCAGGGTGCTGGGTGCTCAGGGTGCTGGGTGCTCAGTGCTCGGGGTGCTGGGTGCTCAGTGCTCAGGGTGCTGGGTGCTCAGTGCTTAGTGCTCAGGGTGCTGGGTGCTCAGTGCTCAGTGCTCAGGGTGCTGGGTGTTCAGTACTCACGGTGCTGGGTGCTCAGTACTCAGGGTGCTGGGTGCTCAGTGCTCAGGGTGCTGGGTGCTCAGTGCTCAGGGTGCTGGGTGCTCAGTACTCAGGGTGCTGGGTGCTCAGTACTCAGGGTGCTCGTTGCTCAGTGCACAGGATGCTGGGTGCTCAGTGCGCGGGGTGCTTGGTGTTCAGTACTCAGGGTGCTGGGTGCTCAGTATTCAGGGTGCTGGGTGCTCAGTGCTCAGGGTGCTGAGTGCTCAGTACTCAGGGTGCTGGGTGCTCAGTGCTCGGGGTGCTGGGTGCTCAGTACTCAGGGTGCTGGGTGCTTAGTACTCAGGGTGCTGGGTGCTCAGTGCTCGGGGTGCTGGGTGCTCAGTGCTCGGGGTGCTCGGTGCTCAGTGCTCGGGGTTCTTGGTGCTCAGTAATCAGGGTGCTGGGTGCTCAGTACTCGTTGTGCTGGGTGCTCAGTGCTCAGGGTGCTGGGTGCTCAGTACTCAGGGTGCTCGGTACTCAGTACTCACGGTGCTCAGTGCTCAGTACTCAGCGTGCTGGGTGCTCAGTGCTCAGGGTGCTGGGTGCTCAGTACTCAGGGTGCTGGGTGCTCAGTGCTCAGGGTGCTCAGTGCTCAGTACTCAAGGTGCTCGGTGCTCAGTGCTCAGGGTGCTCAGTGCTCAGTACTCAGGGTGCTCAGTGCTCAGTGCTCAGGGTGCTGGGTGCTCAGTGCTCAGGGTGCTGGGTGCTCAGTGCTCAGGGTGCTGGGTGCTCAGTGCTCAGGTTGCTGGGTGCTCAGTACTCAGGGTGCTGGGTGCTCAGTACTCAGGGTGCTCATTGCTCAGTACTCAGGGTGCTCAGTGCTCAGTACACAGGGTGCTCAGTGCTCAGGGTGCTGGGTGCTCAGTACTCAGGGTGCTGGGTGCTCAGTGCTCAGGGTGCTCGGTGCTCAGTACATTGGGTGCTCAGTACTCAGGGTGCTGGGTGCTCATTACTCAGGGTGCTGGGTGCTCAGTGCTCAGGGTGCTCAGTGCTCAGTACATTGGGTGCTCAGTACTCAGGGTGCTGGGTGCTCAGTGCTCAGGGTGCTGGGTGCTCAGTGCTCAGGGTGCTGGGTGCTCAGTGCTCAGGGTGCTGGGTGCTCAGTACTCAGGGTGCTCGGTGCTCAGTACTCAGGGTGCTGGGTGCTCAGTGCTCGGGGTGCTGGGTGCTCAGTACTCAGGGTGCTGGGTGCTCAGTGCTCAGGGTGCTGGGTGCTCAGTGCTCGGTGTGCTCGGTGCTCTGTGCTCGGGGTGCTGGGTGCTCAGTACTCAGGGTGCTGGGTGCTCAGTACTCGGTGTGCTGGGTGCTCAGTACTCAGGGTGCTCGGTGCTCAGTGCTCGGGGTGCTGGGTGCTCAGTGCTCAGTACACAGGGTGCTGAGTGCTCAGTCCTCGGGGTGCTGGGTGCTCGGTGCTCAGTACTCAGGGTGCTGGGTGATCAGTGCTCAGGGTGCTGGGTGCTCAGTACTCAGTGTGCTGGGTGCTCAGTACTCAGGGTGCTGGGTGCTCAGTACTCAGGGTGCTCGGTGCTCAGTACTCAGGGTGCTGGGTCCTCAGTGCTCAGGGTGCTGAGTGCTCAGTACTCAGGGTGCTGGGTGCTCAGTACTCGGGGTGCTGGGTTCTCAGTACTCAGGGAGCTGGGTGCTCAGTACTCATTGTGCTGGGTGCTCAGTACTCGGGTGCTGGGTGCTCAGTGCTCAGGGTGCTGGGTGCTCAGTGCTCGGGGTGCTGGGTGCTCAGTGCTGAGTACTCAGGGTGCTGAGTGCTCAGTGCTCGGGGTGCTGGGTGCTCAGTGCTCAGTACTCAGGGTGCTTGGTGCTCAGTGCTCGGGGTGCTGGGTGCTCAGTGCTCAGGGTGCTGGGTGCTCAGTGCTCAGGGTGCTGGGTGCTCAGTGCTCGGGGTGCTGGGTGCTCAGTACTCAGGGTGCTGGGTGCTCAGTGCTCGGGGAGCTGGGTGCTCAGTACTCATTGTGCTGGGTGCTCAGTACTCGGGTGCTGGGTGCTCAGTACTCATTGTGCTGGGTGCTCAGTACTCGGGTGCTGGGTGCTCAGTACTCAGGGTGCTGGGTGCTCAGTGCTCGGGGTGCTGGGTGCTCAGTGCTCGGGGTGCTGGGTGCTCAGTGCTCGGTCTGCTGGGTGCTCAGTGCTCGGGGTGCTTGGTGCTCAGTACTCAGGGTGCTGGGTGCTCAGTACTCAGGGTGCTGGGTGCTCAGTGCTCGGGGTGCTCAGTACTCAGGGTGCTGTGTGTTCAGTGCTCAGGGTGCTGGGTGCTCAGTACTCAGGGTGCTCGGTGCTTAGTACTCAGGGTGCTGGGTGCTCAGTACTCCGGGTGCTGGGTGCCCAGTGCACGGCGTGCTCGGTGCTCAGTGCTCAAGGTGCTGGGTGCTCAGTACTCAGGGTGATCATTGCTCAGAGTGCTGGGTGCTCAGTACTCAGGGTGCTGGGTGCTCAGTACTCAGGGTGCTCAGTGCTCAGTACTCAGGGTGCTCAGTGCTCAGTACTAAGGGTGCTCAGTGCTCAGGGTGCTGGGTGATCAGTGCTCGGGGTGCTCGGTGCCCAGTACTCAGGGTGCAGGGTGCTCAGTGCTCAGGGTGCTGGGTGCTCAGTGCTCAGGGTGCTGGGTGCTCAGTGCTCAGGGTGCTGGGTGCTCAGTACTCAGGGTGCTCGGTGCTCGGTGTGCTGGGTGCTCAGTGCTCGGGGTGCTCGGTGCTCAGTACTCGGGGTGCTCAGTGCTCAGTACTCAGGGTGCTGGGTGCTCAGTGCTCAGGGTGCTGGGTGCTCAGTACTCAGGGTGCTGCGTCCTCGGTGCTCAGTATGCTGGGTGCTCAGTACTCAGGGTGCTGGGTGCTCAGTACTCAGGGTCCTGCGTGCTCAGTACTCATGGTGCTCGGTGCTCAGGACACAGGGTGCTGGGTGCTCAGTGCTCAGGGTGCTGGGTGCTCAGTACTCAGGGTGCTGGGTGCTCAGTGCTCGGGGTGCTCGGTGCTCAGTACTCGGGGTGCTCAGTGCTCAGTGCTCAGGGTGCTGGGTGCTCAGTGCTCAGAGTGCTGGGTGCTCAGTACTCAGGGTGCTCGGTGCTCAGTAGTCAGGGTGCTGGGTGCTCAGTGCTCAGGGTGCTCAGTGCTCAGGACTCAGCGTGCTGGGTGCTCAGTGGTCAGGGTGCTCGGTGCTCAGTACTCAGGGTGCTCAGTGATCAGGGTGCTGGGTGCTCAGTACTCAGGGTGCAGGGTGCTCAGTGCTCAGTACTCAGGGTGCTCAGTGCTCAGGGTGCTGGGTGCTCAGTGCTCGGGGTGCTGGGTACTCAGTGCTCAGTACACAGGGTGCTGGGTGCTCAGTGCTCGGGGTGCTGGGTGCTCAGTGCTCAGTACTCAGGGAGCTGGGTGCTCAGTGCTCAGGGTGCTGGATGCTCAGTACTCAGGGTGCTGGGTGCTCAGTGCTCAGGGTGCTGGTTGCTCAGTACTCAGGGTGCTGGGTGCTCATTGCTCAGGGTGCTGGGTGCTCAGTACTCAGGGTGCTCATTGCTCAGGGTGCTGGGTGCTCAGTACTCAGGGTGCTGGGTGCTCAGTACTCAGGGTGCTGGGTGCTCAGTACTCAGGGTGCTCAGTGCTCAGTACTCCGGGTGCTCAGGGCTCAGGGTGCTGGGTGCTCACTGCTCGCGGTGCTGGGTGCTCAGTGCTCAGGGTGCTGGGTGCTCAGTGCTCAGGGTGCTCGGTGCTCAGTTCTCAGGGTGCTGGGTGCTCAGTACTCAGGGTGCTGGGTGCTCAGTACTCAGGGTGCTCAGTGCTCAGTACTCAGGGTGCTCAGTGCTCAGTGCTCAGGGTGCTCAGTGCTCAGTACTCAGGGTGCTCAGTGCTCAGTGCTCTGGGTGCTGGGTGCTCAGTGCTCAGGGTGCTGGGTGCTCAGTGCTCAGGGTGCTGGGTGCTCAGTACTCAGGGTGCTGGTTGCTCAGTGCTCGGGGTGCTCGATGCTCAGTACACAGGTTGCTGGGTGCTCAGTGCTCGGGGTGCTGGGTGCTCAGTACTAAGGGTGCTGGGTGCTCAGGGCTCAGTACTCAGCGTGCTGGGTGCTCAGTGCTCAGAGTGTTCCGTGCTCAGTACACAGGGTGCTGGGTGCTCAGTGCTCAGTGCTCAGGGTGCTCAGTGCTCAGGGTGCTGGGTGCTCAGGGTGCTGGGTGCTCAGTGCTCGGGGTGCTGGGTGCTCAGTGCTCAGGGTGCTGGGTGCTCAGTGCTTAGTGCTCAGGGTGCTGGGTGCTCAGTGCTCAGTGCTCAGGGTGCTGGGTGTTCAGTACTCACGGTGCTGGGTGCTCAGTACTCAGGGTGCTGGGTGCTCAGTGCTCAGGGTGCTGGGTGCTCAGTGCTCAGGGTGCTGGGTGCTCAGTACTCAGGGTGCTGGGTGCTCAGTACTCAGGGTGCTCGTTGCTCAGTGCACAGGATGCTGGGTGCTCAGTGCGCGGGGTGCTTGGTGTTCAGTACTCAGGGTGCTGGGTGCTCAGTATTCAGGGTGCTGGGTGCTCAGTGCTCAGGGTGCTGAGTGCTCAGTACTCAGGGTGCTGGGTGCTCAGTGCTCGGGGTGCTGGGTGCTCAGTACTCAGGGTGCTGGGTGCTTAGTACTCAGGGTGCTGGGTGCTCAGTGCTCGGGGTGCTGGGTGCTCAGTGCTCGGGGTGCTCGGTGCTCAGTGCTCGGGGTTCTTGGTGCTCAGTAATCAGGGTGCTGGGTGCTCAGTACTCGTTGTGCTGGGTGCTCAGTGCTCAGGGTGCTGGGTGCTCAGTACTCAGGGTGCTCGGTACTCAGTACTCACGGTGCTCAGTGCTCAGTACTCAGCGTGCTGGGTGCTCAGTGCTCAGGGTGCTGGGTGCTCAGTACTCAGGGTGCTGGGTGCTCAGTGCTCAGGGTGCTCAGTGCTCAGTACTCAAGGTGCTCGGTGCTCAGTGCTCAGGGTGCTCAGTGCTCAGTACTCAGGGTGCTCAGTGCTCAGTGCTCAGGGTGCTGGGTGCTCAGTGCTCAGGGTGCTGGGTGCTCAGTGCTCAGGGTGCTGGGTGCTCAGTACTCAGGGTGCTCAGTGCTCAGGGTGCTGGGTGCTCAGTGCTCAGTACACAGGGTGCTGAGTGCTCAGTGCTCTGGGTGCTGGGTGCTCAGTGCTCAGTACTCAGGGTGCTGGCTGCTCAGTGCTCAGGGTGCTGGATGCTCAGTACTCAGGGTGCTGGGTGCTCAGTGCTCAGGGTGCTGGGTGCTCAGTACTCAGGGTGCTAGGTGCTCAGTGCTCAGGGTGCTGGGTGCTCAGTACTCAGGGTGCTGGGTCCTCAGTGCTCAGGGTGCTGGGTGCTCAGTGCTCGGGGAGCTCAGTACTCAGGGTGCTGTGTGTTCAGTGCTCAGGGTACTGGGTGCTCAGTACTCAGGGTGCTCGGTGCTTAGTACTCAGGGTGCTAGGTTCTCAGTACTCCGGGTGCTGGGTGCTCAGTGCTCGGGGTGCTCGGTGCTCAGTGCTCAGGGTGCTGGGTGCTCAGTGCTCAGGGTGCTGGGTGCTCAGTGCTCGGGGTGCTGGGTGCTCAGTACTCAGGGTGCTGGGTGCTCAGTGCTCGGGGAGCTGGGTGCTCAGTACTCATTGTGCTGGGTGCTCAGTACTCGGGTGCTGGGTGCTCAGTACTCATTGTGCTGGGTGCTCAGTACTCGGGTGCTGGGTGCTCAGTACTCAGGGTGCTGGGTGCTCAGTGCTCGGGGTGCTGGGTGCTCAGTGCTCGGGGTGCTGGGTGCTCAGTTCTCGGTCTGCTGGGTGCTCAGTGCTCGGGGTGCTTGGTGCTCAGTACTCAGGGTGCTGGGTGCTCAGTACTCAGGGTGCTGGGTGCTCAGTGCTCGGGGTGCTCAGTACTCAGGGTGCTGTGTGTTCAGTGCTCAGGGTGCTGGGTGCTCAGTACTCAGGGTGCTCGGTGCTTAGTACTCAGGGTGCTGGGTGCTCAGTACTCCGGGTGCTGGGTGCCCAGTGCACGGCGTGCTCGGTGCTCAGTGCTCAAGGTGCTGGGTGCTCAGTACTCAGGGTGATCATTGCTCAGAGTGCTGGGTGCTCAGTACTCAGGGTGCTGGGTGCTCAGTACTCAGGGTGCTCAGTGCTCAGTACTCAGGGTGCTCAGTGCTCAGTACTAAGGGTGCTCAGTGCTCAGGGTGCTGGGTGATCAGTGCTCGGGGTGCTCGGTGCCCAGTACTCAGGGTGCAGGGTGCTCAGTGCTCAGGGTGCTGGGTGCTCAGTGCTCAGGGTGCTGGGTGCTCAGTGCTCAGGGTGCTGGGTGCTCATTACTCAGGGTGCTCGGTGCTCGGTGTGCTGGGTGCTCAGTGCTCGGGGTGCTCGGTGCTCAGTACTCGGGGTGCTCAGTGCTCAGTACTCAGGGTGCTGGGTGCTCAGTGCTCAGGGTGCTGGGTGCTCAGTACTCAGGGTGCTGCGTCCTCGGTGCTCAGTATGCTGGGTGCTCAGTACTCAGGGTGCTGGGTGCTCAGTACTCAGGGTCCTGCGTGCTCAGTACTCATGGTGCTCGGTGCTCAGGACACAGGGTGCTGGGTGCTCAGTGCTCAGGGTGCTGGGTGCTCAGTACTCAGGGTGCTGGGTGCTCAGTGCTCGGGGTGCTCGGTGCTCAGTACTCGGGGTGCTCAGTGCTCAGTGCTCAGGGTGCTGGGTGCACAGTGCTCAGAGTGCTGGGTGCTCAGTACTCAGGGTGCTCGGTGCTCAGTAGTCAGGGTGCTGGGTGCTCAGTGCTCAGGGTGCTCAGTGCTCAGGACTCAGCGTGCTGGGTGCTCAGTGGTCAGGGTGCTCGGTGCTCAGTACTCAGGGTGCTCAGTGATCAGGGTGCTGGGTGCTCAGTACTCAGGGTGCAGGGTGCTCAGTGCTCAGTACTCAGGGTGCTCAGTGCTCAGGGTGCTGGGTGCTCAGTGCTCGGGGTGCTGGGTACTCAGTGCTCAGTACACAGGGTGCTGGGTGCTCAGTGCTCGGGGTGCTGGGTGCTCAGTGCTCAGTACTCAGGGAGCTGGGTGCTCAGTGCTCAGGGTGCTGGATGCTCAGTACTCAGGGTGCTGGGTGCTCAGTGCTCAGGGTGCTGGTTGCTCAGTACTCAGGGTGCTGGGTGCTCATTGCTCAGGGTGCTGGGTGCTCAGTACTCAGGGTGCTCATTGCTCAGGGTGCTGGGTGCTCAGTACTCAGGGTGCTGGGTGCTCAGTACTCAGGGTGCTGGGTGCTCAGTACTCAGGGTGCTCAGTGCTCAGTACTCCGGGTGCTCAGGGCTCAGGGTGCTGGGTGCTCACTGCTCGGGGTGCTGGGTGCTCAGTGCTCAGGGTGCTGGGTGCTCAGTGCTCAGGGTGCTCGGTGCTCAGTTCTCAGGGTGCTGGGTGCTCAGTACTCAGGGTGCTGGGTGCTCAGTACTCAGGGTGCTCAGTGCTCAGTACTCAGGGTGCTCAGTGCTCAGTACTCAGGGTTCTCAGTGCTCAGGGTGCTGGGAGCTCAGTGCTCGGGGTGCTGGGTGCTCAGTCCTCAGGTTGCTGGGTGCTCAGTGATCAGGGTGCTCGATGCTCAGTGATCAGGGTGCTGGGTGCTCAGTACTCAGGGTGCTGGGTGCTCAGTGCTCGGGGTGCTGGGTGCTCAGTACTCAGGGTGCTGGGTGCTCAGTGCTCAGGGTGCTGGATGCTCAGTGCTCAGGGTGCTCGGTGCTTAGTACTCAGTGTGCTCGGTACTCGGGGTGCTGGGTGCTCAGTGCTCGGGGTGCTGGGTGCTCAGTGCTCGGGGTGCTGGGTGCTCAGTGCTCGGGGTGCTGGGTGCTCAGTGCTCGGGGTGCTGGGTGCTCAGTGCTCGGGGTGCTTGGTGCTCAGTGCTCAGGGTGCTCAGTGCTCAGTACTCAGGGTGCTCAGTGCTCAGTGCTCAGGGTGCTCAGTGCTCAGTACTCAGGGTGCTCAGTGCTCAGTGCTCTGGGTGCTGGGTGCTCAGTGCTCAGGGTGCTGGGTGCTCAGTGCTCAGGGTGCTGGGTGCTCAGTACTCAGGGTGCTGGTTGCTCAGTGCTCGGGGTGCTCGATGCTCAGTACACAGGTTGCTGGGTGCTCAGTGCTCGGGGTGCTGGGTGCTCAGTACTAAGGGTGCTGGGTGCTCAGGGCTCAGTACTCAGCGTGCTGGGTGCTCAGTGCTCAGAGTGTTGGGTGCTCAGTACACAGGGTGCTGGGTGCTCAGTGCTCAGTGCTCAGGGTGCTCAGTGCTCAGGGTGCTGGGTGCTCAGGGTGCTGGGTGCTCAGTGCTCGGGGTGCTGGGTGCTCAGTGCTCAGGGTGCTGGGTGCTCAGTGCTTAGTGCTCAGGGTGCTGGGTGCTCAGTGCTCAGTGCTCAGGGTGCTGGGTGTTCAGTACTCACGGTGCTGGGTGCTCAGTACTCAGGGTGCTGGGTGCTCAGTGCTCAGGGTGCTGGGTGCTCAGTGCTCAGGGTGCTGGGTGCTCAGTACTCAGGGTGCTGGGTGCTCAGTACTCAGGGTGCTCGTTGCTCAGTGCACAGGATGCTGGGTGCTCAGTGCGCGGGGTGCTTGGTGTTCAGTACTCAGGGTGCTGGGTGCTCAGTATTCAGGGTGCTGGGTGCTCAGTGCTCAGGGTGCTGAGTGCTCAGTACTCAGGGTGCTGGGTGCTCAGTGCTCGGGGTGCTGGGTGCTCAGTACTCAGGGTGCTGGGTGCTTAGTACTCAGGGTGCTGGGTGCTCAGTGCTCGGGGTGCTGGGTGCTCAGTGCTCGGGGTGCTGGGTGCTCAGTGCTCGGGGTTCTTGGTGCTCAGTAATCAGGGTGCTGGGTGCTCAGTACTCGTTGTGCTGGGTGCTCAGTGCTCAGGGTGCTGGGTGCTCAGTACTCAGGGTGCTCGGTACTCAGTACTCACGGTGCTCAGTGCTCAGTACTCAGCGTGCTGGGTGCTCAGTGCTCAGGGTGCTGGGTGCTCAGTACTCAGGGTGCTGGGTGCTCAGTGCTCAGGGTGCTCAGTGCTCAGTACTCAAGGTGCTCGGTGCTCAGTGCTCAGGGTGCTCAGTGCTCAGTACTCAGGGTGCTCAGTGCTCAGTGCTCAGGGTGCTGGGTGCTCAGTGCTCAGGTTGCTGGGTGCTCAGTGCTCAGGGTGCTGTGTGCTCAGTACTCAGGGTGCTCAGTGCTCAGGGTGCTGGGTGCCAGTGCTCAGTACACAGGGTGCTGAGTGCTCAGTGCTCTGGGTGCTGGGTGCTCAGTGCTCAGTACTCAGGGTGCTGGCTGCTCAGTGCTCAGGGTGCTGGATGCTCAGTACTCAGGGTGCTGGGTGCTCAGTGCTCAGGGTGCTGGGTGCTCAGTACTCAGGGTGCTAGGTGCTCAGTGCTCAGGGTGCTGGGTGCTCAGTACTCAGGGTGCTGGGTCCTCAGTGCTCAGGGTGCTGGGTGCTCAGTGCTCGGGGAGCTCAGTACTCAGGGTGCTGTGTGTTCAGTGCTCAGGGTACTGGGTGCTCAGTACTCAGGGTGCTCGGTGCTTAGTACTCAGGGTGCTAGGTGCTCAGTACTCCGGGTGCTGGGTGCTCAGTGCTCGGGGTGCTCGGTGCTCAGTGCTCAGGGTGCTGGGTGCTCAGTACTCAGGGTGCTCATTGCTCCGGGTCCTGGGTGCACAGTACACAGGGTGCTGGGTGCTCAATACTCAGGGTGCTCAGTGCTCAGTACTCAGGGTGCTCAGTGCTCAGTACTCAGGGTTCTCAGTGCTCAGGGTGCTGGGTGCTCAGTGCTCGGGGTGCTGGGTGCTCAGTGCTCAGGGTGCTGGGTGCTCAGTGCTCAGGGTGCTGGGTGCTCAGTGCTCAGGGTGCTGGGTGCTCAGTGCTCATGTTGCTGGGTGCTCAGTACTCAGGGTGCTGGGTGCTCAGTACTCAGGGTGCTCATTGCTCAGTACTCAGGGTGCTGGGTGCTCAGTACTCAGGGTGCTGGGTGCTCAGTGCTCAGGGTGCTCGGTGCTCAGTACATTGGGTGCTCAGTACTCAGGGTGCTGGGTGCTCAATACTCAGGGTGCTCGGTGCTCAGTGCTCAGGGTGCTCAGTGCTCAGTACATTGGGTGCTCAGTACTCAGGGTGCTGGGTGCTCAGTGCTCAGGGTGCTGGGTGCTCAGTGCTCAGGGTGCTGGGTGCTCAGTGCTCAGGGTGCTGGGTGCTCAGTACTCAGGGTGCTCGGTGCTCAGGACTCAGGGTGCTGGGTGCTCAGTGCTCGGGGTGCTGGGTGCTCAGTACTCAGGGTGCTGGGTGCTCAGTGCTCGGGGTGCTGGGTGCTCAGTGCTCGGGGTGCTCGGTGCTCAGTGCTCGGGGTGCTGGGTGCTCAGTACTCAGGGTGCTGGGTGCTCAGTACTCGGTGTGCTGGGTGCTCAGTACTCAGGGTGCTCGGTGCTCAGTGCTCGGGGTGCTGGGTGCTCAGTGCTCAGTACACAGGGTGCTGAGTGCTCAGTGCTCGGGGCGCTGGGTGCTCAGTGCTCAGTACTCAGGGTGCTCGGTGCTCAGTGCTCGGGGTGCTGGGTGCTCAGTGCTCAGTACTCAGGGTGCTGGGTGCTCAGTGCTCGGGGTGCTGGATGCTCAGTACTTAGGGTGCTGGGTGCTCAGTGCTCAGGGTGCCTCGTGCTCAGTACTCAGGGTGCTGGGTGCTCAGTGCTCAAGGTGCTGGGTGCTCAGTACTCAGGGTGCTGGGTCCTCAGTGCTCAGGGTGCTGGGTGCTCAGTGCTCGGGGTGCTCAGTACTCAGGGTTCTGTGTGTTCAGTGCTCAGGGTACTGGGTGCTCAGTACGCAGGGTGCTGGGTGCTCAGTACTCATAGTGCTCAGTGCTCAGTACTCGGGGTGCTGGGTGCTCAGTACTCAGGGTGCTTGGTGTTCAGTACTCAGGGTGCTGGTTGCTCAGTACTCAGGGTGCTGGGTGCTCAGTGCTAAGGGTGCTGAGTGCTCAGTACTCAGGGTGCTGGGTGCTCAGTACTCGGGGTGCTGGGTGCTCAGTGCTCAGGGTGCTGGGTGCTCAGTTCTCGGGGTGCTGGGTGCTCAGTGCTCGGGGTGCTCGGTGCTCAGTACTCGGGGTGCTGGGTGCTTAGTACTCAGGGTGCTGGGTGCTCAGTGCTCGGGGTGCTGGGTGCTCAGTGCTCGGGGTGCTCGGTGCTCAGTGCTCGGGGTGCTTGGTGCTCAGTACTCAGGGTGCTGGGTGCTCAGTACTCGTTGTGCTGGGTGCTCAGTGCTCAGGGTGCTGGGTGCTCAGTACTCAGGGTGCTCGGTACTCAGTACTCACGGTTCTCAGTGCTCAGTACTCAGCGTGCTGGGTGCTCAGTGCTCAGGGTGCTGGGTGCTCAGTACTCAGGGTGCTGGTTGCTCAGTGCTCAGGGTGCTCAGTGCTCAGTACTCAGGGTGCTCTGTGCTCAGTGCTCAGGGTGCTCAGTGCTCAGTACTCAGGGTGCTCAGTGCTCAGTGCTCAGGGTGCTTGGTGCTCAGTGCTCGGGGTGCTGGGTGCTCAGTGCTCAGGGTGCTGGGTGCTCAGTACTCAGGGTGCTTAGTGCTCAGGGTGCTGGGTGCTCAGTGCTCAGTACACAGGGTGCTGAGTGCTCAGTGCTCTGGGTGCTGGGTGCTCAGTGCTCAGTACTCAGGGTGCTGGCTGCTAAGTGCTCAGGGTGCTGGATGCTCAGTACTCAGGGTGCTGGGTGATCAGTGCTCAGGGTGCTGGGTGCTCAGTACTCAGGGTGCTGGGTGCTCAGTGCTCAGGGTGCTGGGTGCTCAGTACTCAGGGTGCTGGGTCCTCAGTGCTCAGGGTGCTGGGTGCTCAGTGCTCGGCGAGCTCAGTACTCAGGGTGCTGGCTGCTCAGTGCTCAGGGTACTCGGTGCTCAGTACTCAGGGTGCTGGGTGCTCAGTGCTCAGGGTGCTGGGTGCTCAGTACTCAGGGTGCTGGGTGCTCAGTGCTCAGGGTGCTGGGAGCTCAGTACTCAGGGTGCTCATTGCTCCGGGTCCTGGGTGCTCAGTACTCAGGGTGCTGGGTGCTCAGTGCTCAGGGTGCTGGGAGCTCAGTACTCAGGGTGCTCATTGCTCCGGGTCCTGGGTGCTCAGTACTCAGGGTGCTGGGTGCTCAATACTCAGGGTGCTCAGTGCTCAGTACTCAGGGTTCTCAGTGCTCAGGGTGCTGTGTGCTCAGTGCTCGGGTGCTGGGTGCTCAGTGCTCAGGGTGCTGGGTGCTCAGTGCTCAGGGTGCTGGGTGCTCAGTGCTCAGGGTGCTCGGTGCTCAGTGCTCAGGTTGCTGGGTGCTCAGTACTCAGGGTGCTTGGTGCTCTGTACTCAGGGTGCTCATTAATCAGTACTCAGGGTGCTCAGTGCTCAGTACTCAGGATGCTCAGTGCTCAGGGTGCTGGGTGCTCAGTACTCAGGGTGCTGGGTGCTCAGTGCTCAGGGTGCTCGGTGCTCAGTACATTGGGTGCTCAGTACTCAGGGTGCTGGGTGCTCAGTACTCAGGGTGCTGGGTGCTCAGTGCTCAGGGTGCTCAGTGCTCAGTACATTGGGTGCTCAGTACTCAGGGTGCTGGGTGCTCAGTGCTCAGGGTGCTGGGTGCTCAGTGCTCAGGGTGCTGGGTGCTCAGTGCTCAGGGTGCTGGGTGCTCAGTACTCAGCGTGCTCGGTGCTCAGTACTCAGGGTGCTGGGTGCTCAGTGCTCGGGGTGCTGGGTGCTCAGTACTCAGGGTGCTGGGTGCTCAGTGCTCGGGGTGCTGGGTGCTCAGTGCTCGGGGTGCTCGGTGCTCAGTGCTCGGGGTGCTGGGTGCTCAGTACTCAGGGTGCTGGGTGCTCAGTACTCGGTGTGCTGGGTGCTCAATACTCAGGGTGTTCGGTGCTCAGTGCTCGGGGTGCTGGGTGCTCAGTGCTCAGTACACAGGGTGCTGAGTGCTCAGTGCTCGGGGTGCTGGGTGCTCAGTGCTCAGTACTCAGGGTGCTCGGTGCTCAGTGCTCGGGGTGCTGGGTACTCAGTGCTCAGTACACAGGGTGCTGTGTGCTCAGTGCTCGGGGTGCTGGGTGCTCAGTGCTCAGTACTCAGGGTGCTGGGTGCTCAGTGCTCGGGGTGTTGGATGCTCAGTAATTAGGGTGCTGGGTGCTCAGTGCTCAGGGTGCCTCGTGCTCAGTACTCAGGGTGCTGGGTGCTCAGTGCTCAGGGTGCTGGGTGCTCAGTACTCAGGGTGCTGGGTCCTCAGTGCTCAGGGTGCTGGGTGCTCAGTGCTCGGGGTGCTCAGTACTCAGGGTTCTGTGTGTTCAGTGCTCAGGGTACTGGGTGCTCAGTACTCAGGGTGCTGGGTGCTCAGTACTCATAGTGCTCAGTGCTCAGTACTCGGGGTGCTGGGTGCTCAGTACTCAGGGTGATCAGTGCTCAGTACTCGGGGTGCTGGGTGCTCAGTACTCGGGGTGCTGGGTGCTCAGTGCTCAGGGTGCTGAGTGCTCAGTACTCAGGGAGCTGGGTGCTCAGTGCTCGGGGTGCTCGGTGCTCAGTACTCGGGGTGCTGGGTGCTCAGTGCTCAGGGTGCTGGGTGCTCAGTGCTCAGGGTGCTGGGTGCTCAGTGCTCGGGGTGCTCGGTGCTCAGTACTCAGGGTGCTGGGTGCTCAGTACTCAGGGTGCTGGGTGCTCAGTGATCAGGGTGCTGGGTGCTCAGTACTCAGGGTGCTGGGTGCTCAGTACTCAGGGTGCTAAGAGCTCAGGGTGCTCAGTGCTCGGGGTGCTGAATGCTCAGTGCTCAGTGCACAGGGTGCTGGGTGCTCAGTCCTCGGGGTGCTGGGTGCTCAGTTCTCTGGGTGCTCAGTGCTCAGTACTCAGGGTGCTGTGTGCTCAGTACTCAGGGTGCTGGGTGCTCAGTACTCAGGGAGCTGAGTGCTCGGGGTGCAGTGTGCTCAGTACTCAGGGTGCTGGGTGGTCAGTACTCAGGGTGCTCAGTACTCAGGGTGCTGGGTGCTCAGTGCTCAGGGTGCTGGGTGCTCAGTGCTCGGGGTGCTGGGTGCTCAGTACTCAGGGTGCTGGGTGCTCAGTGCTCAGGGTGCTGGATGCTCAGTGCTCAGGGTGCTCGGTGCTTAGTACTCAGTGTGCTCGGTGCTCGGGGTGCTGGGTGCTCAGTGCTCGGGGTGCTGGGTACTCAGTGCTCGGGGTGCTGGGTGCTCGGGGTGCAGTGTGCTCAGTACTCAGGGTGCTGGGTGGTCAGTACTGAGGGTGCTCAGTACTCAGGGTGCTGGGTGCTCAGTGCTCAGGGTGCTGGGTGCTCAGTGCTCGGGGTGCTGGGTGCTCAGTACTCAGGGTGCTGGGTGCTCAGTGCTCAGGGTGCTGGATGCTCAGTGCTCAGGGTGCTCGGTGCTTAGTACTCAGTGTGCTCGGTGCTCGGGGTGCTGGGTGCTCAGTGCTCGGGGTGCTGGGTGCTCAGTGCTCGGGGTGCTGGGTGCTCAGTGCTCAGGGTGCTCAGTGCTCAGTACTCAGGGTGCTCAGTGCTCAGTGCTCAGGGTGCTCAGTGCTCAGTACTCAGGGTGCTCAGTGCTCAGTGCTCTGGGTGCTGGGTGCTCAGTGCTCAGGCTGCTGGGTGCTCAGTACTCAGGGTGCTGGTTGCTCAGTGCTCGGGGTGCTCGATGCTCAGTACACAGGTTGCTGGGTGCTCAGTGCTCGGGGTGCTGGGTGCTGAGTACTAAGGGTGCTGGGTGCTCAGGGCTCAGTACTCAGCGTGCTGGGTGCTCAGTGCTCAGAGTGTTGGGTGCTCAGTACTCAGGGTGCTGGGTGCTCAGTGCTCAGTGCTCAGGGTGCTCAGTGCTCAGGGTGCTGGGTGCTCAGGGTGCTGGGTGCTCAGTGCTCGGGGTGCTGGGTGCTCAGTGCTCAGGGTGCTGGGTGCTCAGTGCTTAGTGCTCAGGGTGCTGGGTGCTCAGTGCTCAGTGCTCAGGGTGCTGGGTGTTCAGTACTCACGGTGCTGGGTGCTCAGTACTCAGGGTGCTGGGTGCTCAGTGCTCAGGGTGCTGGGTGCTCAGTGCTCAGGGTGCTGGGTGCTCAGTACTCAGGGTGCTGGGTGCTCAGTACTCAGGGTGCTCGTTGCTCAGTGCTCAGGATGCTGGGTGCTCAGTGCGCGGGGTGCTGGGTGTTCAGTACTCAGGGTGCTGGGTGCTCAGTACTCAGGGTGCTGGGTGCTCAGTGCTCAGGGTGCTGAGTGCTCAGTACTCAGGGTGCTGGGTGCTCAGTGCTCGGGGTGCTGGGTGCTCAGTACTCAGGGTGCTGGGTGCTTAGTACTCAGGGTGCTGGGTGCTCAGTGCTCGGGGTGCTGGGTGCTCAGTGCTCGGGGTGCTCGGTGCTCAGTGCTCGGGGTTCTTGGTGCTCAGTAATCAGGGTGCTGGGTGCTCAGTACTCGTTGTGCTGGGTGCTCAGTGCTCAGGGTGCTGGGTGCTCAGTACTCAGGGTGCTCGGTACTCAGTACTCACGGTGCTCAGTGCTCAGTACTCAGCGTGCTGGGTGCTCAGTGCTCAGGGTGCTGGGTGCTCAGTACTCAGGGTGCTGGGTGCTCAGTGCTCAGGGTGCTCAGTGCTCAGTACTCAAGGTGCTCGGTGCTCAGTGCTCAGGGTGCTCAGTGCTCAGTACTCAGGGTGCTCAGTGCTCAGTGCTCAGGGTGCTGGGTGCTCAGTGCTCGGGGTGCTGGGTGCTCAGTGCTCAGGGTGCTGGGTGCTCAGTACTCAGGGTGCTCAGTGCTCAGGGCGCTGGGTGCTCAGTGCTCAGTACACAGGGTGCTGAGTGCTCAGTGCTCTGGGTGCTGGGTGCTCAGTGCTCAGTACTCAGGGTGCTGGCTGCTCAGTGCTCAGGGTGCTGGATGCTCAGTACTCAGGGTGCTGGGTGCTCAGTGCTCAGGGTGCTGGGTGCTCAGTACTCAGGGTGCTAGGTGCTCAGTGCTCAGGGTGCTGGGTGCTCAGTACTCAGGGTGCTGGGTCCTCAGTGCTCAGGGTGCTGGGTGCTCAGTGCTCGGGGAGCTCAGTACTCAGGGTGCTGTGTGTTCAGTGCTCAGGGTACTGGGTGCTCAGTACTCAGGGTGCTCGGTGCTTAGTACTCAGGGTGCTAGGTGCTCAGTACTCCGGGTGCTGGGTGCTCAGTGCTCGGGGTGCTCGGTGCTCAGTGCTCAGGGTGCTGGGTGCTCAGTACTCAGGGTGCTCATTGCTCCGGGTCCTGGGTGCACAGTACACAGGGTGCTGGGTGCTCAATACTCAGGGTGCTCAGTGCTCAGTACTCAGGGTGCTCAGTGCTCAGTACTCAGGGTTCTCAGTGCTCAGGGTGCTGGGTGCTCAGTGCTCGGGGTGCTGGGTGCTCAGTGCTCAGGGTGCTGGGTGCTCAGTGCTCAGGGTGCTGGGTGCTCAGTGCTCAGGGTGCTGGGTGCTCAGTGCTCATGTTGCTGGGTGCTCAGTACTCAGGGTGCTGGGTGCTCAGTACTCAGGGTGCTCATTGCTCAGTACTCAGGGTGCTGGGTGCTCAGTACTCAGGGTGCTGGGTGCTCAGTGCTCAGGGTGCTCGGTGCTCAGTACATTGGGTGCTCAGTACTCAGGGTGCTGGGTGCTCAATACTCAGGGTGCTGGGTGCTCAGTGCTCAGGGTGCTCAGTGCTCAGTACATTGGGTGCTCAGTACTCAGGGTGCTGGGTGCTCAGTGCTCAGGGTGCTGGGTGCTCAGTGCTCAGGGTGCTGGGTGCTCAGTGCTCAGGGTGCTGGGTGCTCAGTACTCAGGGTGCTCGGTGCTCAGGACTCAGGATGCTGGGTGCTCAGTGCTCGGGGTGCTGGGTGCTCAGTACTCAGGGTGCTGGGTGCTCAGTGCTCGGGGTGCTGGGTGCTCAGTGCTCGGGGTGCTCGGTGCTCAGTGCTCGGGGTGCTGGGTGCTCAGTACTCAGGGTGCTGGGTGCTCAGTACTCGGTGTGCTGGGTGCTCAGTACTCAGGGTGCTCGGTGCTCAGTGCTCGGGGTGCTGGGTGCTCAGTGCTCAGTACTCAGGGTGCTCGGTGCTCAGTGCTCGGGGTGCTCGGTGCTCAGTGCTCAGTACTCCGGGTGCTGGGTGCTCAGTGCTCGGGGTGCTGGATGCTCAGTACTTAGGGTGCTGGGTGCTCAGTGCTCAGGGTGCCTCGTGCTCAGTACTCAGGGTGCTGGGTGCTCAGTGCTCAGGGTGCTGGGTGCTCAGTACTCAGGGTGCTGGGTCCTCAGTGCTCAGGGTGCTGGGTGCTCAGTGCTCGGGGTGCTCAGTACTCAGGGTTCTGTGTGTTAAGTGCTCAGGGTACTGGGTGCTCAGTACGCAGGGTGCTGGGTGCTCAGTACTCATAGTGCTCAGTGCTCAGTACTCGGGGTGCTGGGTGCTCAGTACTCAGGGTGCTTGGTGTTCAGTACTCAGGGTGCTGGTTGCTCAGTACTCAGGGTGCTGGGTGCTCAGTGCTCAGGGTGCTGAGTGCTCAGTACTCAGTGTGCTGGGTGCTCAGTACTCGGGGTGCTGGGTGCTCAGTGCTCAGGGTGCTGAGTGCTCAGTTCTCGGGGTGCTGGGTGCTCAGTGCTCGGGGTGCTCGGTGCTCAGTACTCGGGGTGCTGCGTGCTTAGTACTCAGGGTGCTGGGTGCTCAGTGCTCGGGGTGCTGGGTGCTCAGTGCTCGGGGTGCTCGGTGCTCAGTGCTCGGGGTGCTTGGTGCTCAGTACTCAGGGTGCTGGGTGCTCAGTACTCGTTGTGCTGGGTGCTCAGTGCTCAGGGTGCTGGGTGCTCAGTACTCAGGGTGCTCGGTACTCAGTACTCACGGTTCTCAGTGCTCAGTACTCAGCGTGCTGGGTGCTCAGTGCTCACGGTGCTGGGTGCTCAGTACTCAGGGTGCTGGGTGCTCAGTGCTCAGGGTGCTCAGTGCTCAGTACTCAGGGTGCTCTGTGCTCAGTGCTCAGGGTGCTCAGTGCTCAGTACTCAGGGTGCTCAGTGCTCAGTGCTCAGGGTGCTTGGTGCTCAGTGCTCGGGGTGCTGGGTGCTCAGTGCTCAGGGTGCTGGGTGCTCAGTACTCAGGGTGCTTAGTGCTCAGGGTGCTGGGTGCTCAGTGCTCAGTACACAGGGTGCTGAGTGCTCAGTGCTCTGGGTGCTGGGTGCTCAGTGCTCAGTACTCAGGGTGCTGGCTGCTCAGTGCTCAGGGTGCTGGATGCTCAGTACTCAGGGTGCTGGGTGATCAGTGCTCAGGGTGCTGGGTGCTCAGTACTCAGGGTGCTGGGTGCTCAGTGCTCAGGGTGCTGGGTGCTCAGTACTCAGGGTGCTGGGTCCTCAGTGCTCAGGGTGCTGGGTGCTCAGTGCTCGGCGAGCTCAGTACTCAGGGTGCTGGCTGCTCAGTGCTCAGGGTGCTTGATGCTCAGTACTCAGGGTGCTGGGTGCTCAGTGCTTAGGGTGCTGGGTGCTCAGTACTCAGGGTGCTGGGTGCTCAGTGCTCAGGGTGCTGGGAGCTCAGTACTCAGGGTGCTCATTGCTCCGGGTCCTGGGTGCTCAGTACTCAGGGTGCTGGTTGCTCAATACTCAGGGTGCTCAGTGCTCAGTATTCAGGGTGCTCAGTGCTCAGTACTCAGGGTTCTCAGTGCTCAGGGTGCTGGGTGCTCAGTGCTCGGGTGCTGGGTGCTCAGTGCTCAGGGTGCTGGGTGCTCAGTGCTCAGGGTGCTGGGTGCTCAGTGCTCAGGGTGCTCGGTGCTCAGTGCTCAGGTTGCTGGGTGCTCAGTACTCAGGGTGCTGGGTGCTCTGTACTCAGGGTGCTCATTGCTCAGTACTCAGGGTGCTCAGTGCTCAGTACTCAGGGTGCTCAGTGCTCAGGGTGCTGGGTGCTCAGTACTCAGGGTGCTGGGTGCTCAGTGCTCAGGGTGCTCGGTGCTCAGTACATTGGGTGCTCAGTACCCAGGGTGCTGGGTGCTCAGTACTCAGGGTGCTGGGTGCTCAGTGCTCAGGGTGCTCAGTGCTCAGTACATTGGGTGCTCAGTACTCAGGGTGCTGGGTGCTCAGTGCTCAGGGTGCTGGGTGCTCAGTGCTAAGGGTGCTGGGTGCTCAGTGCTCAGGGTGCTGGGTGCTCAGTACTCAGGGTGCTCGGTGCTCAGTACTCAGGGTGCTGGGTGCTCAGTGCTCGGGGTGCTGGGTGCTCAGTACTCAGGGTGCTGGGTGCTCAGTGCTTGGGGTGCTGGGTGCTCAGTGCTCGGGGTGCTCGGTGCTCAGTGCTCGGGGTGCTGGGTGCTCAGTACTCAGGGTGCTGGGTGCTCAGTACTCGGTGTGCTGTGTGCTCAATACTCAGGGTGCTCGGTGCTCAGTGCTCGGGGTGCTGGGTGCTCAGTGCTCAGTACACAGGGTGCTGAGTGCTCAGTGCTCGGGGTGCTGTGTGCTCAGTGCTCAGTACTCAGGGTGCTCGGTGCTCAGTGCTCGGGGTGCTGGGTACTCAGTGCTCAGTACACAGGGTGCTGTGTGCTCAGTGCTCGGGGTGCTGGGTGCTCAGTGCTCAGTACTCAGGGTGCTGGGTGCTCAGTGCTCGGGGTGCTGGATGCTCAGTACTTAGGGTGCTGGGTGCTCAGTGCTCAGGGTGCCTCGTGCTCAGTACTCAGGGTGCTGGGTGCTCAGTGCTCAGGGTGCTGGGTGCTCAGTACTCAGGGTGCTGGGTCCTCAGTGCTCAGGGTGCTGGGTGCTCAGTGCTCGGGGTGTTCAGTACTCAGGGTTCTGTGTGTTCAGTGCTCAGGGTACTGGGTGCTCAGTACTCAGGGTGCTGGGTGCTCAGTACTCATAGTGCTCAGTGCTCAGTACTCGGGGTGCTGGGTGCTCAGTACTCAGGGTGATCAGTGCTCAGTACTCGGGGTGCTGGGTGCTCAGTACTCGGGGTGCTGGGTGCTCAGTGCTCAGGGTGCTGAGTGCTCAGTACTCAGTGTGCTGGGTGCTCAGTGCTCGGGGTGCTCGGTGCTCAGTACTCGGGGTGCTGGGTGCTCAGTGCTCAGGGTGCTGGGTGCTCAGTGCTCAGGGTTCTGGGTGCTCAGTGCTCGGGGTGCTCGGTGCTCAGTACTCAGGGTGCTGGGTGCTCAGTACTCAGGGTGCTGGGTGCTCAGTGATCAGGGTGCTGGGTGCTCAGTACTCAGGGTGCTGGGTGCTCAGTACTCAGGGTGCTAAGAGCTCAGGATGCTCAGTGCTCGGGGTGCTGAATGCTCAGTGCTCAGTACTCAGGGTGCTGTGTGCTCAGTACTCAGGGTGCTGGGTGCTCAGTACTCAGGGAGCTCAGTGCTTGGGGTGCAGTGTGCTCAGTACTCAGGGTGCTGGGTGGTCAGTACTCAGGGTGCTCAGTACTCAGGGTGCTGGGTGCTCAGTGCTCAGGGTGCTGGGTGCTCAGTGCTCGGGGTGCTTTGTGCTCATTCTCGGTTTGCTGGGTGCTCAGTACTCAGGGTGCTGGTTGCTCAGTGCTCGGGGTGCTCGATGCTCAGTACACAGGGTGCTGGGTGCTCAGTGCTCGGGGTGCTGGGTGCTCAGTACTCAGTGTGCTGGGTGCTCAGGGCTCAGTACTCAGCGTGCTGGGTGCTCAGTGCTCAGAGTGTTGGGTGCACAGTACTCAGGGTGCTGGGTGCTCAGTGCTCAGGGTGCTCAGTGCTCAGGGTGCTGGGTGCTCAGTGCTCGGGGTGCTGGGTGCTCAGTGCTCAGGGTGCTGCGTGCTCAGTGCTCAGTGCTCAGGGTGCTGGGTGCTCAGTGCTCAGTGCTCAGGGTGCTGGGTGTTCAGTACTCAGGGTGCTGGGTGCTCAGTACTCAGGGTGCTGGGTGCTCAGTGCTCAGGGTGCTGGTTGCTCAGTGCTCAGGGTGCTGGGTGCTCAGTACTCAGGGTGCTCGGTGCTCAGTACTCAGGTTGCTCGGTGCTCAGTGCTCAGCGTGCTGGGTGCTCAGTGCTCGGGGTGCTGGGTGTTCAGTACTCAGGGTGCTGGGTGCTCAGTACTCGGGGTGCTGGGTGCTCAGTGCTCAGGGTGCTGGGTGCTCAGTGCTCAGGGTGCTGGGTGCTCATTACTCAGGGTGCTCCGTGCTCAGTACTCAGGGTTCTCGGTGCTCAGTGCTCAGGGTGCTGGGTGAACAGTGCTCAGGGTGCTGGGTGCTCAGTACTCGGGGTGCTGGGTGCTCAGTACTCAGCGTGCTGGGTGCTCAGTGCTCAGGGTGCTGGTTGCTCAGTGCTCGGGGTGCTGTGTGCTCAGTACTCGCGGTGCTGGGTGCTCACTGCTCAGGGTGCTGGTTCTCAGTGCTCGGGGTACTGGGTACTCAGTGCTCAGTACACAGGGTGCTGGGTGCTCAGTGCTCGGGGTGCTGGGTGCTCAGTGCTCAGTACTAAGGGTGCTGAGTGCTCAGTGCTCGGGGTGCTGGGTGCTCAGTACTCAGGGTACTCGGTGCTCAGTACTCAGGGTGCTGGGTGATCAGTGCTCACGGTGCTCGGTGCTCAGTATTCAGGGTGCTGGGTCCTCAGTGCTCAGGGTGCTGAGTGCTCAGTACTCAGGGTGCTGGGTGCTCAGTACTCGGGGTGCTGGGTGCTCAGTACTCAGGGAGCTGGGTGCTCAGTACTCATTGTGCTGGGTGCTCAGTACTCGGGTGCTGGGTGCTCAGTGCTCAGGGTGCTGGGTGCTCAGTGCTCAGGGTGCTGGGTGCTCAGTGCTCAGTACTCAGGGTGCTGAGTGCTCAGTGCTCGGGGTGCTGGGTGCTCAGTGCTCAGTACTCAGGGTGCTTGGTGCTCAGTGCTCGGGGTGCTGGGTGCTCAGTGCTCAGGGTGCTGGGTGCTCAGTGCTCAGGGTGCTGGGTGCTCAGTGCTCGGGGTGCTGGGTGCTCAGTACTCAGGGTGCTGGGTGCTCAGTACTCAGGGTGCTGGGTGCTCAGTGCTCGGGGTGCTGGGTGCTCAGTGCTCGGGGTGCTGGGTGCTCAGTGCTCGGGGTGCTCGGTGCTCAGTACTCAGGGTGCTGGGTGCTCAGTGCTCGGGGTGCTCAGTACTCAGGGTGCTGTGTGTTCAGTGCTCAGGGTGCTGGGTGCTCAGTACTCAGGGTGCTCGGTGCTTAGTACTCAGGGTGCTGGGTGCTCAGTACTCCGGGTGCTGGGTGCCCAGTGCACGGCGTGCTCGGTGCTCAGTGCTCAAGGTGCTGGGTGCTCAGTACTCAGGGTGATCATTGCTCAGAGTGCTGGGTGCTCAGTACTCAGGGTGCTGGGTGCTCAGTACTCAGGGTGCTCAGTGCTCAGTACTCAGGGTGCTCAGTGCTCAGTACTAAGGGTGCTCAGTGCTCAGGGTGCTGGGTGATCAGTGCTCGGGGTGCTCGGTGCCCAGTACTCAGGGTGCAGGGTGCTCAGTGCTCAGGGTGCTGGGTGCTCAGTGCTCAGGGTGCTGGGTGCTCAGTGCTCAGGGTGCTGGGTGCTCAGTACTCAGGGTGCTCGGTGCTCAGGGTGCTGGGTGCTCAGTGTTCGGGGTGCTCGGTGCTCAGTACTCGGGGTGCTCAGTGCTCAGTACTCAGGGTGCTGGGTGCTCAGTGCTCAGGGTGCTGGGTGCTCAGTACTCAGGGTGCTGCGTGCTCGGTGCTCAGTATGCTGGGTGCTCAGTACTCAGGGTGCTGGGTGCTCAGTACTCAGGGTCCTGGGTGCTCAGTACTCAGGGTGCTCGGTGCTCAGGACTCAGGGTGCTGGGTGCTCAGTGCTCAGGGTGCTGGGTGCTCAGTACTCAGGGTGCTGGGTGCTCAGTGCTCGGGGTGCTCGGTGCTCAGTACTCGGGGTGCTCAGTGCTCAGTGCTCAGGGTGCTGGGTGCTCAGTGCTCAGAGTGCTGGGTGCTCAGTACTCAGGGTGCTCGGTGCTCAGTACTCAGGGTGCTGGGTGCTCGGTGCTCAGGGTGCTCAGTGCTCAGTACTCAGCGTGCTGGGTGCTCAGTGGTCAGGGTGCTCGGTGTTCAGTACTCAGGGTGCTTAGTGCTCAGGGTGCTGGGTGCTCAGTACTCAGGGTGCAGGGTGCTCAGTTCTCAGTACTCAGGGTGCTCAGTGCTCAGGGTGCTGGGTGCTCAGTGCTCGGGGTGCTGGGTACTCAGTGCTCAGTACACAGTGTGCTGGGTGCTCAGTGCTCGGGGTGCTGGGTGCTCAGTGCTCAGTACTCAGGGAGCTGGGTGCTCAGTGCTCAGGGTGCTGGATGCTCAGTACTCAGGGTGCTGGGTGCTCAGTGCTCCGGGTGCTGGTTGCTCAGTACTCAGGGTGCTGGGTGCTCATTGCTCAGGGTACTGGGTGCTCAGTACTCAGGGTGCTCATTGCTCAGGGTGCTGGGTGCTCAGTACTCAGGGTGCTGGGTGCTCAGTACTCAGGGTGCTGGGTGCTCAGTACTCAGGGTGCTCAGTGCTCAGTACTCAGGGTGCTCAGGGCTCAGGGTGCTGGGTGCTCACTGCTCGGGGTGCTGGGTGCTCAGTGCTCAGGGTGCTGGGTGCTCAGTGCTCAGGGTGCTCGGTGCTCAGTTCTCAGGGTGCTGGGTGCTCAGTACTCAGGGTGCTGGGTGCTCAGTACTCAGGGTGCTCAGTGCTCAGTACTCAGGGTGCTCAGTGCTCAGTACTCAGGGTGCTCAGGGCTCAGGGTGCTGGGAGCTCAGTGCTCGGAGTGCTGGGTGCTCAGTCCTCAGTTTGCTGGGTGCTCAGTGATCAGGGTGCTCGATGCTCAGTGATCAGGGTGCTGGGTGCTCAGTACTCAGGGTGCTGGGTGCTCAGTGCTCGGGGTGCTGGGTGCTCAGTACTCAGGGTGCTGGGTGCTCAGTGCTCAGGGTGCTGGATGCTCAGTGCTCAGGGTGCTCGGTGCTTAGTACTCAGGGTGCTCGGTGCTCGGGGTGCTGGGTGCTCAGTGCTCGGGGTGCTTGGTGCTCAGTGCTCGGGGTGCTGGGTGCTCAGTGCTCGGGGTGCTGGGTGCTCAGTGCTCGGGGTGCTGGGTGCTCAGTGCTCGGGGTGCTGGGTGCTCAGTGCTCAGGGTGCTCAGTGCTCAGTACTCAGGGTGCTCAGTGCTCAGTGCTCAGGGTGCTCAGTGCTCAGTACTCAGGGTGCTCAGTGCTCAGTGCTCTGGGTGCTGGGTGCTCAGTGCTCAGGGTGCTGGGTGCTCAGTGCTCAGGGTGCTCGATGCTCAGTACACAGGTTGCTGGGTGCTCAGTGCTCGGGGTGCTGGGTGCTCAGTACTCAGGGTGCTGGGTGCTCAGGGCTCAGTACTCAGCGTGCTGGGTGCTCAGTGCTCAGAGTGTTGGGTGCTCAGTACTCAGGGTGCTGGGTGCTCAGTGCTCAGTGCTCAGGGTGCTCAGTGCTCAGGGTGCTGGGTGCTCAGGGTGCTGGGTGCTCAGTGCTCGGGGTGCTGGGTGCTCAGTGCTCAGGGTGTTGGGTGCTCAGTGCTTAGTGATCAGGGTGCTGGGTGCTCAGTGCTCAGTGCTCAGGGTGCTGGGTGTTCAGTACTCATGGTGCTGGGTGCTCAGTACTCAGGGTGCTGGGTGCTCAGTGCTCAGGGTGCTGGGTGCTCAGTGCTCAGGGTGCTGGGTGCTCAGTACTCAGGGTGCTGGGTGCTCAGTACTCAGGGTGCTCGTTGCTCAGTGCTCAGGGTGCTGGGTGCTCAGTGCGCGGGGTGCTGGGTGCTCAGTACTCAGGGTGCTGGGTGCTTAGTACTCAGGGTGCTGGG
Source organism: Microtus oregoni (assembly GCF_018167655.1). NCBI lineage: Eukaryota > Metazoa > Chordata > Mammalia > Rodentia > Cricetidae > Microtus > Microtus oregoni. The sequence goes on from NW_024543335.1 coordinate 187,360, forward strand.
TGCTCAGTACTCAGGGTGCTGGGTGCTTAGTACTCAGGGTGCTGGGTGCTCAGTGCTCGGGGTGTTGGGTGCTCAGTGCTCGGGGTGCTCGGTGCTCAGTGCTCGGGGTGCTTGGTGCTCAGTAATCAGGGTGCTGGGTGCTCAGTACTCGTTGTGCTGGGTGCTCAGTGCTCAGGGTGCTGGGTGCTCAGTACTCAGGGTGCTCGGTACTCAGTACTCACGGTGCTCAGTGCTCAGTACTTAGGGTGCTCAGGCTCAGTGCTCGGGGTGCTGGGTGCTCAGTGCTCGGGGTGCTGGGTGCTCAGTGCTCGGGGTGCTGGGTGCTCAGTGCTCAGGGTGCTGGGTGCTCAGTGCTTAGAGTGCTGGGTGCTCAGTACTCAGGGTGCTCGGTGCTCAGTACTCAGGGTGCTGGGTGCTCAGTGCTCAGGGTGCTCAGTGCTCAGTACTCAGCGTGCAGGGTGCTCTGTGGTCAGGGTGCTCGGTGCTCAGTACTCAGGGTGCTCAGTGCTCAGGGTGCTGGGTGCTCAGTACTCAGGGTGCAGGGTGCTCAGTGCTCAGTACTCAGGGTGCTCAGTGCTCAGGGTGCTGGGTGCTCAGTGCTCGGGGTGCTGGGTACTCAGTGCTCAGTACACAGGGTGCTGGGTGCGCAGTGCTCGGGGTGCTGGGTGCTCAGTGCTCAGTACTCAGAGAGCTGGGTGCTCAGTGCTCCGGGTGCTGGATGCTCAGTACTCAGGGTGCTGGGTACTCAGTGCTCAGGGTGCTGGTTGCTCAGTACTCAGGGTGCTGGGTGCTCAGTGCTCAGGGTGCTGGGTGCTCAGTACTCAGGGTGCTCATTGCTCAGGGTGCTGGGTGCTCAGTACTCAGGGTGCTGGGTGCTCAGTACTCAGGGTGCTGGGTGCTCAGTACTCAGGGTGCTCAGTGCTCAGTACTCAGGGTGCTCAGTGCTCAGTAATCAGGGTGCTCAGGGCTCAGGGTGCTGGGTGCTCACTGCTCGGGGTGCTGGGTGCTCAGTGCTCAGGGTGCTGGGTGCTCAGTGCTCAGGGTGCTCGGTGCTCAGTTCTCAGGGTGCTGGGTGCTCAGTACTCAGGGTGCTGGGTGCTCAGTACTCAGGGTGCTCAGTGCTCAGTACTCATGGTGCTCAGAGCTCAGTACACAGGGTGCTCAGTGCTCAGGGTGCTGGGTGCTCAGTGCTCGGGGTGCTGGGTGCTCAGTCCTCAGGGTGCTGGGTGCTCAGTGCTCAGGGTGCTCGGTGCTCAGTGATCAGGGTGCTGGGTGCTCGGTACTCAGGGTGCTGGGTGCTCAGTGCTCAGGGTGCTGGGTGCTCAGTACTCAGGGTGCTGGGTGCTCAGTGCTCAGGGTGCTGGGTGCTCAGTGCTCAGGGTGCTCGGTGCTTAGTACTCAGGGTGCTCGGTGCTCGGGGTGCTGGGTGCTCAGTGCTCAGGGTGCTGGGTGCTCAGTGCTCAGGGTGCTGGGTGCTCAGTGCTCGGGGTGCTGGGTGCTCAGTGCTCGGGGTGCTGGGTGCTCAGTGCTCGGGGTGCTGGGTGCTCAGTACTCGGGGTGCTCGGTGCTCAGTACTCAGGGTGCTTGGTGCTCAGTGCTCAGGGTGCTGGGTGCTCAGTACTCAGGGTGCTCGGTGCTCAGTACTCAGGGTTCTGCGTGCTCGGTGCTCAGTACGCTGGGTGCTCAGTACTCAGGGTGCTGGCTGCTCAGTAATCAGGGTGCTGGGTGCACAGTGCTCGGGGTGCTGGGTGCTCAGTACTCAGTGTGCTGGGTGGTCAGTACTCAGGGTGCTCAGTGCTTGGGGTGCTGGTGCTCAGTACTCAGGGTGCTCAGTGCTCGGGGTGCTGGGTGCTCAGTGCTCAGTACTCAGGGTGCTGGGTGCTCAGTGCTCAAGGTGCTGGGTGCTCAGTACTCAGGGTGCTGGGTCCTCAGTGCTCAGGGTGCTGAGTGCTCAGTACTCAGGGTGCTGGGTGCTCCGTCCTCGGGGTGCTGGGTGCTCAGTACTCAGGGTGCTGGGTGCTTAGTACTCAGGGTGCTGGGTGCTCAGTGCTCGGGGTGCTGGGTGCTCAGTGCTCGGGGTGCTCGGTGCTCAGTGCTCGGGGTGCTTGGTGCTCAGTAATCAGGGTGCTGGGTGCTCAGTACTCGTTGTGCTGGGTGCTCAGTGCTCAGGGTGCTGGGTGCTCAGTACTCAGGGTGCTCGGTACTCAGTACTCACGGTGCTCAGTGCTCAGTACTCAGGGTGCTCAGGCTCAGTGCTCGGGGTGCTGGGTGCTCAGTGCTCGGAGTGCTGGGTGCTCAGTGCTCGGGTTGCTGGGTGCTCAGTGCTCAGGGTACTGGGTGCTCAGTGCTTAGAGTGCTGGGTGCTCAGTACTCAGGGTGCTCGGTACTCAGTACTCAGGGTGCTGGGTGCTCAGTGCTCAGGGTGCTCAGTGCTCAGTAGTCAGCGTGCAGGGTGCTCAGTGGTCACGGTGCTCGGTGCTCAGTACTCAGTGTGCTCAGTGCTCAGGGTGCTGGGTGCTCAGTACTCAGGGTGCAGGGTGCTCAGTGCTCAGTACTCAGGGTGCTCAGTGCTCAGGGTGCTGGGTGCTCAGTGCTCGGGGTGCTGGGTACTCAGTGCTCAGTACACAGGGTGCTGGGTGCTCAGTGCTCGGGGTGCTGGGTGCTCAGTGCTCAGTACTCAGGGAGCTGGGTGCTCAGTGCTCTGGGTGCTGGATGCTCAGTACTCAGGGTGCTGGGTGCTCAGTGCTCAGGGTGCTCGGTGCTCAGTACTCAGGGTGCTGGGTGCTCAGTACTCAGGGTGCTGGGTGCTCAGTGCTCAGGGTGCTGGGTGCTCAGTACTCAGGGTGCTGGGTGCTCAGTGCTCAGGGTGCTGGGTGCTCAGTGCTCAGGGTGCTCGGTGCTTAGTACTCAGGGTGCTCGGTGCTCGGGGTGCTGGGTGCTCAGTGCTCAGGGTGCTGGGTGCTCAGTGCTCAGGGTGCTGGGTGCTCAGTACTCAGTGTGCTGGGTGCTCAGTACTCAGGGTGCTCAGTGCTTGGGGTGCTGGTTGCTCAGTACTCAGGGTGCTCAGTGCTTGGGGTGTTGGGTGCTCAGTACTCAGGGTGCTGGGTGCTCAGTGCTCGGGGTGCTGGGTGCTCAGTGCTCAGTACTCAGGGTACTGGGTGCTCAGTGCTCAGGGTGCTGGGTGCTCAGTGCTCAGGGTGCTGGGTGCTCAGTGCTCAGGGTGCTGGGTACTCAGTGCTCAGGGAGCTGGGTACTCAGTGCTCGGGGTGCTGGGTGCTCAGTACTCAGTGTGCTGGGTGCTCAGTGCTCAGAGTGTTGGGTGCTCAGTACTCAGGGTGCTGGGTGCTCAGTGCTCAGTGCTCAGGGTGCTCAGTGCTCAGGGTGCTGGGTGCTCAGGGTGCTGGGAGCTCAGTGCTCGGGGTGCTGGGTGCTCAGTGCTCAGGGTGCTGGGTGCTCAGTGCTTAGTGCTCAGGGTGCTGGGTGCTCAGTGCTCAGTGCTCAGGGTGCTGGGTGTTCAGTACTCATGGTGCTGGGTGCTCAGTACTCAGGGTGCTGGGTGCTCAGTGCTCAGGGTGCTGGGTGCTCAGTGCTCAGGGTGCTGGGTGCTCAGTACTCAGGGTGCTGGGTACTCAGTACTCAGGGTGCTCGTTGCTCAGTGCTCAGGGTGCTGGGTGCTCAGTGCGCGGGGTGCAGGGTGTTCAGTACTCAGGGTGCTGGGTGCTCAGTACTCAGGGTGCTGGGTGCTCAGTGCTCAGGGTGCTGAGTGCTCAGTACTCAGGGTGCTGGGTGCTCAGTGCTCGGGGTGCTGGGTGCTCAGTACTCAGGGTGCTGGGTGCTTAGTACTCAGGGTGCTGGGTGCTCAGTGCTCGGGGTGTTGGGTGCTCAGTGCTCGGGGTGCTCGGTGCTCAGTGCTCGGGGTGCTTGGTGCTCAGTAATCAGGGTGCTGGGTGCTCAGTACTCGTTGTGCTGGGTGCTCAGTGCTCAGGGTGCTGGGTGCTCAGTACTCAGGGTGCTCGGTACTCAGTACTCACGGTGCTCAGTGCTCAGTACTCAGGGTGCTCAGGCTCAGTGCTCGGGGTGCTGGGTGCTCAGTGCTCGGGGTGCTGGGTGCTCAGTGCTCGGGGTGCTCGGTGCTCAGTGCTCAGGGTGCTGGGTGCTCAGTGCTTAGAGTGCTGGGTGCTCAGTACTCAGGGTGCTCGGTGCTCAGTACTCAGGGTGCTGGGTGCTCAGTGCTCAGGGTGCTCAGTGCTCAGTACTCAGCGTGCAGGGTGCTCTGTGGTCAGGGTGCTCGGTGCTCAGTACTCAGGGTGCCCAGTGCTCAGGGTGCTGGGTGCTCAGTACTCAGGGTGCAGGGTGCTCAGTGCTCAGTACTCAGGGTGCTCAGTGCTCAGGGTGCTGGGTGCTCAGTGCTCGGGGTGCTGGGTACTCAGTGCTCAGTACACAGGGTGCTGGGTGCGCAGTGCTCGGGGTGCTGGGTGCTCAGTGCTCAGTACTCAGAGAGCTGGGTGCTCAGTGCTCCGGGTGCTGGATGCTCAGTACTCAGGGTGCTGGGTACTCAGTGCTCAGGGTGCTGGTTGCTCAATACTCAGGGTGCTGGGTGCGCAGTGCTCAGGGTGCTGGGTGCTCAGTACTCAGGGTGCTCATTGCTCAGGGTGCTGGGTGCTCAGTACTCAGGGTGCTGGGTGCTCAGTACTCAGGGTGCTGGGTGCTCAGTACTCAGGGTGCTCAGTGCTCAGTACTCAGGGTACTCAGTGCTCAGTAATCAGGGTGCTCAGGGATCAGGGTGCTGGGTGCTAACTGCTCGGGGTGCTGGGTGCTCAGTGCTCAGGGTGCTGGGTGCTCAGTGCTCAGGGTGCTCGGTGCTCAGTTCTCAGGGTGCTGGGTGCTCAGTACTCAGGGTGCTGGGTGCTCAGTACTCAGGGTGCTCAGTGCTCAGTACTCAGGGTGCTCAGTGCTCAGTACACAGGGTGCTCAGTGCTCAGGGTGCTGGGTGCTCAGTGCTCGGGGTGCTGGGTGCTCAGTCCTCAGGGTGCTGGGTGCTCAGTGCTCAGGGTGCTCGGTGCTCAGTGATCAGGGTGCTGGGTGCTCGGTACTCAGGGTGCTGGGTGCTCAGTGCTCAGGGTGCTGGGTGCTCAGTACTCAGGGTGCTGGGTGCTCAGTGCTCAGGGTGCTGGGTGCTCAGTGCTCAGGGTGCTCGGTGCTTAGTACTCAGGGTGCTCGGTGCTCGGGGCGCTGGGTGCTCAGTGCTCAGGGTGCTGGGTGCTCAGTGCTCAGGGTGCTGGGTGCTCAGTGCTCGGGGTGCTGGGTGCTCAGTGCTCGGGGTGCTGGGTGCTCAGTGCTCGGGTTGCTGGGTGCTCAGTACTCGGGGTGCTCGGTGCTCAGTACTCAGGGTGCTTGGTGCTCAGTGCTCAGGGTGCTGGGTGCTCAGTACTCAGGGTGCTGGCTGCTGAGTACTCAGGGTGCTCGGTGCTCAGTACTCAGGGTGCTGCGTGCTCGGTGCTCAGTACGCTGGGTGCTCAGTACTCAGGGTGCTGGCTGCTCAGTAATCAGGGTGCTGGGTGCTCAGTGCTCGGGGTGCTGGGTGCTCAGTACTCAGTGTGCTGGGTGCTCAGTACTCAGGGTGCTCAGTGCTTGGGGTGCTGGTGCTCAGTACTCAGGGTGCTCAGTGCTTGGGGTGTTGGGTGCTCAGTACTCAGGGTGCTGGGTGCTCAGTGCTCAGGGTGCTGGGTGCTCAGTACTCAGGGTGCTGGGTGCTCAGTGCTCGGGGTGCTGGGTGCTCAGTGCTCAGGGTGCTGGGTGCTCAGTGCTCAGGGTGCTCGGTGCTCAGTTCTCAGGGTGCTGGGTGCTCAGTACTCAGGGTGCTGGGTGCTCAGTACTCAGGGTGCTCAGTGCTCAGTACTCAGGGTGCTCAGTGCTCAGTACACAGGGTGCTCAGTGCTCAGGGTGCTGGGTGCTCAGTGCTCGGGGTGCTGGGTGCTCAGTCCTCAGGGTGCTGGGTGCTCAGTGCTCAGGGTGCTCGGTGCTCAGTGATCAGGGTGTTGGGTGCTCGGTACTCAGGGTGCTGGGTGCTCAGTGCTCAGGGTGCTGGGTGCTCAGTACTCAGGGTGCTGGGTGCTCAGTGCTCAGGGTGCAGGGTGCTCAGTGCTCAGTACTCAGGGTGCTCAGTGCTCAGGGTGCTGGGTGCTCAGTGCTCGGGGTGCTGGGTACTCAGTGCTCAGTACACAGGGTGCTGGGTGCGCAGTGCTCGGGGTGCTGGGTGCTCAGTGCTCAGTACTCAGAGAGCTGGGTGCTCAGTGCTCCGGGTGCTGGATGCTCAGTACTCAGGGTGCTGGGTACTCAGTGCTCAGGGTGCTGGTTGCTCAATACTCAGGGTGCTGGGTGCGCAGTGCTCAGGGTGCTGGGTGCTCAGTACTCAGGGTGCTCATTGCTCAGGGTGCTGGGTGCTCAGTACTCAGGGTGCTGGGTGCTCAGTACTCAGGGTGCTGGGTGCTCAGTACTCAGGGTGCTCAGTGCTCAGTACTCAGGGTACTCAGTGCTCAGTAATCAGGGTGCTCAGGGATCAGGGTGCTGGGTGCTAACTGCTCGGGGTGCTGGGTGCTCAGTGCTCAGGGTGCTGGGTGCTCAGTGCTCAGGGTGCTCGGTGCTCAGTTCTCAGGGTGCTGGGTGCTCAGTACTCAGGGTGCTGGGTGCTCAGTACTCAGGGTGCTCAGTGCTCAGTACTCAGGGTGCTCAGTGCTCAGTACACAGGGTGCTCAGTGCTCAGGGTGCTGGGTGCTCAGTGCTCGGGGTGCTGGGTGCTCAGTCCTCAGGGTGCTGGGTGCTCAGTGCTCAGGGTGCTCGGTGCTCAGTGATCAGGGTGCTGGGTGCTCGGTACTCAGGGTGCTGGGTGCTCAGTGCTCAGGGTGCTGGGTGCTCAGTACTCAGGGTGCTGGGTGCTCAGTGCTCAGGGTGCTGGGTGCTCAGTGCTCAGGGTGCTCGGTGCTTAGTACTCAGGGTGCTCGGTGCTCGGGGCGCTGGGTGCTCAGTGCTCAGGGTGCTGGGTGCTCAGTGCTCAGGGTGCTGGGTGCTCAGTGCTCGGGGTGCTGGGTGCTCAGTGCTCGGGGTGCTGGGTGCTCAGTGCTCGGGTTGCTGGGTGCTCAGTACTCGGGGTGCTCGGTGCTCAGTACTCAGGGTGCTTGGTGCTCAGTGCTCAGGGTGCTGGGTGCTCAGTACTCAGGGTGCTGGCTGCTGAGTACTCAGGGTGCTCGGTGCTCAGTACTCAGGGTGCTGCGTGCTCGGTGCTCAGTACGCTGGGTGCTCAGTACTCAGGGTGCTGGCTGCTCAGTAATCAGGGTGCTGGGTGCTCAGTGCTCGGGGTGCTGGGTGCTCAGTACTCAGTGTGCTGGGTGCTCAGTACTCAGGGTGCTCAGTGCTTGGGGTGCTGGTGCTCAGTACTCAGGGTGCTCAGTGCTTGGGGTGTTGGGTGCTCAGTACTCAGGGTGCTGGGTGCTCAGTGCTCAGGGTGCTGGGTGCTCAGTACTCAGGGTGCTGGGTGCTCAGTGCTCGGGGTGCTGGGTGCTCAGTGCTCAGGGTGCTGGGTGCTCAGTGCTCAGGGTGCTCGGTGCTCAGTTCTCAGGGTGCTGGGTGCTCAGTACTCAGGGTGCTGGGTGCTCAGTACTCAGGGTGCTCAGTGCTCAGTACTCAGGGTGCTCAGTGCTCAGTACACAGGGTGCTCAGTGCTCAGGGTGCTGGGTGCTCAGTGCTCGGGGTGCTGGGTGCTCAGTCCTCAGGGTGCTGGGTGCTCAGTGCTCAGGGTGCTCGGTGCTCAGTGATCAGGGTGTTGGGTGCTCGGTACTCAGGGTGCTGGGTGCTCAGTGCTCAGGGTGCTGGGTGCTCAGTACTCAGGGTGCTGGGTGCTCAGTGCTCAGGGTGCTGGGTGCTCAGTGCTCAGGGTGCTCGGTGCTTAGTACTCAGGGTGCTCGGTGCTCGGGGCGCTGGGTGCTCAGTGCTCAGGGTGCTGGGTGCTCAGTGCTCAGGGTGCTGGGTGCTCAGTGCTTGGGGTGCTGGGTGCTCAGTGCTCGGGGTGCTGGGTGCTCAGTGCTCGGGGTCCTGGGTGCTCAGTACTCGGGGTGCTCGGTGCTCAGTACTCAGGGTGCTTGGTGCTCAGTGCTCAGGGTGCTGGGTGCTCAGTACTCAGGGTGCTGGCTGCTCAGTACTCAGGGTGCTCGGTGCTCAGTACTCAGGGTTCTGCGTGCTCGGTGCTCAGTACGCTGGGTGCTCAGTACTCAGGGTGCTGGCTGCTCAGTAATCAGGGTGCTGGGTGCACAGTGCTCGGGGTGCTGGGTGCTCAGTACTCAGTGTGCTGGGTGGTCAGTACTCAGGGTGCTCAGTGCTTGGGGTGCTGGTGCTCAGTACTCAGGGTGCTCAGTGCTCGGGGTGCTGGGTGCTCAGTGCTCAGTACTCAGGGTGCTGGGTGCTCAGTGCTCAAGGTGCTGGGTGCTCAGTACTCAGGGTGCTGGGTCCTCAGTGCTCAGGGTGCTGAGTGCTCAGTACTCAGGGTGCTGGGTGCTCCGTCCTCGGGGTGCTGGGTGCTCAGTACTCAGGGTGCTGGGTGCTTAGTACTCAGGGTGCTGGGTGCTCAGTGCTCGGGGTGCTGGGTGCTCAGTGCTCGGGGTGCTCGGTGCTCAGTGCTCGGGGTGCTTGGTGCTCAGTAATCAGGGTGCTGGGTGCTCAGTACTCGTTGTGCTGGGTGCTCAGTGCTCAGGGTGCTGGGTGCTCAGTACTCAGGGTGCTCGGTACTCAGTACTCACGGTGCTCAGTGCTCAGTACTCAGGGTGCTCAGGCTCAGTGCTCGGGGTGCTGGGTGCTCAGTGCTCGGAGTGCTGGGTGCTCAGTGCTCGGGTTGCTGGGTGCTCAGTGCTCAGGGTGCTGGGTGCTCAGTGCTTAGAGTGCTGGGTGCTCAGTACTCAGGGTGCTCGGTACTCAGTACTCAGGGTGCTGGGTGCTCAGTGCTCAGGGTGCTCAGTGCTCAGTAGTCAGCGTGCAGGGTGCTCAGTGGTCACGGTGCTCGGTGCTCAGTACTCAGTGTGCTCAGTGCTCAGGGTGCTGGGTGCTCAGTACTCAGGGTGCAGGGTGCTCAGTGCTCAGTACTCAGGGTGCTCAGTGCTCAGGGTGCTGGGTGCTCAGTGCTCGGGGTGCTGGGTACTCAGTGCTCAGTACACAGGGTGCTGGGTGCTCAGTGCTCGGGGTGCTGGGTGCTCAGTGCTCAGTACTCAGGGAGCTGGGTGCTCAGTGCTCTGGGTGCTGGATGCTCAGTACTCAGGGTGCTGGGTGCTCAGTGCTCAGGGTGCTCGGTGCTCAGTACTCAGGGTGCTGGGTGCTCAGTACTCAGGGTGCTGGGTGCTCAGTGCTCAGGGTGCTGGGTGCTCAGTACTCAGGGTGCTGGGTGCTCAGTGCTCAGGGTGCTGGGTGCTCAGTGCTCAGGGTGCTCGGTGCTTAGTACTCAGGGTGCTCGGTGCTCGGGGTGCTGGGTGCTCAGTGCTCAGGGTGCTGGGTGCTCAGTGCTCAGGGTGCTGGGTGCTCAGTACTCAGTGTGCTGGGTGCTCAGTACTCAGGGTGCTCAGTGCTTGGGGTGCTGGTTGCTCAGTACTCAGGGTGCTCAGTGCTTGGGGTGTTGGGTGCTCAGTACTCAGGGTGCTGGGTGCTCAGTGCTCGGGGTGCTGGGTGCTCAGTGCTCAGTACTCAGGGTACTGGGTGCTCAGTGCTCAGGGTGCTGGGTGCTCAGTGCTCAGGGTGCTGGGTGCTCAGTGCTCAGGGTGCTGGGTACTCAGTGCTCAGGGAGCTGGGTACTCAGTGCTCGGGGTGCTGGGTGCTCAGTACTCAGTGTGCTGTGTGCTCAGTGCTCAGAGTGTTGGGTGCTCAGTACTCAGGGTGCTGGGTGCTCAGTGCTCAGTGCTCAGGGTGCTCAGTGCTCAGGGTGCTGGGTGCTCAGGGTGCTGGGAGCTCAGTGCTCGGGGTGCTGGGTGCTCAGTGCTCAGGGTGCTGGGTGCTCAGTGCTTAGTGCTCAGGGTGCTGGGTGCTCAGTGCTCAGTGCTCAGGGTGCTGGGTGTTCAGTACTCATGATGCTGGGTGCTCAGTACTCAGGGTGCTGGGTGCTCAGTGCTCAGGGTGCTGGGTGCTCAGTGCTCAGGGTGCTGGGTGCTCAGTACTCAGGGTGCTGGGTACTCAGTACTCAGGGTGCTCGTTGCTCAGTGCTCAGGGTGCTGGGTGCTCAGTGCGCGGGGTGCAGGGTGTTCAGTACTCAGGGTGCTGGGTGCTCAGTACTCAGGGTGCTGGGTGCTCAGTGCTCAGGGTGCTGAGTGCTCAGTACTCAGGGTGCTGGGTGCTCAGTGCTCGGGGTGCTGGGTGCTCAGTACTCAGGGTGCTGGGTGCTTAGTACTCAGGGTGCTGGGTGCTCAGTGCTCGGGGTGTTGGGTGCTCAGTGCTCGGGGTGCTCGGTGCTCAGTGCTCGGGGTGCTTGGTGCTCAGTAATCAGGGTGCTGGGTGCTCAGTACTCGTTGTGCTGGGTGCTCAGTGCTCAGGGTGCTGGGTGCTCAGTACTCAGGGTGCTCGGTACTCAGTACTCACGGTGCTCAGTGCTCAGTACTCAGGGTGCTCAGGCTCAGTGCTCGGGGTGCTGGGTGCTCAGTGCTCGGGGTGCTGGGTGCTCAGTGCTCGGGGTGCTCGGTGCTCAGTGCTCAGGGTGCTGGGTGCTCAGTGCTTAGAGTGCTGGGTGCTCAGTACTCAGGGTGCTCGGTGCTCAGTACTCAGGGTGCTGGGTGCTCAGTGCTCAGGGTGCTCAGTGCTCAGTACTCAGCGTGCAGGGTGCTCTGTGGTCAGGGTGCTCGGTGCTCAGTACTCAGGGTGCTCAGTGCTCAGGGTGCTGGGTGCTCAGTACTCAGGGTGCAGGGTGCTCAGTGCTCAGTACTCAGGGTGCTCAGTGCTCAGGGTGCTGGGTGCTCAGTGCTCGGGGTGCTGGGTACTCAGTGCTCAGTACACAGGGTGCTGGGTGCGCAGTGCTCGGGGTGCTGGGTGCTCAGTGCTCAGTACTCAGAGAGCTGGGTGCTCAGTGCTCCGGGTGCTGGATGCTCAGTACTCAGGGTGCTGGGTACTCAGTGCTCAGGGTGCTGGTTGCTCAATACTCAGGGTGCTGGGTGCGCAGTGCTCAGGGTGCTGGGTGCTCAGTACTCAGGGTGCTCATTGCTCAGGGTGCTGGGTGCTCAGTACTCAGGGTGCTGGGTGCTCAGTACTCAGGGTGCTGGGTGCTCAGTACTCAGGGTGCTCAGTGCTCAGTACTCAGGGTGCTCAGTGCTCAGTAATCAGGGTGCTCAGGGATCAGGGTGCTGGGTGCTAACTGCTCGGGGTGCTGGGTGCTCAGTGCTCAGGGTGCTGGGTGCTCAGTGCTCAGGGTGCTCGGTGCTCAGTTCTCAGGGTGCTGGGTGCTCAGTACTCAGGGTGCTGGGTGCTCAGTACTCAGGGTGCTCAGTGCTCAGTACTCAGGGTGCTCAGTGCTCAGTACACAGGGTGCTCAGTGCTCAAGGTGCTGGGTGCTCAGTGCTCGGGGTGCTGGGTGCTCAGTCCTCAGGGTGCTGGGTGCTCAGTGCTCAGGGTGCTCGGTGCTCAGTGATCAGGGTGCTGGGTGCTCGGTACTCAGGGTGCTGGGTGCTCAGTGCTCAGGGTGCTGGGTGCTCAGTACTCAGGGTGCTGGGTGCTCAGTGCTCAGGGTGCTGGGTGCTCAGTGCTCAGGGTGCTCGGTGCTTAGTACTCAGGGTGCTCGGTGCTCGGGGCGCTGGGTGCTCAGTGCTCAGGGTGCTGGGTGCTCAGTGCTCAGGGTGCTGGGTGCTCAGTGCTCGGGGTGCTGGGTGCTCAGTGCTCGGGGTGCTGGGTGCTCAGTGCTCGGGTTGCTGGGTGCTCAGTACTCGGGGTGCTCGGTGCTCAGTACTCAGGGTGCTTGGTGCTCAGTGCTCAGGGTGCTGGGTGCTCAGTACTCAGGGTGCTGGCTGCTGAGTACTCAGGGTGCTCGGTGCTCAGTACTCAGGGTGCTGCGTGCTCGGTGCTCAGTACGCTGGGTGCTCAGTACTCAGGGTGCTGGCTGCTCAGTAATCAGGGTGCTGGGTGCTCAGTGCTCGGGGTGCTGGGTGCTCAGTACTCAGTGTGCTGGGTGCTCAGTACTCAGGGTGCTCAGTGCTTGGGGTGCTGGTGCTCAGTACTCAGGGTGCTCAGTGCTTGGGGTGTTGGGTGCTCAGTACTCAGGGTGCTGGGTGCTCAGTGCTCAGGGTGCTGGGTGCTCAGTACTCAGGGTGCTGGGTGCTCAGTGCTCGGGGTGCTGGGTGCTCAGTGCTCAGGGTGCTGGGTGCTCAGTGCTCAGGGTGCTCGGTGCTCAGTTCTCAGGGTGCTGGGTGCTCAGTACTCAGGGTGCTGGGTGCTCAGTACTCAGGGTGCTCAGTGCTCAGTACTCAGGGTGCTCAGTGCTCAGTACACAGGGTGCTCAGTGCTCAGGGTGCTGGGTGCTCAGTGCTCGGGGTGCTGGGTGCTCAGTCCTCAGGGTGCTGGGTGCTCAGTGCTCAGGGTGCTCGGTGCTCAGTGATCAGGGTGTTGGGTGCTCGGTACTCAGGGTGCTGGGTGCTCAGTGCTCAGGGTGCTGGGTGCTCAGTACTCAGGGTGCTGGGTGCTCAGTGCTCAGGGTGCTGGGTGCTCAGTGCTCAGGGTGCTCGGTGCTTAGTACTCAGGGTGCTCGGTGCTCGGGGCGCTGGGTGCTCAGTGCTCAGGGTGCTGGGTGCTCAGTGCTCAGGGTGCTGGGTGCTCAGTGCTCGGGGTGCTGGGTGCTCAGTGCTCGGGGTGCTGGGTGCTCAGTGCTCGGGGTCCTGGGTGCTCAGTACTCGGGGTGCTCGGTGCTCAGTACTCAGGGTGCTTGGTGCTCAGTGCTCAGGGTGCTGGGTGCTCAGTACTCAGGGTGCTGGCTGCTCAGTACTCAGGGTGCTCGGTGCTCAGTACTCAGGGCGCTGCGTGCTCGGTGCTCAGTACGCTGGGTGCTCAGTACTCAGGGTGCTGGCTGCTCAGTAATCAGGGTGCTGGGTGCTCAGTGCTCGGGGTGCTGGGTGCTCAGTACTCAGTGTGCTGGGTGCTCAGTACTCAGGGTGCTCAGTGCTTGGGGTGCTGGTGCTCAGTACTCAGGGTGCTCAGTGCTTGGGGTGTTGGGTGCTCAGTACTCAGGGTGCTGGGTGCTCAGTGCTCAGGGTGCTGGGTGCTCAGTACTCAGGGTGCTGGGTGCTCAGTGCTCGGGGTGCTGGGTGCTCAGTGCTCAGTACTCAGGGTGCTGGGTGCTCAGTGCTCAAGGTGCTGGGTGCTCAGTACTCAGTACTCAGGGTGCTGGGTGCTCAGTGCTCAGGGTGCTGGGTGCTCAGTGCTCAGTGCTCGGGGTGCTGGGTGCTCAGTGCTCAGGGTGCTGAGTGCTCAGTACTCAGGGTGCTGGGTGCTCCGTGCTCGGGGTGCTGGGTGCTCAGTACTCAGGGTGCTGGGTGCTTAGTACTCAGGGTGCTGGGTGCTCAGTGCTCGGGGTGCTGGGTGCTCAGTGCTCGGGGTGCTCGGTGCTCAGTGCTCGGGGTGCTTGGTGCTCAGTACTCAGGGTGCTCGGTACTCAGTACTCACGGTGCTCAGTGCTCAGTACTCAGGGTGCTCAGGCTCAGTGCTCGGGGTGCTGGGTGCTCAGTGCTCGGAGTGCTGGGTGCTCAGTGCTCGGGGTGCTGGGTGCTCAGTGCTCAGGGTGCTGGGTGCTCAGTGCTTAGAGTGCTGGGTGCTCAGTACTCAGGGTGCTCGGTACTCAGTACTCAGGGTGCTGGGTGCTCAGTGCTCAGGGTGCTCAGTGCTCAGTACTCAGCGTGCAGGGTGCTCAGTGGTCAGGGTGCTCGGTGCTCAGTACTCAGTGTGCTCAGTGCTCAGGGTGCTGGGTGCTCAGTACTCAGGGTGCAGGGTGCTCAGTGCTCAGTACTCAGGGTGCTCAGTGCTCAGGGTGCTGGGTGCTCAGTGCTCGGGGTGCTGGGTACTCAGTGCTCAGTACACAGGGTGCTGGGTGCTCAGTGCTCGGGGTGCTGGGTGCTCAGTGCTCAGTATTCAGGGAGCTGGGTGCTCAGTGCTCTGGGTGCTGGATGCTCAGTACTCAGGGTGCTGGGTGCTCAGTGCTCAGGGTGCTCGGTGCTCAGTACTCAGGGTGCTGGGTGCTCAGTACTCAGGGTGCTGGGTGCTCAGTGCTCAGGGTGCTGGGTGCTCAGTACTCAGGGTGCTGGGTGCTCAGTGCTTAGGGTGCTGGGTGCTCAGTGCTCAGGGTGCTCGGTGCTTAGTACTCAGGGTGCTCGGTTCTCGGGGTGCTGGGTGCTCAGTGCTCAGGGTGCTGGGTGCTCAGTGCTCAGGGTGCTGGGTGCTCAGTGCTCAGGGTGCTGGGTGCTCAGTGCTCGGGGTGCTGGGTGCTCAGTGCTCGGGGTGCTGGGTGCTCAGTGCTCGGGGTGCTGGGTGCTCAGTACTCGGGGTGCTCAGTGCTCAGTACTCAGGGTGCTTGGTGCTCAGTGCTCAGGGTGCTGGGTGCTCAGTACTCAGGGTGCTGGCTGCTCAGTACTCAGGGTGCTCGGTGCTCAGTACTCAGGGTGCTGCGTGCTCGGTGCTCAGTACGCTGGGTGCTCAGTACTCAGGGTGCTGGCTGCTCAGTAATCAGGGTGCTGGGTGCTCAGTGCTCGGGGTGCTGGGTGCTCAGCTCTCAGTGTGCTGGGTGCTCAGTACTCAGGGTGCTCAGTGCTTGGGGTGCTGGTTGCTCAGTACACAGGGTGCTCAGTGCTTGGGGTGTTGGGTGCTCAGTACTCAGGGTGCTGGGTGCTCAGTGCTCAGGGTGCTGGGTGCTCAGTGCTCGGGGTGCTGGGTGCTCAGTGCTCAGTACTCAGGGTGCTGGGTGCTCAGTGCTCAGGGTGCTGGGTGCTCAGTGCTCAGGGTGCTGGGTGCTCAGTGCTCAGGGTGCTGGGTACTCAGTGCTCAGGGTGCTGGGTACTCAGTGCTCGGGGTGCTGGGTGCTCAGTACTCAGGGTGCTGGGTGCTCAGTACTCAGGGTGCTCAGTGCTCAGTACTCATGGTGCTCAGTGCTCCGTACAAGGGTGCTCAGTGCTCAGGGTGCTGGGTGCTCAGTGCTCAGGGTGCTGGGTGCTCAGTCCTCAGGGTGCTGGGTGCTCAGTGCTCAGGGTGCTCGGTGCTCAGTGCTCAGGGTGCTGGGTGCTCAGTACTCAGGGTGCTGGGTTCTCAGTGCTCGGGTTGCTGGGTGCTCAGTACTCAGGGTGCTGGGTGCTCAGTGCTCAGGGTGCTGGGTGCTCAGTGCTCAGGGTGCTCGGTGCTTAGTACTCAGGGTGCTCGGTGCTCGCGGTGCTGGGTGCTCAGTGCTCGGGTTGCTGGGTGCTCAGTGCTCGGGGTGCTGGGTGCTCAGTGCTCGGGGTGCTGGGTGCTCAGTGCTCGGGGTGCTGGGTGCTCAGTACTCGGGGTGCTCGGTGCTCAGTACTCAGGGTGCTGGGTGCTCAGTGCTCAGGGTACTGGGTGCTCAGTACTCAGTGTGCTGGGTGCTCGCTGCTCAGTACGCTGGGTGCTCAGTACTCAGGGTGCTGGGTGCTCAGTGCTCGGGGTGCTCAGTACTCAGGGTGATGTGTGTTCAGTGCTCAGGGTACTGGGTGCTCAGTTCTCAGGGTGCTCGGTGCTCAGTACTCAGGGTGCTCAGTGCTCAGGGTGCTGGGTGCTCAGTACTCAGGGTGCCTGGTGCTCAGTGCTCAGTACTCTGGGTGCTCAGTGCTCAGGGTGCTGGGTGCTCAGTGCTCGGGGTGCTGGGTTCTCAGTGCTCAGTACACAGGATGCTGGGTGCTCAGTGCTCGGGGTGATGGGTGCTCAGTGCTCAGTACTCAGGGTGCTGGGTGCTCAGTGCTCGGGGTGCTGGATGCTCACTACTCAGGGTGCTGGGTGCTCAGTGCTCAGGGTGCTGGTTGCTCAGTACTCAGCGTGCTGGGTGCTCAGTGCTCAGGGTGCTGGGTGCTCAGTACTCAGGGTGCTCATTGCTCAGGGTGCTGGGTGCTCAGTACTCAGTGTGCTGGGTGCTCAGTACTCAGGGTGCTGGGTGCTCAGTACTCAGGGTGCTCAGTGCTCAGTACTCAGGGTGCTCAGTGCTCAGTTCTCAGGGTGCTCAGGGCTCAGGGTGCTAGGTGCTCACTGCTCGGGGTGCTGTGTGCTCAGTGCTCAGGGTGCTGGATGCTCAGTGCTCAGGGTGCTCGGTGATCAGTACTCAGGGTGCTCAGTGCTCAGTACTCAGGGTGCTCAGTGCTCAGTACTCAGGGTGCTCAGTGCTCAGTGCTCAGGGTGCTGGGTGCTCAGTGCTCGGGGTGCTGGGTGCTCAGTCCTCAGGGTGCTGGGTGCTCAGTGCTCAGGGTGCTCGGTGCTCAGTGATCAGGGTGCTGGGTGCTCAGTACTCAGGGTGCTGGGTGCTCAGTGCTCGCTGTGCTGGGTGCTCAGTACTCAAGGTGCTGGGTGCTCAGTGCTCAGGGTGCTGGGTGCTCAGTGCTCAGGGTGCTCGGTGCTTAGTACTCAGGGTGCTCGGTGCTCGGGGTGCTGGGTGCTCAGTGCTCGGGGTGCTGGGTGCTCAGTGCTCGGGGTGCTGGGTGCTCAGTGCTCGGGGTGCTGGGTGCTCAGTGCTCAGGGTGCTGGGTGCTCAGTGCTCGGGGCGCTGGGTGCTCAGTGCTCAGTACTCAGGGTGCTGGGTGCTCAGTGCTCAGGGTGCTGGGTGCTCAGTACTCAGGGTGCTCGGTGCTCAGTACTCAGGGTGCTGGGTCCTCAGTGCTCAGGGTGCTGAGTGCTCAGTACTCAGGGTGCTGGGTGCTCAGTACTCGTTGTGCAGGGTGCTCAGTACTCAGGGAGCTGGGTGCTCAGTACTCATTGTGCTGGGTGCTCAGTACTCGGGTGCTGGGTGCTCAGTGCTCAGGGTGCTGGGTGCTCAGTGCTCGGGGTGCTGGGTGCTCAGTGCTCAGTACTCAGGGTGCTGGGTGCTCAGTGCTCGGGGTGCTGGGTGCTCAGTACTCAGTGTGCTGGGTGCTCAGTGCTCAGAGTGTTGGGTGCTCAGTACTCAGGGTGCTGGGTGCTCAGTGCTCAGTGCTCAGGGTGCTCAGTGCTCAGGGTGCTGGGTGCTCAGGGTGCTGGGTGCTCAGTGCACGGGGTGCTGGGTGCTCAGTGCTCAGGGTGCTGGGTGCTCAGTGCTTAGTGCTCAGGGTGCTGGGTGCTCAGTGCTCAGTGCTCAGGGTGCTGGGTGTTCAGTACTCATGGTGCTGGGTGCTCAGTACTCAGGGTGCTGGTTGCTCAGTGCTCAGGGTGCTGGGTGCTCAGTGCTCAGGGTGCTGGGTGCTCAGTACTCAGGGTGCTGGGTGCTCAGTACTCAGGGTGCTCGTTGCTCAGTGCTCAGGGTGCTGGGTGCTCAGTGCGCGGGGTGCTGGGTGCTCAGTGCTCAGGGTGCTGGGTGCTCAGTACTCAGGGTGCTCGGTACTCAGTACTCACGGTGCTCAGTGCTCAGTACTCAGGGTGCTCAGGCTCAGTGCTCGGGGTGCTGGGTGCTCAGTGCTCGGGGTGCTCTGTGCTCAGTGCTCGGGGTGCTCGGTGCTCAGTGCTCAGGGTGCTGGGTGCTCAGTGCTTAGAGTGCTGGGTGCTCAGTACTCAGGGTGCTCGGTGCTCAGTACTCAGGGTGCTGGGTGCTCAGTGCTCAGGGTGCTCAGTGCTCAGTACTCAGCGTGCAGTGTGCTCTGTGGTCAGGGTGCTCGGTGCTCAGTACTCAGGGTGCTCAGTGCTCAGGGTGCTGGGTGCTCAGTACTCAGGGTGCAGGGTGCTCAGTGCTCAGTACTCAGGGTGCTCAGTGCTCAGGGTGCTGGGTGCTCAGTGCTCGGGGTGCTGGGTACTCAGTGCTCAGTACACAGGGTGCTGGGTGCGCAGTGCTCGGCGTCCTGGGTGCTCAGTGCTCAGTACTCAGAGAGCTGGGTGCTCAGTGCTCCGGGTGCTGGATGCTCAGTACTCAGGGTGCTGGGTACTCAGTGCTCAGGGTGCTGGTTGCTCAATACTCAGGGTGCTGGGTGCTCAGTGCTCAGGGTGCTGGGTGCTCAGTACTCAGGGTGCTCATTGCTCAGGGTGCTGGGTGCTCAGTACTCAGGGTGCTGGGTGCTCAGTACTCAGGGTGCTGGGTGCTCAGTACTCAGGGTGCTCAGTGCTCAGTACTCAGGGTGCTCAGTGCTCAGTAATCAGGGTGCTCAGGGCTCAGGGTGCTGGTGCTAACTGCTCGGGGTGCTGGGTGCTCAGTGCTCAGGGTGCTGGGTGCTCAGTGCTCAGGGTGCTCGGTGCTCAGTTCTCAGGGTGCTGGGTGCTCAGTACTCAGGGTGCTGGGTGCTCAGTACTCAGGGTGCTCAGTGCTCAGTACTCAGGGTGCTCAGTGCTCAGTACACAGGGTGCTCAGTGCTCAGGGTGCTGGGTGCTCAGTGCTCGGGGTGCTGGGTGCTCAGTCCTCAGTGTGCTGGGTGCTCAGTGCTCAGGGTGCTCGGTGCTCAGTGATCAGGGTGCTGGGTGCTCTGTACTCAGGGTGCTGGGTGCTCAGTGCTCAGGGTGCTGGGTGCTCAGTACTCAGGGTGCTGGGTGCTCAGTGCTCAGGGTGCTGGGTGCTCAGTGCTCAGGGTGCTCGGTGCTTAGTACTCAGGGTGCTCGGTGCTCAGGGTGCTGGGTGCTCAGTGCTCAGGCTGCTGGGTGCTCAGTGCTCAGGGTGCTGGTTGCTCAGTGCTCGGGGTGCTGGGTGCTCAGTGCTCGGGGTGCTGGGTGCTCAGTGCTCGGGGTGCTGGGTGCTCAGTACTCGGGGTGCTCGGTGCTCAGTACTCAGGGTGCTTGGTGCTCAGTGCTCAGGGTGCTGGGTGCTCAGTACTCAGGGTGCTGGCTGCTCAGTACTCAGGGTGCTCGGTGCTCAGTACTCAGGGTGCTCAGTGCTTGGGGTGCTGGTGCTCAGTACTCAGGGTGCTCAGTGCTCGGGGTGCTGGGTGCTCAGTGCTCGGGGTGCTGGGTGCTCAGTACTCGGGGTGCTCGGTGCTCAGTACTCAGGGTGCTTGGTGCTCAGTGCTCAGGGTGCTGGGTGCTCAGTACTCAGGGTGCTGGCTGCTCAGTACTCAGGGTGCTCGGTGCTCAGTACGCTGGGTGCTCAGTACTCAGGGTGCTGGCTGCTCAGTAATCAGGGTGCTGGGTGCTCAGTGCTCGGGGTGCTGGGTGCTCAGTACTCAGTGTGCTGGGTGCTCAGTACTCAGGGTGCTCAGTGCTTGGGGTGCTGGTGCTCAGTACTCAGGGTGCTCAGTGCTTGGGGTGTTGGGTGCTCAGTACTCAGGGTGCTGGGTGCTCAGTGCTCAGGGTGCTGGGTGCTCAGTACTCAGGGTGCTGGGTGCTCAGTGCTCGGGGTGCTGGGTGCTCAGTGCTCAGTACTCAGGGTGCTGGGTGCTCAGTGCTCAAGGTGCTGGGTGCTCAGTACTCAGGGTGCTGGGTCCTCAGTGCTCAGGGTGCTGAGTGCTCAGTACTCAGGGTGCTGGGTGCTCCGTGCTCGGGGTGCTGGGTGCTCAGTACTCAGGGTGCTGGGTGCTTAGTACTCAGGGTGCTGGGTGCTCAGTGCTCGGGGTGCTGGGTGCTCAGTGCTCGGGGTGCTCGGTGCTCAGTGCTCGGGGTGCTTGGTGCTCAGTACTCAGGGTGCTCGGTACTCAGTACTCACGGTGCTCAGTGCTCAGTACTCAGGGTGCTCAGGCTCAGTGCTCGGGGTGCTGGGTGCTCAGTGCTCGGAGTGCTGGGTGCTCAGTGCTCGGGGTGCTGGGTGCTCAGTGCTCAGGGTGCTGGGTGCTCAGTGCTTAGAGTGCTGGGTGCTCAGTACTCAGGGTGCTCGGTACTCAGTACTCAGGGTGCTGGGTGCTCAGTGCTCAGGGTGCTCAGTGCTCAGTACTCAGCGTGCAGGGTGCTCAGTGGTCAGGGTGCTCGGTGCTCAGTACTCAGTGTGCTCAGTGCTCAGGGTGCTGGGTGCTCAGTACTCAGGGTGCAGGGTGCTCAGTGCTCAGTACTCAGGGTGCTCAGTGCTCAGGGTGCTGGGTGCTCAGTGCTCGGGGTGCTGGGTACTCAGTGCTCAGTACACAGGGTGCTGGGTGCTCAGTGCTCGGGGTGCTGGGTGCTCAGTGCTCAGTACTCAGGGAGCTGGGTGCTCAGTGCTCTGGGTGCTGGATGCTCAGTACTCAGGGTGCTGGGTGCTCAGTGCTCAGGGTGCTCGGTGCTCAGTACTCAGGGTGCTGGGTGCTCAGTACTCAGGGTGCTGGGTGCTCAGTGCTCAGGGTGCTGGGTGCTCAGTACTCAGGGTGCTGGGTGCTCAGTGCTCAGGGTGCTGGGTGCTCAGTGCTCAGGGTGCTCGGTGCTTAGTACTCAGGGTGCTCGGTTCTCGGGGTGCTGGGTGCTCAGTGCTCAGGGTGCTGGGTGCTCAGTGCTCAGGGTGCTGGGTGCTCAGTGCTCAGGGTGCTGGGTGCTCAGTGCTCGGGGTGCTGGGTACTCAGTGCTCGGGGTGCTGGGTGCTCAGTGCTCGGGGTGCTGGGTGCTCAGTACTTGGGGTGCTCGGTGCTCAGTACTCAGGGTGCTTGGTGCTCAGTGCTCAGGGTGCTGGGTGCTCAGTACTCAGGGTGCTGGCTGCTCAGTACTCAGGGTGCTCGGTGCTCAGTACTCAGGGTGCTGCGTGCTCGGTGCTCAGTACGCTGGGTGCTCAGTACTCAGGGTGCTGGCTGCTCAGTAATCAGGGTGCTGGGTGCTCAGTGCTCGGGGTGCTGGGTGCTCAGCTCTCAGTGTGCTGGGTGCTCAGTACTCAGGGTGCTCAGTGCTTGGGGTGCTGGTTGCTCAGTACACAGGGTGCTCAGTGCTTGGGGTGTTGGGTGCTCAGTACTCAGGGTGCTGGGTGCTCAGTGCTCAGGGTGCTGGGTGCTCAGTGCTCGGGGTGCTGGGTGCTCAGTGCTCAGTACTCAGGGTGCTGGGTGCTCAGTGCTCAGGGTGCTGGGTGCTCAGTGCTCAGGGTGCTGGGTGCTCAGTGCTCAGGGTGCTCAGTGCTCAGTACTCATGGTGCTCAGTGCTCCGTACAAGGGTGCTCAGTGCTCAGGGTGCTGGGTGCTCAGTGCTCAGGGTGCTGGGTGCTCAGTCCTCAGGGTGCTGGGTGCTCAGTGCTCAGGGTGCTCGGTGCTCAGTGCTCAGGGTGCTGGGTGCTCAGTACTCAGGGTGCTGGGTTCTCAGTGCTCGGGTTGCTGGGTGCTCAGTACTCAGGATGCTGGGTGCTCAGTGCTCAGGGTGCTGGGTGCTCAGTGCTCAGGGTGCTCGGTGCTTAGTACTCAGGGTGCTCGGTGCTCGCGGTGCTGGGTGCTCAGTGCTCGGGTTGCTGGGTGCTCAGTGCTCGGGGTGCTGGGTGCTCAGTGCTCGGGGTGCTGGGTGCTCAGTGCTCGGGGTGCTGGGTGCTCAGTACTCGGGGTGCTCGGTGCTCAGTACTCAGGGTGCTGGGTGCTCAGTGCTCAGGGTACTGGGTGCTCAGTACTCAGGGTGCTGGGTGCTCGCTGCTCAGTACGCGGGGTGCTCAGTACTCAGGGTGCTGGGTGCTCAGTGCTCGGGGTGCTCAGTACTCAGGGTGATGTGTGTTCAGTGCTCATGGTACTGGGTGCTCAGTTCTCAGGGTGCTCGGTGCTCAGTACTCAGGGTGCTCAGTGCTCAGGGTGCTGGGTGCTCAGTACTCAGGGTGCCTGGTGCTCAGTGCTCAGTACTCAGGGTGCTCAGTGCTCAGGGTGCTGGGTGCTCAGTGCTCGGGGTGCTGGGTTCTCAGTGCTCAGTACACAGGGTGCTGGGTGCTCAGTGCTCGGGGTGATGGGTGCTCAGTGCTCAGTACTCAGGGTGCTGGTTGCTCAGTGCTCGGGGTGCTGGATGCTCAGTACTCAGGGTGCTGGGTGCTCAGTGCTCAGGGTGCTGGTTGCTCAGTACTCAGCGTGCTGGGTGCTCAGTGCTCAGGGTGCTGTGTGCTCAGTACTCAGGGTGCTCATTGCTCAGGGTGCTGGGTGCTCAGTACTCAGTGTGCTGGGTGCTCAGTACTCAGGGTGCTGGGTGCTCAGTACTCAGGGTGCTCAGTGCTCAGTACTCAGGGTGCTCAGTGCTCAGTACTCAGGGTGCTCAGGGCTCAGGGTGCTGGGTGCTCACTGCTCGGGGTGCTGGGTGCTCAGTGCTCAGGGTGCTGGATGCTCAGTGCTCAGGGTGCTCGGTGATCAGTACTCAGGGTGCTCAGTGCTCAGTACTCAGGGTGCTCAGTGCTCAGTACTCAGGGTGCTCAGTGCTCAGTGCTCAGGGTGCTGGGTGCTCAGTGCTCGGGGTGCTGGGTGCTCAGTCCTCAGGGTGCTGGGTGCTCAGTGCTCAGGGTGCTCGGTGCTCAGTGATCAGGGTGCTGGGTGCTCAGTACTCAGGGTGCTGGGTGCTCAGTGCTCGGGGTGCTGGGTGCTCAGTACTCAAGGTGCTGGGTGCTCAGTGCTCAGGGTGCTGGGTGCTCAGTACTCAGGGTGCTGGGTGCTCAGTGCTCAGGGTGCTGGGTGCTCAGTGCTCGGGGTGCTGGGTGCTCAGTGCTCAGGGTGCTGGGTGCTCAGAATTCAGGGTGCTCAGTGCTCGGGGTGCTGGATGCTCAGTACTCAGGGTGCTGGGTGCTCAGTGCACAGGGTGCTGGTTGCTCAGTACTCAGGGTGCTGGGTGCTCAGTGCTCAGGGTGCTGGGTGCTCAGTACTCAGGGTGCTCATTGCTCAGGGTGCTGGGTGCTCAGTACTCAGGGTGCTGGGTGCTCAGTACTCAGGGTGCTGGGTGCTCAGTACTCAGGGTGCTCAGTGCTCAGTACTCAGGGTGCTCAGTGCTCAGTACTCAGGGTGCTCAGGGCTCAGGGTGCTGGTTGCTCACTGCTCGGGGTGCTGGGTGCTCAGTGCTCGGGGAGCTCGGTGCTCAGTACTCTTGGTGCTGGGTGCTCAGTGCTCTGGGTGCTCGGTGCTCAGTACTCAGGGTTCTCAGTGCTCAGTGCTCAGGGTGCTGGATGCTCAGTACTCCTAGTGCTCAGTGCTCAGTACTCGGGGTGCTGGGTGCTCAGTACTCAGGGTGCTCATTGCTCAGTACTCGGGGTGCTGGGTGCTCAGTGCTCAGGGTGCTCAGTGCTCGGGGTGCTGGGTGCTCAGTTCTCGGGGTGCTCGGTGCTCAGTACTCGGGGTGATGGGTGCTCAGTGCTCAGGGTGCTGGGTGCTCAGTGCTCGGGGTGCTGGGTGCTCAGTGCTCAGGGTGCTGGGTGCTCAGTGCTCGGGGTGCTCGGTGCTCAGTACTCAGGGTGCTGGGTGCTCAGTACTCAGGGTGCTAAGAGCTCAGGGTGCTCAGTGCTCGGGGTGCTGGGTGCTCAGTGCTCAGGGTGCTGGGTGCTCAGTGCTCGGGGTGCTGGGTGCTCAGTGCTCAGGGTGCTGGGTGCTCAGTGCTCGGGGTGCTGGGTGCTCAGTGCTCAGGGTGCTGGGTGCTCAGTGCTCGGGGTGCTCGGTGCTCAGTACTCGGGGTGCTGGGTGCTCAGTGCTCAGGGTGCTGGGTGCTCAGTGCTCGGGGTGCTGGGTGCTCAGTGCTCAGGGTGCTGGGTGCTCAGTACTCAGGGTGCTGGGTGCTCAGTGCTCAGTGTGCTGGGTGCTCAGTACTCAGGGTGCTGGGTGCTCAGTACTCAGGGTGCTAAGAGCTCAGTGTGCTCAGTGCTCGGGGTGCTGGATGCTCAGTGCTCAGTGCACAGGGTGCTGGATGCTCAGTCCTCGGGGTGCTGGGTGCTCAGTTCTCTGGGTGCTCAGTGCTCAGTACTCAGGGTGCTGTGGGCTCAGTACTCAGGGTGCTGGGTGCTCAGTATTCAGGGTGCTGGGTGGTCAGTACTCAGGGTGCTCAGTACTCAGGGTGCTGGGTGCTCAGAGCTCAGGGTGCTGGGTGCTCAGTGCTCGGGGTGATGGGTCATCATTCTCGGGGTGCTGGGTGCTCAGTACTCAGGGTGCTGGTTGCTCAGTGCTCGAGGTGCTCGGTGCTCAGTACACAGGGTGCTGGGTGCTCAGTGCTCGGGGTGCTGGGTGCTCAGTACTCAGGGTGCTGGGTGCTCAGTGCTCAGTACTCAGCGTGCTGGGTGCTCAGTGCTCAGAGTGTTGGGTGCTCGGTACTCAGGGTGCTGGGTGCTCAGTGCTCAGTGCTCAGGGTGCTCAGTGCTCAGGGTGCTGGGTGCTCAGGGTGCTGGGTGCTCAGTGCTCAGTGCTGAGGGTGCTCAGTGCTCCGGGTGCTGGGTGCTCAGTGCTCAGTTCTCAGGGTGCTGGGTGCTCAGTGCTCAGTGCTCAGGGTGCTGCGTGTTCAGTACTCAGGGTGCTGGCTGCTCAGTACTCAGGGTGCTGGGTGCTCAGTGCTCAGGGTGCTGGGTGCTCAGTGCTCAGGGTGCAGGGTGCTCAGTACTCAGGGTGCTGGGTGCTCAGTACTCAGGGTGCTCGGTGCTCAGTGCTCAGGGTGCTGGGTGCTCAGTGCTCGGGGTGCTGGGTGTTAAGTACTCAGGGTGCTGGGTGCTCAGTACTCAGGGTGCTGGGTGCTCAGTGCTCAGGGTGCTGGGTGCTCAGTGCTCAGGGTGCTGGGTGCTCAGTACTCCGGGTGCTGGGTGCTCAGTACTCAGGGTTCTCGGTGCTCAGTGCTCAGGGTGCTGGGTGCACAGTGCTCAGGGTGCTGGGTGCTCAGTACTCGGGGTGCTGGGTGCTCAGTACTCAGGGTGCTGGGTGCTCAGTGCTCAGGGTGCTGGGTGCTCAGTGCTCGGTGTGCTGGGTGCTCAGTACTCGGGGTGCTGGGTGCTCAGTGCTCAGGGTGCTAGGTCTCAGTGCTCGGGGTACTGGGTACTCAGTGCTCAGTACACAGGGTGCTGGGTGCTCAGTGCTCGGTGTGCTGGGTGCTCAGTGCTCAGTACTCAGGGTGCTGGGTGCTCAGTGCTCGGGGTGCTGGGTGCTCAGTACTCAGGGTACTCGGTGCTCAGTACTCACCGTGCTGGGTGATCAGTGCTCAGGGTGCTGGGTGCTCAGTACTCAGTGTGCTGGGTGCTCAGTACTCAGGGTGCTGGGTGCTCAGTACTCAGGGTGCTCGGTGCTCAGTACTCAGGGTGCTGGTTCCTCAGTGCTCAGGGTGCTGAGTGCTCAGTACTCAGGGTGCTGGGTGCTCAGTACTCGGGGTGCTGGGTGCTCAGTACTCAGGGAGCTGGGTGCTCAGTACTCATTGTGCTGGGTGCTCAGTACTCGGGTGCTGGGTGCTCAGTGCTCAGGGTGCTGGGTGCTCAGTGCTCGGGGTGCTGGGTGCTCAGTGCTCAGTACTCAGGGTGCTGGGTGCTCATTGCTCGGGGTGCTGGGTGCTCAGTGCTCAGTACTCAGGGTGCTTGGTGCTCAGTGCTCGGGGTGCTGGGTGCTCAGTGCTCAGGGTGCTGGGTGCTCAGTGCTCAGGGTGCTGGGTGCTCAGTGCTCGGGGTTCTGGGTGCTCAGTACTCAGGGTTCTGGGTGCTCAGTACTCAGGGTGCTGGGTGCTCAGTGCTCGGGGTGCTGGGTGCTCAGTGCTCGGGGTGCTGGGTGCTCAGTGCTCGGGGTGCTCGGTGCTCAGTACTCAGGGTGCTGGGTGCTCAGTGCTCGGGGTGCTCAGTACTCAGGGTGCTCAGTGCTCAGTACTCAGGGTGCTCAGTGCTCAGTACTCAGGGTGCTCAGGGCTCAGGGTGCTGGGTGCTCACTGCTCGGGGTGCTGGGTGCTCAGTGCTCGGGGAGCTCGGTGCTCAGTACTCAGGGTGCTGGGTGCTCAGTGCTCGGGGTGCTCGGTGCTCAGTACTCAGGGTTCTCAGTGCTCAGTGCTCAGGGTGCTGGATGCTCAGTACTCCTAGTGCTCAGTGCTCAGTACTCGGGGTGCTGGGTGCTCAGTACTCGGGGTGCTGGGTGCTCAGTGCTCAGGGTGCTCGGTGCTCAGTGCTCGGGGTGCTGGGTGCTCAGTGCTCAGGTTGCTGGGTGCTCAGTGCTCGGGGTGCTCGGTGCTCAGTACTCGGGGTGCTGGGTGCTCAGTGCCCAGGGTGCTCGGTGCTCAGTGCTCGGGGTGCTGGGTGCTCAGTGCTCAGGGTGCTGGGTGCTCAGTGCTCGGGGTGCTCGGTGCTCAGTAGTCAGGGTGCTGGGTGCTCAGTACTCAGGGTGCTGGGTGCTCAGTGCTCAGGGTGCTGGGTGCTCAGTACTCAGGGTGCTGGGTGCTCAGTACTCAGGGTGCTAAGAGCTCAGGGTGCTCAGTCCTCGGGGTGCTGGATGCACAGTGCTCAGTGCACAGGGTGCTGGGTGCTCAGTCCTCGGGGTGCTGGGTGCTCAGTTCTCTGGGTGCTCAGTGCTCAGTACTCAGGGTGCTGTGTGCTCAGTACTCAGGGTGCTGGGTTCTCAGTACTCAGGGAGCTCAGTACTCAGGGTGCTGGGTGCTCAGTGCTCAGGGTGCTGGGTGCTCAGCGCTCGGGGTGCTGGGTGCTCAGTACTCAGGGTGCTGTGTGCTCAGTGCTCAGTACTCAGCGTGCTGGGTGCTCAGTGCTCAGAGTGTTGGGTGCTCAGTACTCAGGGTGCTGGGTGCTCAGTGCTCAGTGCTCAGGGTGCTCAGTGCTCAGGGTGCTGGGTGCTCAGGGTGCTGGGTGCTCAGTGCTCGGGGTGCTGGGTGCTCAGTGCTCAGTGCTCAGGGTGCTGGGTGCTCATTGCTCAGTGCTCAGGGTGCTGGGTGCTCAGTACTCAGGGTGCTGGCTGCTCAGTACTCAGGGTGCTGGGTGCTCAGTGCTCAGGGTGATGGGTGCTCAGTGCTCAGGGTGCTGGGTGCTCAGTACTCCGGGTGCTGGGTGCTCAGTACTCAGGGTTCTCGGTGCTCAGTGCTCAGGGTGCTGGGTGCACAGTGCTCAGGGTGCTGGGTGCTCAGTACTCGGGGTGCTCGGTGCTCAGTACTCAGGGTGCTGGGTCCTCAGTGCTCAGGGAGCTGAGTGCTCAGTACTCAGGGTGCTGGGTGCTCAGTACTCGGGGTGCTGGGTGCTCAGTACTCAGGGAGCTGGGTGCTCAGTACTCATTGTGCTGGGTGCTCAGTACTCGGGTGCTGGGTGCTCAGTGCTCAGGGTGCTGGGTGCTCAGTGCTCGGGGTGCTGGGTGCTCAGTGCTCAGTACTCAGGGTGCTGGGTGCTCAGTGCTCGGGGTGCTGGGTGCTCAGTGCTCAGTACTCAGGGTGCTTGGTGCTCAGTGCTCGGGATGCTGGGTGCTCAGTGCACAGGGTGCTGGGTGCTCAGTGCTCAGGGTGCTGGGTGCTCAGTGCTCGGTGTCCTGGGTGATCAGTACTCAATGTTCTGTGTGCTCAGTACTCAGGGTGCTGGGTGCTCAGTGCTCGTTCTGCTGGGTGCTCAGTGCTCGGGGTGCTGGGTGCTCAGTGCTCGGGGTGCTCGGTGCTCAGTAATCAGGGTGCTGGGTGCTCAGTGCTCGGGGTGCTCAGTACTCAGGGTGCTGTGTGTTCAGTGCTCAGGGTGCTGGGTCCTCACTACTCAGGGTGCTCGGTTCTTAGTACTCAGGGTGCTGGGTGCTCAGTACTCCGGTTGCTGGGTGCTCAGTGCTCGGGGTGCTCGGTGCTCAGTGCTCAAGGTGCTGGGTGCTCAGTACTCAGGGTGATCATTGCTCAGAGTGCTGGGTGCTCAGTACTCAGGGTGCTGGGTGCTCAGTACTCAGGGTGCTGGGTGCTCAGTACTCAGGGTGCTCGGTGCTCGGGGTGCTGGGTGCTCAGTGCTCGGGGTGCTCGGTGCTCAGTACTCAGGGTGCTGGGTACTCAGTGCTCAGGGTGCTGGGTGCTCAGTGCTCAGGGTGCTGGGTGCTCAGTGCTCAGGGTGCTGGGTGCTCAGTACTCAGGGTGCTCGGTGCTCGGGGTGCTGGGTGCTCAGTGCTCGGGGTGCTCGGTGCTCAGTACTCGGGGTGCTCAGTGCTCAGTACTCATGGTGCTGGGTGCTCAGTACTCAGGGAGCTCAGTGCTCGGGGAGCAGGGTGCTCAGTACTCAGGGTGCTGGGTGGTCAGTACTCAGGGTGCTTAATACTCAGGGTGCTGGGTGCTCAGTGCTCAGGGTGCTGCGTGCTCAGTGCTCGGGGTGCTGGGTGCTCAGTGCTCGGGGTGCTCGGTGCTCAGTACACAGGGTGCTGGGTGCTCAGTGCTCGGGGTGCTGGGTGCTCAGTACTCAGGGTGCTGTGTGCTCAGTGCTCAGTACTCAGCGTGCTGGGTGCTCAGTGCTCAGAGTGTTGGGTGCTCAGTACTCAGGATGCTGGGTACTCAGTGCTCAGTGCTCAGGGTGCTCAGTGCTCAGGGTTCTGGGTGCTCAGGGTGCTGGGTGCTCAGTGCTCGGGGTGCAGTTTGCTCAGTGCTCAGGGTACTGGGTGCTCAGTGCTCAGTGCTCAGGGTGCTGGGTGCTCAGTGCTCAGTGCTCAGGGTGCTGGGTGTTCAGTACTCAGGGTGCTGGGTGCTCAGTACTCAGGGTGCTGGGTGCTCAGTGCTCAGGGTGCTCGGTGCTCAGTACTCAGCTTGCTCAGTGCTCAGTACTCAGCTTGCTCAGTGCTCAGTACTCAGCCTGCTGGGTGCTCAGTGCTCAGGGTGCTGGGTGCTCAGTACTCAGGGTGCTTCGTGCTTAGTACTCAGGGTACTTGGTCCTCAGCGCTCAGGGTGCTGGGTGCTCAGTACTCAGGGTGCATGGTGCTCAGTGCTCAGTACTCTGGGTGCTGGGTGCTCAGTGCTCGGGGTGCTGGGTGCTCAGTGCTCAGGGTGCTGGGTGCTCAGTACTCAGGGTGCTCAGGGTGCTGGGTGCTCAGTGCTCGGGGTGCTGGGTACTCAGTGCTCAGTACACAGGGTGCTGAGTGCTCAGTGCTCGGGGTGCTGGGTGCTCAGTGCTCAGTACTCAGGGTGCTGGGTGCTCAGTGCTCGGGGTGCTGGATGCTCATACTCAGGGTGCTGGGTGCTCAGTGCTCAGGGTGCTGGGTGCTCAGTACTCAGGGTGCTGGGTGCTCAGTGCTCAGGGTGCTGGGTGCTCAGTACTCAGGTTGCTGGGTCCTCCGTGCTCAGAGTGCTGGGTGCTCAGTGCTCGGGGTGCTCAGTACTCAGGGTGCTGTTTGTTCAGTGCTCAGGGTACTGGGTGCTCAGTACTCATGGTGTTCGGTGCTCAGTACTCATGGTGTTGGGTACTCAGTGCTCAGGGTGCTCATTCTCGGGGTGCTGTGTGCTCAGTACTCAGGGTGCTGGGTGCTCAGTGCGCGGGGTGCTGGGTGCTCAGTGCTCGGGGTGCTCGGTGCTCAGTACTCAGGGTGCTGGGTGCTCAGTACTCAGTGTGCTCAGTGCTCGGGGAGATCGGTGCTCAGTACTCAGGGTGCTGGGTGCTCAGTGCTCGGGGTGCTCGGTGCTCAGTACGCAGGGTTCTCAGTGCTCAGTGCTCAGGGTGATGTGTGCTCAGTACTCCTAGTGCTCAGTGCTCAGTACTCGGGGTGCTGGGTGCTCAGTACTCAGGGTGCTCAGTGCTCAGTACTCGGGGTTCTGGGTGCTCAGTGCTCAGGGTGCTCAGTGCTCAGTGCTCGGGGTGCTGGTTGCTCAGTTCTCGGGGTGCTCGGTGCTCAGTATTCGGGGTGCTGGGTGCTCAGTGCTCAGGGTGCTGGGTGCTCACTGCTCGGGGTGCTGGGTGCTCAGTGCTCAGGGTGCTGGGTGCTCAGTGCTCGGGGTGTGCGGTGCTCAGTACTCAGGGTGCTGGGTGCTCAGTGCTCAGGGTGCTGGGTGCTCAGTACTCAGGGTGCTGGGTGCTCAGTACTCAGGGTGCTAAGAGCTCCGGGTGCTCAGTGCTCGGGGTGCTGGATGCTCAGTGCTCAGTGCACAGGGTGCTGGGTGCTCAGTCCTCGGGGTGCTGGGTGCTCAGTTCTCTGTGTGCTCAGTGCTCAGTACTCAGGGTGCTGTGAGCTCAGTACTTAGGGTGCCGGGTCCTCAGAACTCAGGGAGCTCAGTGCTCGGTGTGCAGGGTGCTCAGTACTCAGGGTGCTGGGTGGTCAGTACTCAGGGTGCTTAATACTCAGGGTGCTGGGTGCTCAGTGCTCAGGGTGCTGGGTGCTCAGTGCTCTAGTGCTCGGTGCTCAGTACACAGGGTGCTGGGTGCTCAGTGCTCGGGGTGCTGGGTGCTCAGTACTCAGGGTGCTGGGTGCTCAGTGCTCAGGGTGCTGGTTGCTCAGTGCTCAGAGTGTTGGGTGCTCAGTACTCAGGGTGCTGGGTCCTCAGTGCTCAGTGCTCAGGGTGCTCAGTGCTCAGGGTGCTGGGTGCTCAGGGTGCTGGGTGCTCAGTGCTCGGGGTGCTGGGTGCTCAGTGCTCAGTGTGCTGGGTGCTCAGTGCTCAGTGCTCAGGGTGCTGGGTGCTCAGTGCTCAGTACTCAGCTTGCTGGTTGCTCAGTGCTCAGAGTGTTGTGTGCTCAGTACTCAGGGTGCTGGGTGCTCAGTGCTCAGTGCTCAGGGTGCTCAGTGCTCAGGGTGCTGGGTGCTCAGGGTGCTGGGTGCTCAGTGCTCAGGGTGCTGGGTGCTCAGTGCTCAGGGTGCTGGGTGCTCAGTGCTCAGTGCTCAGGGTGCTGGGTGCTCAGTGCTCAGTGCTCAGGGTGCTGGGTGTTCAGTACTCAGGGTGCTGGGTGCTCAGTACTCAGGGTGCTGGGTGCTCAGTGCTCAGCGTGCTGGGTGCTCAGTGCTCAGGGTGCTGGGTGCTCAGTACTCAGGGTGCTGGGTGCTCAGTACTCAGGGTGGTCGGTGCTCAGTGCTCAGGGTGCTGGGTGCTCAGTGCTCGGGGTGCTGGGTGTTCAATACTAAGGGTGCTGGGTGCTCATTACTCAGGGTTCTCGGTGCTCAGTGCTCAGGGTGCTGGGTGCACAGTGCTCAGGGTGCTGGGTGCTCAGTGCTCAGGGTGCTGGGTGCTCAGTGCTCAGGGTGCTGGGTGCTCAGTACTCAGGGTGCTGGGTGCTCATTACTCAGGGTTCTCGGTGCTCAGTGCTCAGGGTGCTGGGTGCACAGTGCTCAGGGTGCTGGGTGCTCAGTACTCGGGGTGCTGGGTGCTCAGTACTCAGGGTGCTGGGTGCTCAGTGCTCAGGGTGCTGGGTGCTCAGTGCTCGGGGTGCTGGGTGCTCAGTACTCGGGGTGCTGGGTGCTCAGTGCTCATTGTGCTAGGTCTCATTGCTCGGGGTACTGGGTACTCAGTGCTCAGTACACAGGGTGCTGGGTGCTCAGTGCTCGGGGCGCTGGGTGCTCAGTGCTCAGTACTCAGGGTGCTGGGTGCTCAGTGCTCGGGGTGCTGGGTGGTCAGTACTCAGGGTACTCGGTGCTCAGTACTCAGGGTGCTGGGTGATCAGTGCTCAGCGTGCTGGGTGCTCAGTACTCAGTGTGCTGGGTGCTCAGTACTCAGGGTGCTGGGTGCTCAGTACTCAGGGTGCTCGGTGCTCAGTACTCAGGGTGCTGGGTCCTCAGTGCTCAGGGTGCTGAGTGCTCAGTACTCAGGGTGCTGGGTGCTCAGTACTCGGGGTGCAGGGTGCTCAGTACTCAGGGAGCTGGGTGCTCAGTACTCATTGTGCTGGGTGCTCAGTACTCGGGTGCTGGGAGCTCAGTGCTCAGGGTGCTGGGTGCTCAGTGCTCGGGGTGCTGGGTGCTCAGTGCTCAGTACTCAGGGTGCTGGGTGCTCAGTGCTCGGGGTGCTGGGTGCTCAGTGCTCAGTACTCAGGGTGCTTGGTGCTCAGTGCTCGGGGTGCTGGGTGCTCAGTGCTCAGTGTGCTGGGTGCTCAGTGCTCAGGGTGCTGGGTGCTCAGTGCTCGGGGTCCTGGGTGCTCAGTACTCAGGGTTCTGGGTGCTCAGTACTCAGGGTGCTGGGTGCTCAGTGCTCGGGGTGCTCGGTGCTCAGTGCT
The DNA here is from genome assembly GCF_018167655.1 of Microtus oregoni. NCBI lineage: Eukaryota > Metazoa > Chordata > Mammalia > Rodentia > Cricetidae > Microtus > Microtus oregoni. The sequence continues at coordinate 219,425 of NW_024543335.1, forward strand.
CGGGGTGCTCGGTTCTCAGTACTCAGGGTGCTGGGTGCTCAGTACTCAGTGTGCTCAGTGCTCGGGGAGATCGGTGCTCAGTACTCAGGGTGCTGGGTGCTCAGTGCTCGGGGTGCTCGGTGCTCAGTACGCAGGGTTCTCAGTGCTCAGTGCTCAGGGTGCTGGGTGCTCAGTACTCCTAGTGCTCAGTGCTCAGTACTCGGGGTGCTGGGTGCTCAGTACTCAGGGTGCTCAGTGCTCAGTACTCGGGGTTCTGGGTGCTCAGTGCTCAGGGTGCTCAGTGCTCAGTGCTCGGGGTGCTGGTTGCTCAGTTCTCGGGGTGCTCGGTGCTCAGTACTCGGGGTGCTGGGTGCTCAGTGCTCAGGGTGCTGGGTGCTCACTGCTCGGGGTGCTGGGTGCTCAGTGCTCAGGGTGCTCAGTACTCAGGGTGCTCGGTGCTTAGTACTCAGGGTGCTGGGTGCTCAGTACTCCGGGTGCTGTGTGCTCAGTGCTCGGGGTGCTCGGTGCTCAGTGCTCAAGGTGCTGGGTGCTCAGTACTCAGGGTGATCATTGCTCAGAGTGCTGGGTGCTCAGTACTCAGGGTGCTGGGTGCTCAGAATTCAGGGTGCTCTGTGCTCGGGGTGCTGGATGCTCAGTACTCAGGGTGCTGGGTGCTCAGTGCACAGGGTGCTGGTTGCTCAGTACTCAGGGTGCTGTGTGCTCAGTGCTCAGGGTGCTGGGTGCTCAGTACTCAGGGTGCTCATTGCTCAGGGTGCTGGGTGATCAGTACTCAGGGTGCTGGGTGCTCAGTACTCAGGGTGCTGGGTGCTCAGTACTCAGGGTGCTCAGTGCTCAGTACTCAGGGTGCTCAGTGCTCAGTACTCAGGGTGCTCAGGGCTCAGGGTGCTGGGTGCTCACTGCTCGGGGTGCTGGGTGCTCAGTGCTCGGGGAGCTCGGTGCTCAGTACTCTTGGTGCTGGGTGCTCAGTGCTCAGGGTGCTGGGTGCTCAGTGCTCAGGGTGCTGGGTGCTCAGTACTCAGGGTGCTGGGTGCTCATTACTCAGGGTTCTCGGTGCTCAGTGCTCAGGGTGCTGGGTGCACAGTGCTCAGGGTGCTGGGTGCTCAGTACTCGGGGTGCTATGTGCTCAGTACTCAGGGTGCTGGGTGCTCAGTGCTCAAGGTGCTGGGTGATCAGTGCTCGGGGTGCTGGGTGCTCAGTACTCGGGGTGCTGGGTGCTCAGTGCTCAGGGTGCTAGGTCTCATTGCTCGGGGTACTGGGTACTCAGTGCTCAGTACACAGGGTGCTGGGTGCTCAGTGCTCGGGGCGCTGGGTGCTCAGTGCTCAGTACTCAGGGTGCTGGGTGCTCAGTGCTCGGGGTGCTGGGTGCTCAGTACTCAGGGTACTCGGTGCTCAGTACTCAGGGTGCTGGGTGATCAGTGCTCAGGGTGCTGGGTGCTCAGTACTCAGTGTGCTGGGTGCTCAGTACTCAGGGTGCTGGGTGCTCAGTACTCAGGGTGCTCGGTGCTCAGTACTCAGGGTGCTGGGTCCTCAGTGCTCAGGGTGCTGAGTGCTCAGTACTCAGGGTGCTGGGTGCTCAGTACTCGGGGTGCAGGGTGCTCAGTACTCAGGGAGTTGGGTGCTCAGTACTCATTGTGCTGGGTGCTCAGTACTCGGGTGCTGGGTGCTCAGTTCTCAGGGTGCTGGGTGCTCAGTGCTCGGGGTGCTGGGTGCTCAGTGCTCAGTACTCAGGGTGCTTGGTGCTCAGTGCTCGGGGTGCTGGGTGCTCAGTGCTCAGTGTGCTGGTTGCTCAGTGCTCAGGGTGCTGGGTGCTCAGTGCTCGGGGTCCTGGGTGCTCAGTACTCAGGGTTCTGGGTGCTCAGTACTCAGGGTGCTGGGTGCTCAGTGCTCGGGGTGCTCGGTGCTCAGTGCTCGGGGTGCTGGGTGCTCAGTGCTCGGGGTGCTCGGTGCTCAGTACTCAGGGTGCTGGGTGCTCAGTGCTCGGCGTGCTCAGTACTCAGGGTGCTGTGTGTTCAGTGCTCAGGGTGCTGGGTGCTCAGTACTCAGGGTGCTCGGTGCTTAGTACTCAGGGTGCTGGGTGCTCAGTACTCCGGGTGCTGTGTGCTCAGTGCTCGGGGTGCTCGGTGCTCAGTGCTCAAGGTGCTGGGTGCTCAGTACTCAGGGTGCTCATTGCTCAGGGTGCTGGGTGCTCAGTACTCAGGGTGCTGGGTGCTCAGTACTCAGGGTGCTGGGTGCTCAGTACTCAGGGTGCTCAGTGCTCAGTACTCAGGGTGCTCAGTGCTCAGTACTCAGGGTGCTCAGTGCTCAGGGTGCTGGGAGCTCAGTACTCAGGGTGCTGGGTGCTCAGAATTCAGGGTGCTCAGTGCTCGGGGTGCTGGATGCTCAGTACTCAGGGTGCTGGGTGCTCAGTGCACAGGGTGCTGGTTGCTCAGTACTCAGGGTGCTGGGTGCTCAGTGCTCAGGGTGCTGGGTGCTCAGTACTCAGGGTGCTCATTGCTCAGGGTGCTGGGTGCTCAGTACTCAGGGTGCTGGGTGCTCAGTACTCAGGGTGCTGGGTGCTCAGAACTCAGGGTGCTCAGTGCTCAGTACTCAGGGTGCTCAGTGCTCAGTACTCAGGGTGCTCAGGGCTCAGGGTGCTGGGTGCTCACTGCTCGGGGTGCTGGGTGCTCAGTGCTCGGGGAGCTCGGTGCTCAGTACTCTTGGTGCTGGGTGCTCAGTGCTCTGGGTGCTCGGTGCTCAGTACTCATGGTTCTCAGTGCTCAGTGCTCAGGGTGCTGGATGCTCAGTATTCCTAGTGCTCAGTGCTCAGTACTCGGGGTGCTGGGTGCTCAGTACTCAGGGTGCTCATTGCTCAGTACTCGGGGTGCTGGGTGCTCAGTGCTCAGGGTGCTCAGTGCTCGGGGTGCTGGGTGCTCAGTTCTCGGGGTGCTCGGTGCTCAGTACTCGGGGTGCTGGGTGCTCAGTGCTCAGGGTGCTGGGTGCTCCCTGCTCGGGGTGCTGGGTGCTCAGTGCTCAGGGTGCTGGGTGCTCAGTGCTCGGGGTGCTCGGTGCTCAGTACTCAGGGTGCTGGGTGCTCAGTACTCAGGGTGCTGGGTGCTCAGTGCTCAGGGTGCAGGGTGCTCAATACTCAGGATGCTGGGTGCTCAGTACTCAGGGTGCTAAGAGCTCAGTGTGCTCAGGGCTCGGGGTGCTGGATGCTCAGTGCTCAGTGCACAGGGTGCTGGATGCTCAGTCCTCGGGGTGCTGGGTGCTCAGTTCTCTGGGTGCTCAGTGCTCAGTACTCAGGGTGCTGTGTGCTCAGTACTCAGGGTGCTGGGTGCTCAGTACTCAGGGTGCTGGGTGGTCAGTACTCAGGGTGCTCAGTACTCAGGGTGCTAGGTGCTCAGAGCTCAGGGTGCTGGGTGCTCAGTGCTCGGGGTGATGGGTGATCATTCTCGGGGTGCTGGGTGCTCAGTACTCAGGGTGCTGGTTGCTCAGTGCTCGAGGTGCTCGGTGCTCAGTACACAGGGTGCTGGGTGCTCAGTGCTCGGGGTGCTGGGTGCTCAGTACTCAGGGTGCTGGGTGCTAAGTGCTCAGTACTCAGCGTGCTGGGTGCTCAGTGCTCAGAGTGTTGGGTGCTCAGTACTCAGGGTGCTGGGTGCTCAGTGCTCAGTGCTCAGGGTGCTCAGTGCTCAGGGTGCTGGGTGCTCAGGGTGCTGGGTGCTCAGTGCTCAGTGCTCAGGGTGCTCAGTGCTCCGGGTGCTGGGTGCTCAGTGCTCAGTGCTCAGGGTGCTGGGTGCTCAGTGCTCAGTGCTCAGGGTGCTGGGTGTTCATTACTCAGGGTGCTGGCTGCTCAGTACTCAGGGTGCTGGGTGCTCAGTGCTCAGGGTGCTGGGTGCTCAGTGCTCAGGGTGCTGGGTGCTCAGTACTCAGGGTGCTGGGTGCTCAGGACTCAGGGTGGTCGGTGCTCAGTGCTCAGGGTGCTGGGTGCTCAGTGCTCGGGGTGCTGGGTGTTAAGTACTCAGGGTGCTGGGTGCTCAGTACTCAGGGTGCTGGGTGCTCAGTGCTCAGGGTGCTGGGTGCTCAGTGCTCAGGGTGCTGGGTGCTCAGTACTCCGGGTGCTGGGTGCTCAGTACTCAGGGTTCTCGGTGCTCAGTGCTCAGGGTGCTGGGTGCACAGTGCTCAGGGTGCTGGGTGCTCAGTACTCGGGGTGCTGGGTGCTCAGTACTCAGGGTGCTGGGTGCTCAGTGCTCAGGGTGCTGGGTGCTCAGTGCTCGGGGTGCTGGGTGCTCAGTACTCGGGGTGCTGGGTGCTCAGTGCTCAGGGTGCTAGGTCTCAGTGCTCGGGGTACTGGGTACTCAGTGCTCAGTACACAGGGTGCTGGGTGCTCAGTGCTCCTGGTGCTGGGTGCTCAGTGCTCAGTACTCAGGGTGCTGGGTGCTCAGTGCTCGGGGTGCTGGGTGCTCAGTACTCAGGGTACTCAGTGCTCAGTACTCAGAGTGCTGGGTGATCAGTGCTCAGGTGCTGGGTGCTCAGTACTCAGTGTGATGGGTGCTCAGTACTCAGGGTGCTGGGTGCTCAGTACTCAGGGTGCTCGGTGCTCAGTACTCAGGGTGCTGGTTCCTCAGTGCTCAGGGTGCTGGGTGCTCAGTACTCAGTGTGCTGGGTGCTCAGTACTCGGGGTGCTGGGTGCTCAGTACTCAGGGTACTCGGTGCTCAGTACTCAGGGTGCTGGGTGATCAGTGCTCATGGTGCTGGGTGCTCAGTACTCGGGGAGCTGGGTGCTCAGTACTCGGGTGCTGGGTGCTCAGTGCTCAGGGTTCTGGGTGCTCAGAGATCGGGGTGCTGGGTGCTCAGTGCTCAGTACTCAGGGTGCTGGGTGCTCAGTGCTCGGGGTGCTGGGTGCTCAGTGCTCAGTACTCAGGGTGCTTGGTGCTCAGTGCTCGGGGTGCTGGGTGCTCAGTGCTCAGGGTGCTGGGTGCTCAGTGCTCAGGGTGCTGGGTGCTCAGTGCTCGGGGTTCTGGGTGCTCAGTACTCAGGGTTCTGGGTGCTCAGTACTCAGGGTGCTGGGTGCTCAGTGCTCGGGGTGCTGGATGCTCAGTGCTCGGGGTGCTGGGTGCTCAGTGCTCGGGGTGCTCGGTCCTCAGTACTCAGGGTGCTGGGTGCTCAGTGCTCGGGGTGCTCAGTACTCAGGGTGCTCAGTGCTCAGTACTCAGGGTGCTCAGTGCTCAGTACTCAGGGTGCTCAGGGCTCAGGGTGCTGGGTGCTCAGTGCTCGGGATGCTGGGTGCTCAGTGCTCGGGGTGCTGTGTGTTCAGTGCTCAGGGTGCTGTGTGATCAGTACTCAGGGTGCTCGGTGCTTAGTACTCAGGGTGCTGGGTGCTCAGTACTCCGGGTGCTGGGTGCTCAGTGCTCGGGGTGCTCGGTGCTCAGTGCTCAAGGTGCTGGGTGCTCAGTACTCAGGGTGATCATTGCTCAGAGTGCTGGGTGCTTAGTACTCAGGGTGTTGGGTGCTCAGTACTCAGGGTGCTCAGTGCTCAGGGTGCTGGATGCTCAGTACTCAGGGTGCTGGGTGCTCAGGGCTCAGGATGCTGGTTGCTCAGTACTCAGGGTGCTGGGTGCTCAGTGCTCAGGGTGCCGGGTTCTCAGTACTCAGGGTGCTCATTGCTCAGGGTGCTGGGTGCTCAGTACTCAGGGTGCTGGGTGCTCAGTACTCAGGGTGCTGGGTGCTCTGTACTCAGGGTGCTCAGTGCTCAGTACTCAGGGAGCTCAGTGCTCAGTACTCAGGGTGCTCAGGGCTCAGGGTGCTGGGTGCTCACTGCTCAGGGTGCTGGGTGCTCAGTGCTCGGGGAGCTCGGTGCTGAGTACTCAGGGTGCTGGGTGCTCAGTGCTCGTGGTGCTCGGTGCTCAGTACTCAGGGTTCTCAGTGCTCAGTGCTCAGGGTGCTGGGTGCTCAGTACTCCTAGTGCTCAGTGCTCAGTACTCGGGGTGCTGGGTGCTCAGTACTCAGGGTGCTCAGTGCTCAGTACTCAGGGTTCTCAGTGCTCAGTGCTCAGGGTGCTGGGTGCTCAGTACTCCTAGTGCTCAGTGCTCAGTGCGCGGGGTGCTGGGTGCTCAGTGCTCGGGGTGCTCGGTGCTCAGTACTCATGGTGTTGGGTACTCAGTGCTCAGGGTGCTCATTCTCGGGGTGCTGGGTGCTCAGTACTCAGGGTGCTTAGTGCTCAGTGCTCGGGGTGCTGGGTGCTCAGTGCTCAGGGTGCTGGGTGCTCAGTGCTCAGGGTGCTGGGTGCTCAGTGCTCGGGGTTCTGGGTGCTCAGTACTCAGGGTTCTGGGTGCTCAGTACTCAGGGTGCTGGGTGCTCAGTGCTCGGGGTGCTGGGTGCTCAGTGCTCGGGGTGCTGGGTGCTCAGTGCTCGGGGTGCTCGGTGCTCAGTACTCAGGGTGCTGGGTGCTCAGTGCTCGGGGTGCTCAGTACACAGGGTGCTCAGTGCTCAGTACTCAGGGTGCTCAGTGCTCAGTACTCAGGGTGCTCAGGGCTCAGGGTGCTGGGTGCTCACTGCTCGGGGTGCTGGGTGCTCAGTGCTCGGGGAGCTCGGTGCTCAGTACTCAGGGTGCTGGGTGCTCAGTGCTCGGGGTGCTCGGTGCTCAGTACTCAGGGTTCTCAGTGCTCAGTGCTCAGGGTGCTGGATGCTCAGTACTCCTAGTGCTCAGTGCTCAGTACTCGGGGTGCTGGGTGCTCAGTACTCGGGGTGCTGGGTGCTCAGTGCTCAGGGTGCTCGGTGCTCAGTGCTCGGGGTGCTGGGTGCTCAGTGCTCAGGTTGCTGGGTGCTCAGTGCTCGGGGTGCTCGGTGCTCAGTACTCGGGGTGCTGGGTGCTCAGTGCTCAGGGTGCTCGGTGCTCAGTGCTCGGGGTGCTGGGTGCTCAGTGCTCAGGGTGCTGGGTGCTCAGTGCTCGGGGTGCTCGGTGCTCAGTAGTCAGGGTGCTGGGTGCTCAGTACTCAGGGTGCTGGGTGCTCAGTGCTCAGGGTGCTGGGTGCTCAGTACTCAGGGTGCTGGGTGCTCAGTACTCAGGGTGCTAAGAGCTCAGGGTGCTCAGTCCTCGGGGTGCTGGATGCACAGTGCTCAGTGCACAGGGTGCTGGGTGCTCAGTCCTCGGGGTGCTGGGTGCTCAGTTCTCTGGGTGTTCAGTGCTCAGTACTCAGGGTGCTGTGTGCTCAGTACTCAGGGTGCTGGGTTCTCAGTACTCAGGGAGCTCAGTACTCAGGGTGCTGGGTGCTCAGTGCTCAGGGTGCTGGGTGCTCAGCGCTCGGGGTGCTGGGTGCTCAGTACTCAGGGTGCTGTGTGCTCAGTGCTCAGTACTCAGCGTGCTGGGTGCTCAGTGCTCAGAGTGTTGGGTGCTCAGTACTCAGGGTGCTGGGTGCTCAGTGCTCAGTGCTCAGGGTGCTCAGTGCTCAGGGTGCTGGGTGCTCAGGGTGCTGGGTGCTCAGTGCTCGGGGTGCTGGGTGCTCAGTGCTCAGGGTGCTGGGTGCTCAGTGCTCAGTGCTCAGGGTGCTGGGTGCTCAATGCTCAGGGTGCTGGGTGCTCAGTGCTCAGGGTGCTGGGTGCTCAGTACTCCGGGTGCTGGGTGCTCAGTACTCAGGGTTCTCGGTGCTCAGTGCTCAGGGTGCTGGGTGCACAGTGCTCAGGGTGCTGGGTGCTCAGTACTCGGGGTGCTCGGTCCTCAGTACTCAGGGTGCTGGGTCCTCAGTGCTCAGGGAGCTGAGTGCTCAGTACTCAGGGTGCTGGGTGCTCAGTACTCGGGGTGCTGGGTGCTCAGTACTCAGGGAGCTGGGTGCTCAGTACTCATTGTGCTGGGTGCTCAGTACTCGGGTGCTGGGTGCTCAGTGCTCAGGGTGCTGGGTGCTCAGTGCTCGGGGTGCTGGGTGCTCAGTGCTCAGTACTCAGGGTGCTGGGTGCTCAGTGCTCGGGGTGCTGGGTGCTCAGTGCTCAGTACTCAGGGTGCTTGGTGCTCAGTGCTCGGGGTGCTGGGTGCTCAGTGCTCAGGGTGCTGGGTGCTCAGTGCTCAGGGTGCTGGGTGCTCAGTGCTCGGGGTCCTGGGTGATCAGTACTCAATGTTCTGTGTGCTCAGTACTCAGGGTGCTGGGTGCACAGTGCTCGTTCTGCTGGGTGCTCAGTGCTCGGGGTGCTGGGTGCTCAGTGCTCGGGGTGCTCGGTGCTCAGTACTCAGGGTGCTGGGTGCTCAGTGCTCGGGGTGCTCAGTACTCAGGGTGCTGTGTGTTCAGTGCTCAGGGTGCTGGGTCCTCACTACTCAGGGTGCTCGGTGCTTAGTACTCAGGGTGCTATGTGCTCAGTACTCCGGTTGCTGGGTGCTCAGTGCTCGGGGTGCTCGGTGCTCAGTGCTCAAGGTGCTGGGTGCTCAGTACTCAGGGTGATCATTGCTCAGAGTGCTGGGTGCTCAGTACTCAGGGTGCTGGGTGCTCAGTACTCAGGGTGCTGGGTGCTCAGTACTCAGGGTGCTCGGTGCTCGGGGTGCTGGGTGCTCAGTGCTCGGGGTGCTCGGTGCTCAGTACTCAGGGTGCTGGGTACTCAGTGCTCAGGGTGCTGGGTGCTCAGTGCTCAGGGTGCTGGGTGCTCAGTGCTCAGGGTGCTGGGTGCTCAGTACTCAGGGTGCTCGGTGCTCGGGGTGCTGGGTGCTCAGTGCTCGGGGTGCTCGGTGCTCAGTACTCGGGGTGCTCAGTGCTCAGTACTCATGGTGCTGGGTGCTCAGTACTCAGGTAGCTCAGTGCTCGGGGAGCAGGGTGCTCAGTACTCAGGGTGCTGGGTAGTCAGTACTCAGGGTGCTTAATACTCAGGGTGCTGGGTGCTCAGTGCTCAGGGTGCTGCGTGCTCAGTGCTCGGGGTGCTGGGTGCTCAGTGCTCGGGGTGCTCGGTGCTCAGTACACAGGGTGCTGGGTGCTCAGTGCTCGGGGTGCTGGGTGCTCAGTACTCAGGGTGCTGTGTGCTCAGTGCTCAGTACTCAGCGTGCTGGGTGCTCAGTGCTCAGAGTGTTGGGTGCTCAGTACTCAGGATGCTGGGTACTCAGTGCTCAGTGCTCAGGGTGCTCAGTGCTCAGGGTTCTGGGTGCTCAGGGTGCTGGGTGCTCAGTGCTCTGGGTGCAGTTTGCTCAGTGCTCAGGGTACTGGGTGCTCAGTGCTCAGTGCTCAGGGTGCTGGGTGCTCAGTGCTCAGTGCTCAGGGTGCTGGGTGTTCAGTACTCAGGGTGCTGGGTGCTCAGTACTCAGGGTGCTGGGTGCTCAGTGCTCAGGGTGCTCGGTGCTCAGTACTCAGCTTGCTCAGTGCTCAGTACTCAGCTTGCTCAGTGCTCAGTACTCAGCGTGCTGGGTGCTCAGTGCTCAGGGTGCTGGGTGCTCAGTACTCAGGGTGCTGCGTGCTTAGTACTCAGGGTACTTGGTCCTCAGCGCTCAGGGTGCTGGGTGCTCAGTACTCAGGGTGCAGGGTGCTCAGTGCTCAGTACTCTGGGTGCTGGGTGCTCAGTGCTCGGGGTGCTGGGTGCTCAGTGCTCAGGGTGCTGGGTGCTCAGTGCTCAGGGTGCTGGGTGCTCAGTACTCCGGGTGCTGGGTGCTCAGTACTCAGGGTTCTCGGTGCTCAGTGCTCAGGGTGCTGGGTGCACAGTGCTCAGGGTGCTGGGTGCTCAGTACTCGGGGTGCTGGGTGCTCAGTACTCAGGGTGCTGGGTGCTCAGTGCTCAGGGTGCTGGGTGCTCAGTGCTCGGGGTGCTGGGTGCTCAGTACTCGGGGTGCTGGGTGCTCAGTGCTCAGGGTGCTAGGTCTCAGTGCTCGGGGTACTGGGTACTCAGTGCTCAGTACACAGGGTGCTGGGTGCTCAGTGCTCCTGGTGCTGGGTGCTCAGTGCTCAGTACTCAGGGTGCTGGGTGCTCAGTGCTCGGGGTGCTGGGTGCTCAGTACTCAGGGTACTCAGTGCTCAGTACTCAGGGTGCTGGGTGATCAGTGCTCAGGGTGCTGGGTGCTCAGTACTCAGTGTGCTGGGTGCTCAGTACTCAGGGTGCTGGGAGCTCAGTACTCAGGGTGCTCGGGGCTCAGTACTCAGGGTGCTGGTTCCTCAGTGCTCAGGGTGCTGGGTGCTCAGTACTCAGTGTGCTGGGTGCTCAGTACTCGGGGTGCTGGGTGCTCAGTACTCAGGGTACTCGGTGCTCAGTACTCAGGGTGCTGGGTGATCAGTGCTCAGGGTGCTGGGTGCTCAGTACTCGGGGAGCTGGGTGCTCAGTACTCGGGTGCTGGGTGCCCAGTGCTCAGGGTTCTGGGTGCTCAGTGATCGTGGTGCTGGGTGCTCAGTGCTCAGTACTCAGGGTGCTGGGTGCTCAGTGCTCCGGGTGCTGGGTGCTCAGTGCTCAGTACTCAGGGTGCTTGGTGCTCAGTGCTCGGGGTGCTGGGTGCCCAGTGCTCAGGGTGCTGGGTGCTCAGTGCTCAGGGTGCTGGGTGCTCAGTGCTCGGGATTCTGGGTGCTCAGTACTCAGGGTTCTGGGTGCTCAGTACTCAGGGTGCTGGGTGCTCAGTGCTTGGGGTGCTGGGTGCTCAGTGCTCGGGGTGCTGGGTGCTCAGTGCTCGGGGTGCTCGGTCCTCAGTACTCAGGGTGCTGGGTGCTCAGTGCTCGGGGTGCTCAGTACTCAGGGTGCTCAGTGCTCAGTACTCAGGGTGCTCAGTGCTCAGTACTCAGGGTGCTCAGGGCTCAGGGTGCTGGGTGCTCAGTGCTCGGGATGCTGGGTGCTCAGTGCTCGGGGTGCTGTGTGTTCAGTGCTCAGGGTGCTGTGTGATCAGTACTCAGGGTGCTCGGTGCTTAGTACTCAGGGTGCTGGGTGCTCAGTACTCCGGGTGCTGGGTGCTCAGTGCTCGGGGTGCTCGGTGCTCAGTGCTCAAGGTGCTGGGTGCTCAGTACTCAGGGTGATCATTGCTCAGAGTGCTGGGTGCTTAGTACTCAGGGTGTTGGGTGCTCAGTACTCAGGGTGCTCAGTGCTCGGGGTGCTGGATGCTCAGTACTCAGGGTGCTGGGTGCTCAGGGCTCAGGATGCTGGTTGCTCAGTACTCAGGGTGCTGGGTGCTCAGTGCTCAGGGTGCTGGTTTCTCAGTACTCAGGGTGCTCATTGCTCAGGGTGCTGGGTGCTCAGTACTCAGGGTGCTGGGTGCTCAGTACTCAGGGTGCTGGGTGCTCTGTACTCAGGGTGCTCAGTGCTCAGTACTCAGGGAGCTCAGTGCTCAGTACTCAGGGTGCTCAGGGCTCAGGGTGCTGGGTGCTCACTGCTCAGGGTGCTGGGTGCTCAGTGCTCGGGGAGCTCGGTGCTGAGTACTCAGGGTGCTGGGTGCTCAGTGCTCGTGGTGCTCGGTGCTCAGTACTCAGGGTTCTCAGTGCTCAGTGCTCAGGGTGCTGGGTGCTCAGTACTCCTAGTGCTCAGTGCTCAGTACTCGGGGTGCTGGGTGCTCAGTACTCAGGGTGCTCAGTGCTCAGTACTCAGGGTTCTCAGTGCTCAGTGCTCAGGGTGCTGGGTGCTCAGTACTCCTAGTGCTCAGTGCTCAGTGCGCGGGGTGCTGGGTGCTCAGTGCTCGGGGTGCTCGGTGCTCAGTACTCATGGTGTTGGGTACTCAGTGCTCAGGGTGCTTGGTGCTCAGTGCTCGGGGTGCTGGGTGCTCAGTGCTCAGGGTGCTGGGTGCTCAGTGCTCAGGGTGCTGGGTGCTCAGTGCTCGGGGTTCTGGGTGCTCAGTACTCAGGGTTCTGGGTGCTCAGTACTCAGGGTGCTGGGTGCTCAGTGCTCGGGGTGCTGGGTGCTCAGTGCTCGGGGTGCTGGGTGCTCAGTGCTCGGGGTGCTCGGTGCTCAGTACTCAGGGTGCTGGGTGCTCAGTGCTCGGGGTGCTCAGTACTCAGGGTGCTCAGTGCTCAGTACTCAGGGTGCTCAGTGCTCAGTACTCAGGGTGCTCAGGGCTCAGGGTGCTGGGTGCTCACTGCTCGGGGTGCTGGGTGCTCAGTGCTCGGGGAGCTCGGTGCTCAGTACTCAGGGTGCTGGGTGCTCAGTGCTCGGGGTGCTCGGTGCTCAGTACTCAGGGTTCTCAGTGCTCAGTGCTCAGGGTGCTGGATGCTCAGTACTCCTAGTGCTCAGTGCTCAGTACTCGGGGTGCTGGGTGCTCAGTACTCGGGGTGCTGGGTGCTCAGTGCTCAGGGTGCTCGGTGCTCAGTGCTCGGGGTGCTGGGTGCTCAGTGCTCAGGTTGCTGGGTGCTCAGTGCTCGGGGTGCTCGGTGCTCAGTACTCGGGGTGCTGGGTGCTCAGTGCTCAGGGTGCTCGGTGCTCAGTGCTCGGGGTGCTGGGTGCTCAGTGCTCAGGGTGCTGGGTGCTCAGTGCTCGGGGTGCTCGGTGCTCAGTAGTCAGGGTGCTGGGTGCTCAGTACTCAGGGTGCTGGGTGCTCAGTGCTCAGGGTGCTGGGTGCTCAGTACTCAGGGTGCTGGGTGCTCAGTACTCAGGGTGCTAAGAGCTCAGGGTGCTCAGTCCTCGGGGTGCTGGATGCACAGTGCTCAGTGCACAGGGTGCTGGGTGCTCAGTCCTCGGGGTGCTGGGTGCTCAGTTCTCTGGGTGCTCAGTGCTCAGTACTCAGGGTGCTGTGTGCTCAGTACTCAGGGTGCTGGGTTCTCAGTACTCAGGGAGCTCAGTACTCAGGGTGCTGGGTGCTCAGTGCTCAGGGTGCTGGGTGCTCAGCGCTCGGGGTGCTGGGTGCTCAGTACTCAGGGTGCTGTGTGCTCAGTGCTCAGTACTCAGCGTGCTGGGTGCTCAGTGCTCAGAGTGTTGGGTGCTCAGTACTCAGGGTGCTGGGTGCTCAGTGCTCAGTGCTCAGGGTGCTCAATGCTCAGGGTGCTGGGTGCTCAGGGTGCTGGGTGCTCAGTGCTCGGGGTGCTGGGTGCTCAGTGCTCAGGGTGCTGGGTGCTCAGTGCTCAGTGCTCAGGGTGCTGGGTGCTCATTGCTCAGTGCTCAGGGTGCTGGGTGCTCAGTACTCAGGGTGCTGGCTGCTCAGTACTCAGGGTGCTGGGTGCTCAGTGCTCAGGGTGATGGGTGCTCAGTGCTCAGGGTGCTGGGTGCTCAGTACTCCGGGTGCTGGGTGCTCAGTACTCAGGGTTCTCGGTGCTCAGTGCTCAGGGTGCTGGGTGCACAGTGCTCAGGGTGCTGGGTGCTCAGTCCTCGGGGTGCTCGGTGCTCAGTACTCAGGGTGCTGGGTCCTCAGTGCTCAGGGAGCTGAGTGCTCAGTACTCAGGGTGCTGGGTGCTCAGTACTCGGGGTGCTGGGTGCTCAGTACTCAGGGAGCTGGGTGCTCAGTACTCATTGTGCTGGGTGCTCAGTACTCGTGTGCTGGGTGCTCAGTGCTCAGGGTGCTGGGTGCTCAGTGCTCGGGGTGCTGGGTGCTCAGTGCTCAGTACTCAGGGTGCTGGGTGCTCAGTGCTCGGGGTGCTGGGTGCTCAGTGCTCAGTACTCAGGGTGCTTGGTGCTCAGTGCTCGGGGTGCTGGGTGCTCAGTGCTCAGGGTGCTGGGTGCTCAGTGCTCAGGGTGCTGGGTGCTCAGTGCTCGGGGTCCTGGGTGATCAGTACTCAATGTTCTGTGTGCTCAGTACTCAGGGTGCTGGGTGCTCAGTGCTCGTTCTGCTGGGTGCTCAGTGCTCGGGGTGCTGGGTGCTCAGTGCTCGGGGTGCTCGGTGCTCAGTACTCAGGGTGCTGGGTGCTCAGTGCTCGGGGTGCTCAGTACTCAGGGTGCTGTGTGTTCAGTGCTCAGGGTGCTGGGTCCTCACTACTCAGGGTGCTCGGTGCTTAGTACTCAGGGTGCTGGGTGCTCAGTACTCCGGTTGCTGGGTGCTCAGTGCTCGGGGTGCTCGGTGCTCAGTGCTCAAGGTGCTGGGTGCTCAGTACTCAGGGTGATCATTGCTCAGAGTGCTGGGTGCTCAGTACTCAGGGTGCTGGGTGCTCAGTACTCAGGGTGCTGGGTGCTCAGTACTCAGGGTGCTCGGTGCTCGGGGTGCTGGGTGCTCAGTGCTCGGGGTGCTCGGTGCTCAGTACTCAGGGTGCTGGGTACTCAGTGCTCAGGGTGCTGGGTGCTCAGTGCTCAGGGTGCTGGGTGCTCAGTGCTCAGGGTGCTGGGTGCTCAGTACTCAGGGTGCTCGGTGCTCGGGGTGCTGGGTGCTCAGTGCTCGGGGTGCTCGGTGCTCAGTACTCGGGGTGCTCAGTGCTCAGTACTCATGGTGCTGGGTGCTCAGTACTCAGGGAGCTCAGTGCTCGGGGAGCAGGGTGCTCAGTACTCAGGGTGCTGGGTGGTCAGTACTCAGGGTGCTTAATACTCAGGGTGCTGGGTGCTCAGTGCTCAGGGTGCTGCGTGCTCAGTGCTCGGGGTGCTGGGTGCTCAGTGCTCGGGGTGCTCGGTGCTCAGTACACAGGGTGCTGGGTGCTCAGTGCTCGGGGTGCTGGGTGCTCAGTACTCAGGGTGCTGTGTGCTCAGTGCTCAGTACTCAGCGTGCTGGGTGCTCAGTGCTCAGAGTGTTGGGTGCTCAGTACTCAGGATGCTGGGTACTCAGTGCTCAGTGCTCAGGGTGCTCAGTGCTCAGGGTTCTGGGTGCTCAGGGTGCTGGGTGCTCAGTGCTCGGGGTGCAGTTTGCTCAGTGCTCAGGGTACTGGGTGCTCAGTGCTCAGTGCTCAGGGTGCTGGGTGCTCAGTGCTCAGTGCTCAGGGTGCTGGGTGTTCAGTACTCAGGGTGCTGGGTGCTCAGTACTCAGGGTGCTGGGTGCTCAGTGCTCAGGGTGCTCGGTGCTCAGTACTCAGCTTGCTCAGTGCTCAGTACTCAGCTTGCTCAGTGCTCAGTACTCAGCGTGCTGGGTGCTCAGTGCTCAGGGTGCTGGGTGCTCAGTACTCAGGGTGCTGCGTGCTTAGTACTCAGGGTACTTGGTCCTCAGCGCTCAGGGTGCTGGGTGCTCAGTACTCAGGGTGCAGGGTGCTCAGTGCTCAGTACTCTGGGTGCTGGGTGCTCAGTGCTCGGGGTGCTGGGTGCTCAGTGCTCAGGGTGCTGGGTGCTCAGTACTCAGGGTGCTCAGGGTGCTGGGTGCTCAGTGCTCGGGGTGCTGGGTACTCAGTGCTCAGTACACAGGGTGCTGAGTGCTCAGTGCTCGGGGTGCTGGGTGCTCAGTGCTCAGTACTCAGGGTGCTGGGTGCTCAGTGCTCGGGGTGCTGGATGCTCAGTACTCAGGGTGCTGGGTGCTCAGTGCTCAGTGTGCTGGATGCTCAGTACTCAGGGTGCTGGGTGCTCAGTGCTCAGGGTGCTGGGTGCTCAGTACTCAGGTTGCTGGGTCCTCCGTGCTCAGAGTGCTGGGTGCTCAGTGCTCGGGGTGCTCAGTACTCAGGGTGCTGTGTGTTCAGTGCTCAGGGTACTGGGTGCTCAGTACTCATGGTGCTCGGTGCTCAGTACTCATGGTGTCGGGTACTCAGTGCTCAGGGTGCTGGGTGCTCAGTGCTCAGGGTGCTGGGTGCTCAGTGCTCAGGGTGCTGGGTGCTCAGTACTCAGGGTGCTCGGTGCTCAGTGCTCAGGGTGCTGGGTGCTCAGTGCTCAGGGTGCTGGGTGCTCAGTACTCAGGGTGCTGGGTGCTCAGTACTCAGGGTGCTAAGAGCTCAGGGTGCTCAGTCCTCGGGGTGCTGGATGCACAGTGCTCAGTGCACAGGGTGCTGGGTGCTCAGTCCTCGGGGTGCTGGGTGCTCAGTTCTCTGGGTGCTCAGTGCTCAGTACTCAGGGTGCTGTGTGCTCAGTACTCAGGGTGCTGGGTTCTCAGTACTCAGGGAGCTCAGTACTCAGGGTGCTGGGTGCTCAGTGCTCAGGGTGCTGGGTGCTCAGCGCTCGGGGTGCTGGGTGCTCAGTACTCAGGGTGCTGTGTGCTCAGTGCTCAGTACTCAGCGTGCTGGGTGCTCAGTGCTCAGAGTGTTGGGTGCTCAGTACTCAGGGTGCTGGGTGCTCAGTGCTCAGTGCTCAGGGTGCTCAATGCTCAGGGTGCTGGGTGCTCAGGGTGCTGGGTGCTCAGTGCTCGGGGTGCTGGGTGCTCAGTGCTCAGGGTGCTGGGTGCTCAGTGCTCAGTGCTCAGGGTGCTGGGTGCTCATTGCTCAGTGCTCAGGGTGCTGGGTGCTCAGTACTCAGGGTGCTGGCTGCTCAGTACTCAGGGTGCTGGGTGCTCAGTGCTCAGGGTGATGGGTGCTCAGTGCTCAGGGTGCTGGGTGCTCAGTACTCCGGGTGCTGGGTGCTCAGTACTCAGGGTTCTCGGTGCTCAGTGCTCAGGGTGCTGGGTGCACAGTGCTCAGGGTGCTGGGTGCTCAGTCCTCGGGGTGCTCGGTGCTCAGTACTCAGGGTGCTGGGTCCTCAGTGCTCAGGGAGCTGAGTGCTCAGTACTCAGGGTGCTGGGTGCTCAGTACTCGGGGTGCTGGGTGCTCAGTACTCAGGGAGCTGGGTGCTCAGTACTCATTGTGCTGGGTGCTCAGTACTCGGGTGCTGGGTGCTCAGTGCTCAGGGTGCTGGGTGCTCAGTGCTCGGGGTGCTGGGTGCTCAGTGCTCAGTACTCAGGGTGCTGGGTGCTCAGTGCTCGGGGTGCTGGGTGCTCAGTGCTCAGTACTCAGGGTGCTTGGTGCTCAGTGCTCGGGGTGCTGGGTGCTCAGTGCTCAGGGTGCTGGGAGCTCAGTGCTCAGGGTGCTGGGTGCTCAGTGCTCGGGGTCCTGGGTGATCAGTACTCAATGTTCTGTGTGCTCAGTACTCAGGGTGCTGGGTGCTCAGTGCTCGTTCTGCTGGGTGCTCAGTGCTCGGGGTGCTGGGTGCTCAGTGCTCGGGGTGCTCGGTGCTCAGTACTCAGGGTGCTGGGTGCTCAGTGCTCGGGGTGCTCAGTACTCAGGGTGCTGTGTGTTCAGTGCTCAGGGTGCTGGGTCCTCACTACTCAGGGTGCTCGGTGCTTAGTACTCAGGGTGCTGGGTGCTCAGTACTCCGGTTGCTGGGTGCTCAGTGCTCGGGGTGCTCGGTGCTCAGTGCTCAAGGTGCTGGGTGCTCAGTACTCAGGGTGATCATTGCTCAGAGTGCTGGGTGCTCAGTACTCAGGGTGCTGGGTGCTCAGTACTCAGGGTGCTGGGTGCTCAGTACTCAGGGTGCTCGGTGCTCGGGGTGCTGGGTGCTCAGTGCTCGGGGTGCTCGGTGCTCAGTACTCAGGGTGCTGGGTACTCAGTGCTCAGGGTGCTGGGTGCTCAGTGCTCAGGGTGCTGGGTGCTCAGTGCTCAGGGTGCTGGGTGCTCAGTACTCAGGGTGCTCGGTGCTCGGGGTGCTGGGTGCTCAGTGCTCGGGGTGCTCGGTGCTCAGTACTCGGGGTGCTCACTGCTCAGTACTCATGGTGCTGGGTGCTCAGTACTCAGGGAGCTCAGTGCTCGGGGAGCAGGGTGCTCAGTACTCAGGGTGCTGGGTGGTCAGTACTCAGGGTGCTTAATACTCAGGGTGCTGGGTGCTCAGTGCTCAGGGTGCTGCGTGCTCAGTGCTCGGGGTGCTGGGTGCTCAGTGCTCGGGGTGCTCGGTGCTCAGTACACAGGGTGCTGGGTGCTCAGTGCTCGGGGTGCTGGGTGCTCAGTACTCAGGGTGCTGTGTGCTCAGTGCTCAGTACTCAGCGTGCTGGGTGCTCAGTGCTCAGAGTGTTGGGTGCTCAGTACTCAGGATGCTGGGTACTCAGTGCTCAGTGCTCAGGGTGCTCAGTGCTCAGGGTTCTGGGTGCTCAGGGTGCTGGGTGCTCAGTGCTCGGGGTGCAGTTTGCTCAGTGCTCAGGGTACTGGGTGCTCAGTGCTCAGTGCTCAGGGTGCTGGGTGCTCAGTGCTCAGTGCTCAGGGTGCTGGGTGTTCAGTACTCAGGGTGCTGGGTGCTCAGTACTCAGGGTGCTGGGTGCTCAGTGCTCAGGGTGCTCGGTGCTCAGTACTCAGCTTGCTCAGTGCTCAGTACTCAGCTTGCTCAGTGCTCAGTACTCAGCGTGCTGGGTGCTCAGTGCTCAGGGTGCTGGGTGCTCAGTACTCAGGGTGCTGCGTGCTTAGTACTCAGGGTACTTGGTCCTCAGCGCTCAGGGTGCTGGGTGCTCAGTACTCAGGGTGCAGGGTGCTCAGTGCTCAGTACTCTGGGTGCTGGGTGCTCAGTGCTCGGGGTGCTGGGTGCTCAGTGCTCAGGGTGCTGGGTGCTCAGTACTCAGGGTGCTCAGGGTGCTGGGTGCTCAGTGCTCGGGGTGCTGGGTACTCAGTGCTCAGTACACAGGGTGCTGAGTGCTCAGTGCTCGGGGTGCTGGGTGCTCAGTGCTCAGTACTCAGGGTGCTGGGTGCTCAGTGCTCGGGGTGCTGGATGCTCAGTACTCAGGGTGCTGGGTGCTCAGTGCTCAGTGTGCTGGATGCTCAGTACTCAGGGTGCTGGGTGCTCAGTGCTCAGGGTGCTGGGTGCTCAGTACTCAGGTTGCTGGGTCCTCCGTGCTCAGAGTGCTGGGTGCTCAGTGCTCGGGGTGCTCAGTACTCAGGGTGCTGTGTGTTCAGTGCTCAGGGTACTGGGTGCTCAGTACTCATGGTGCTCGGTGCTCAGTACTCATGGTGTTGGGTACTCAGTGCTCAGGGTGCTGGGTGCTCAGTGCTCAGGGTGCTGGGTGCTCAGTGCTCAGGGTGCTGGGTGCTCAGTACTCAGGGTGCTCGGTGCTCGGGGTGCTGGGTGCTCAGTGCTCGGGGTGCTCGGTGCTCAGTACTCGGGGTGCTCAGTGCTCAGTACTCATGGTGCTGGGTGCTCAGTACTCAGGGAGCTCAGTGCTCGGGGAGCAGGGTGCTCAGTACTCAGGGTGCTGGGTGGTCAGTACTCAGGGTGCTTAATACTCAGGGTGCTGGGTGCTCAGTGCTCAGGGTGCTGCGTGCTCAGTGCTCGGGGTGCTGGGTGCTCAGTGCTCGGGGTGCTCGGTGCTCAGTACACAGGGTGCTGGGTGCTCAGTGCTCGGGGTGCTGGGTGCTCAGTACTCAGGGTGCTGTGTGCTCAGTGCTCAGTACTCAGCGTGCTGGGTGCTCAGTGCTCAGAGTGTTGGGTGCTCAGTACTCAGGATGCTGGGTACTCAGTGCTCAGTGCTCAGGGTGCTCAGTGCTCAGGGTTCTGGGTGCTCAGGGTGCTGGGTGCTCAGTGCTCGGGGTGCAGTTTGCTCAGTGCTCAGGGTACTGGGTGCTCAGTGCTCAGTGCTCAGGGTGCTGGGTGCTCAGTGCTCAGTGCTCAGGGTGCTGGGTGTTCAGTACTCAGGGTGCTGGGTGCTCAGTACTCAGGGTGCTGGGTGCTCAGTGCTCAGGGTGCTCGGTGCTCAGTACTCAGCTTGCTCAGTGCTCAGTACTCAGCTTGCTCAGTGCTCAGTACTCAGCGTGCTGGGTGCTCAGTGATCAGGGTGCTGGGTGCTCAGTACTCAGGGTGCTGCGTGCTTAGTACTCAGGGTACTTGGTCCTCAGCGCTCAGGGTGCTGGGTGCTCAGTACTCAGGGTGCAGGGTGCTCATTGCTCAGTACTCTCCGTGCTGGGTGCTCAGTGCTCGGGGTGCTGGGTGCTCAGTGCTCAGGGTGCTGGGTGCTCAGTACTCAGGGTGCTCAGGGTGCTGGGTGCTCAGTGCTCGGGGTGCTGGGTACTCAGTGCTCAGTACACAGGGTGCTGAGTGCTCAGTGCTCGGGGTGCTGGGTGCTCAGTGCTCAGTACTCAGGGTGCTGGGTGCTCAGTGCTCGGGGTGCTGGATGCTCAGTACTCAGGGTGCTGGGTGCTCAGTGCTCAGGGTGCTGGGTGCTCAGTACTCAGGGTGCTGGGTGCTCAGTGCTCAGGGTGCTGGGTGCTCAGTACTCAGGTTGCTGGGTCCTCCGTGCTCAGAGTGCTGGGTGCTCAGTGCTCGGGGTGCTCAGTACTCAGGGTGCTGTGTGTTCAGTGCTCAGGGTACTGGGTGCTCAGTACTCATGGTGCTCGGTGCTCAGTACTCATGGTGTTGGGTACTCAGTGCTCAGGGTGCTCATTCTCGGGGTGCTGGGTGCTCAGTACTCAGGGTGCTGGGTGCTCAGTGCGCGGGGTGCTGGGTGCTCAGTGCTCGGGGTGCTCGGTGCTCAGTACTCAGGGTGCTGGGTGCTCAGTACTCAGTGTGCTCAGTGCTCGGGGAGATCGGTGCTCAGTACTCAGGGTGCTGGGTGCTCAGTGCTCGGGGTGCTCGGTGCTCAGTACGCAGGGTTCTCAGTGCTCAGTGCTCAGGGTGCTGGGTGCTCAGTACTCCTAGTGCTCAGTGCTCAGTACTCGGGGTGCTGGGTGCTCAGTACTCAGGGTGCTCAGTGCTCAGTACTCGGGGTTCTGGGTGCTCAGTGCTCAGGGTGCTCAGTGCTCAGTGCTCGGGGTGCTGGTTGCTCAGTTCTCGGGGTGCTCGTTGCTCAGTACTCGGGGTGCTGGGTGCTCAGTGCTCAGGGTGCTGGGTGCTCACTGCTCGGGTTGCTGGGTGCTCAGTGCTCAGGGTGCTGGGTGCTCAGTGCTCGGGGTGTGCGGTGCTCAGTACTCAGGGTGCTGGGTGCTCAGTGCTCAGGGTGCTGGGTGCTCAGTACTCAGGGTGCTGGGTGCTCAGTACTTAGGGTGCTAAGAGCTCCGGGTGCTCAGTGCTCGGGGTGCTGGATGCTCAGTGCTCAGTGCACAGGGTGCTGGGTGCTCAGTCCTCGGGGTGCTGGGTGCTCAGTTCTCTGTGTGCTCAGTGCTCAGTACTCAGGGTGCTGTGAGCTCAGGACTCAGGGTGCCGGGTGCTCAGAACTCAGGGAGCTCAGTGCTCGGTGTGCAGGGTGCTCAGTACTCAGGGTGCTGGGTGGTCAGTACTCAGGGTGCTTAATACTCAGGGTGCTGGGTGCTCAGTGCTCAGGGTGCTGGGTGCTCAGCGCTCTGGTGCTCGGTGCTCAGTACACAGGGTGCTGGGTGCTCAGTACTCAGGGTGCTGGGAGGTCAGTACTCAGGGTGCTTAATACTCAGGGTGCTGGGTGCTCAGTACTCAGGGTGCTGGGTGCTCAGTGCTCAGGGTGCTGGTTGCTCAGTGATCAGAGTGTTGGGTGCTCAGTACTCAGGGTGCTGGGTCCTCAGTGCTCAGTGCTCAGGGTGCTCAGTGCTCAGGGTGCTGGGTGCTCAGGGTGCTGGGTGCTCAGTGCTCGGGGTGCTGGGTGCTCAGTGCTCAGTGTGCTGGGTGCTCAGTGCTCAGTGCTCAGGGTGCTGGGTGCTCAGTGCTCAGTACTCAGCTTGCTGGTTGCTCAGTGCTCAGAGTGTTGTGTGCTCAGTACTCAGGGTGCTGGGTGCTCAGTGCTCAGTGCTCAGGGTGCTCAGTGCTCAGGGTGCTGGGTGCTCAGGGTGCTGGGTGCTCAGTGCTCAGGGTGCTGGGTGCTCAGTGCTCAGGGTGCTGGGTGCTCAGTGCTCAGTGCTCAGGGTGCTGGGTGCTCAGTGCTCAGTGCTCAGGGTGCTGGGTGTTCAGTACTCAGGGTGCTGGGTGCTCAGTACTCAGGGTGCTGGGTGCTCAGTGTTCAGCGTGCTGGGTGCTCAGTGCTCGGGGTGCTGGGTGTTCAGTACTAAGGGTGCTGGGTGCTCATTACTCAGGGTTCTCGGTGCTCAGTGCTCAGGGTGCTGGGTGCACAGTGCTCAGGGTGCTGGGTGCTCAGTGCTCAGGGTGCTGGGTGCTCAGTGCTCAGGGTGCTGGGTGCTCAGTACTCAGGGTGCTGGGTGCTCATTACTCAGGGTTCTCGGTGCTCAGTGCTCAGGGTGCTGGGTGCACAGTGCTCAGGGTGCTGGGTGCTCAGTACTCGGGGTGCTGGGTGCTCAGTACTCAGGGTGCTGGGTGCTCAGTGCTCAGGGTGCTGGGTGCTCAGTGCTCGGGGTGCTGGGTGCTCAGTACTCGGGGTGCTGGGTGCTCAGTGCTCATTGTGCTAGGTCTCATTGCTCGGGGTACTGGGTACTCAGTGCTCAGTACACAGGGTGCTGGGTGCTCAGTGCTCGGGGCGCTGGGTGCTCAGTGCTCAGTACTCAGGGTGCTGGGTGCTCAGTGCTCGGGGTGCTGGGTGGTCAGTACTCAGGGTACTCGGTGCTCAGTACTCAGGGTGCTGGGTGATCAGTGCTCAGGGTGCTGGGTGCTCAGTACTCAGTGTGCTGGGTGCTCAGTACTCAGGGTGCTGGGTGCTCAGTACTCAGGGTGCTCGGTGCTCAGTACTCAGGGTGCTGGGTCCTCAGTGCTCAGGGTGCTGAGTGCTCAGTACTCAGGGTGCTGGGTGCTCAGTACTCGGGGTGCAGGGTGCTCAGTACTCAGGGAGCTGGGTGCTCAGTACTCATTGTGCTGGGTGCTCAGTACTCGGGTGCTGGGTGCTCAGTGCTCAGGGTGCTGGGTGCTCAGTGCTCGGGGTGCTGGGTGCTCAGTGCTCAGTACTCAGGGTGCTGGGTGCTCAGTGCTCGGGGTGCTGGGTGCTCAGTGCTCAGTACTCAGGGTGCTTGGTGCTCAGTGCTCGGGGTGCTGGGTGCTCAGTGCTCAGTGTGCTGGGTGCTCAGTGCTCAGGGTGCTGGGTGCTCAGTGCTCGGGGTCCTGGGTGCTCAGTACTCAGGGTTCTGGGTGCTCAGTACTCAGGGTGCTGGGTGCTCAGTGCTCGGGGTGCTCGGTGCTCAGTGCTCGGGGTGCTGGGTGCTCAGTGCTCGGGGTGCTCGGTGCTCAGTACTCAGGGTGCTGGGTGCTCAGTGCTCGGCGTGCTCAGTACTCAGGGTGCTGTGTGTTCAGTGCTCAGGGTGCTGGGTGCTCAGTACTCAGGGTGCTCGGTGCTTAGTACTCAGGGTGCTGGGTGCTCAGTACTCCGGGTGCTGTGTGCTCAGTGCTCGGGGTGCTCGGTGCTCAGTGCTCAAGGTGCTGGGTGCTCAGTACTCAGGGTGATCATTGCTCAGAGTGCTGGGTGCTCAGTACTCAGGGTGCTGGGTGCTCAGAATTCAGGGTGCTCAGTGCTCGGGGTGCTGGATACTCAGTACTCATTGTGCTGGGTGCTCAGTGCACAGGGTGCTGGTTGCTCAGTACTCAGGGTGCTGGGTGCTCAGTGCTCAGGGTGCTGGGTGCTCAGTACTCAGGGTGCTCATTGCTCAGGGTGCTGGGTGATCAGTACTCAGGGTGCTGGGTGCTCAGTACTCAGGGTGCTGGGTGCTCAGTACTCAGGGTGCTCAGTGCTCAGTACTCAGGGTGCTCAGTGCTCAGTACTCAGGGTGCTCCGGGCTCAGGGTGCTGGGTGCTCACTGCTCGGGGTGCTGGGTGCTCAGTGCTCGGGGAGCTCGGTGCTCAGTACTCTTGGTGCTGGGTGCTCAGTGCTCAGGGTGCTGGGTGCTCAGTGCTCAGGGTGCTGGGTGCTCAGTACTCAGGGTGCTGGGTGCTCATTACTCAGGGTTCTCGGTGCTCAGTGCTCAGGGTGCTGGGTGCACAGTGCTCAGGGTGCTGGGTGCTCAGTACTCGGGGTGCTGGGTGCTCAGTACTCAGGGTGCTGGGTGCTCAGTGCTCAGGGTGCTGGGTGCTCAGTGCTCGGGGTGCTGGGTGCTCAGTACTCGGGGTGCTGGGTGCTCAGTGCTCAGGGTGCTAGGTCTCATTGCTCGGGGTACTGGGTACTCAGTGCTCAGTACACAGGGTGCTGGGTGCTCAGTGCTCGGGGCGCTGGGTGCTCAGTGCTCAGTACTCAGGGTGCTGGGTGCTCAGTGCTCGGGGTGCTGGGTGCTCAGTACTCAGGGTACTCGGTGCTCAGTACTCAGGGTGCTGGGTGATCAGTGCTCAGGGTGCTGGGTGCTCAGTACTCAGTGTGCTGGGTGCTCAGTACTCAGGGTGCTGGGTGCTCAGTACTCAGGGTGCTCGGTGCTCAGTACTCAGGGTGCTGGGTCCTCAGTGCTCAGGGTGCTGAGTGCTCAGTACTCAGGGTGCTGGGTGCTCAGTACTCGGGGTGCAGGTTGCTCAGTACTCAGGGAGCTGGGTGCTCAGTACTCATTGTGCTGGGTGCTCAGTACTCGGGTGCTGGGTGCTCAGTTCTCAGGGTGCTGGGTGCTCAGTGCTCGGGGTGCTGGGTGCTCAGTGCTCAGTACTCAGGGTGCTGGGTGCTCAGTGCTCGGGGTGCTGGGTGCTCAGTGCTCAGTACTCAGGGTGCTGGGTGCTCAGTGCTCGGGGTGCTGGGTGCTCAGTGCTCAGTGTGCTGGGTGCTCAGTGCTCAGGGTGCTGGGTGCTCAGTGCTCGGGGTCCTGGGTGCTCAGTACTCAGGGTTCTGGGTGCTCAGTACTCAGGGTGCTGGGTGCTCAGTGCTCGGGGTGCTCGGTGCTCAGTGCTCGGGGTGCTGGGTGCTCAGTGCTCGGGGTGCTCGGTGCTCAGTACTCAGGGTGCTGTGTGTTCAGTGCTCAGGGTGCTGGTTGCTCAGTACTCAGGGTGCTCGGTGCTTAGTACTCAGGGTGCTGGGTGCTCAGTACTCCGGGTGCTGTGTGCTCAGTGCTCGGGGTGCTCGGTGCTCAGTGCTCAAGGTGCTGGGTGCTCAGTACTCAGGGTGCTCATTGCTCAGGGTGCTGGGTGCTCAGTACTCAGGGTGCTGGGTGCTCAGTACTCAGGGTGCTGGGTGCTCAGTACTCAGGGTGCTCAGTGCTCAGTACTCAGGGTGCTCAGTGCTCAGTACTCAGGGTGCTCAGTGCTCAGGGTGCTGGGAGCTCAGTACTCAGGTTGCTGGGTGCTCAGAATTCAGGGTGCTCAGTGCTCGGGGTGCTGGATGCTCAGTACTCAGGGTGCTGGGTGCTCAGTGCACAGGGTGCTGGTTGCTCAGTACTCAGGGTGCTGGGTGCTCAGTGCTCAGGGTGCTGGGTGCTCAGTACTCAGGGTGCTCATTGCTCAGGGTGCTGGGTGCTCAGTACTCAGGGTGCTGGGTGCTCAGTACTCAGGGTGCTGGGTGCTCAGTACTCAGGGTGCTCAGTGCTCAGTACTCAGGGTGCTCAGTGCTCAGTACTCAGGGTGCTCAGGGCTCAGGGTGCTGGGTGCTCACTGCTCGGGGTGCTGGGTGCTCAGTGCTCGGGGAGCTCGGTGCTCAGTACTCTTGGTGCTGGGTGCTCAGTGCTCTGGGTGCTCGGTGCTCAGTACTCATGGTTCTCAGTGCTCAGTGCTCAGGGTGCTGGATGCTCAGTATTCCTAGTGCTCAGTGCTCAGTACTCGGGGTGCTGGGTGCTCAGTACTCAGGGTGCTCATTGCTCAGTACTCGGGGTGCTGGGTGCTCAGTGCTCAGGGTGCTCAGTGCTCGGGGTGCTGGGTGCTCAGTTCTCGGGGTGCTCGGTGCTCAGTACTCGGGGTGCTGGGTGCTCAGTGCTCAGGGTGCTGGGTGCTCACTGCTCGGGGTGCTGGGTGCTCAGTGCTCAGGGTGCTGGGTGCTCAGTGCTCGGGGTGCTCGGTGCTCTGTACTCAGGGTGCTGGGTGCTCAGTACTCAGGGTGCTGGGTGCTCAGTGCTCAGGGTGCAGGGTGCTCAGTACTCAGGGTGCTGGGTGCTCAGTACTCAAGGTGCTAAGAGCTCAGTGTGCTCAGGGCTCGGGGTGCTGGATGCTCAGTGCTCAGTGCACAGGGTGCTGGATGCTCAGTCCTCGGGGTGCTGGGTGCTCAGTTCTCTGGGTGCTCAGTGCTCAGTACTCAGGGTGCTGTGTGCTCAGTACTCAGGGTGCTGGGTGCTCAGTACTCAGGGTGCTGGGTGGTCAGTACTCAGGGTGCTCAGTACTCAGGGTGCTGGGTTCTCAGAGCTCAGGGTGCTGGGTGCTCAGTGCTCGGGGTGATGGGTGATCATTCTCGGGGTGCTGGGTGCTCAGTACTCAGGGTGCTGGTTGCTCAGTGCTCGAGGTGCTCGGTGCTCAGTACACAGGGTGCTGGGTGCTCAGTGCTCGGGGTGCTGGGTGCTCAGTACTCAGGGTGCTGGGTGCTAAGTGCTCAGTACTCAGCGTGCTGGGTGCTCAGTGCTCAGAGTGTTGGGTGCTCAGTACTCAGGGTGCTGGGTGCTCAGTGCTCAGTGCTCAGGGTGCTCAGTGCTCAGGGTGCTGGGTGCTCAGGGTGCTGGGTGCTCAGTGCTCAGTGCTCAGGGTGCTCAGTGCTCCGGGTGCTGGGTGCTCAGTGCTCAGGGTGCTGGGTGCTCAGTGCTCAGTGCTCAGGGTGCTGGGTGTTCATTACTCAGGGTGCTGGCTGCTCAGTACTCAGGGTGCTGGGTGCTCAGTGCTCAGGGTGCTGGGTGCTCAGTGCTCAGGGTGCTGGGTGCTCAGTGCTCGGGGTGCTCGGTGCTCAGTACTCAGGGTGCTCAGTGCTCAGTACTCAGGGTGCTGGGTGCTCAGTGCTCAGGGTGCTGGGTGCTCAGTACTCAGGGTGCTGGGTGCTCGGTGCTCAGTACGCTGGGTGCTCGGTACTCAGGGTGCTGGGTGCTCAGTACTCAGGGTGCTCGGTGCTCAGTACTCAGAGTGCTGGGTGCTCAGTGCTCGGGGTGCTGGGTGCTCAGTACTCAGGGTGCTGGGTGCTCAGTGCTCGGGGTGCTCGGTGCTCAGTGCTCCGGGTGCTGGGTGCTCAGTACTCAGGGTGCTGGGTGCTCAGTACTCGGTGTGCTGGGTGCTCAGTACTCAGGGTGCTCGGTGCTCAGTACTCAGGGTGCTCAGTGCTCAGTACGCAGGGTGCTCAGTGCTCAGTGCTCGGGGTGCTGGGTGCCCAGTGCTCGGGGAGCTGGGTGCTCAGTGCTCGGGGTGCTGGGTGCTCAGTGCTCCGGGTGCTGGGTGCTCAGTGCTCGGGGTGCTCGGTGCTCAGTACGCTGGGTGCTCAGTACTCAGGGTGCTGGGTGCTCAGTACTCAGGGTGCTGGGTGCTTAGTACTCAGGGTGCTGGGTGAGCAGTGCTCGGGGTGCTGGGTGCTCAGTGCTCAGTACTCAGGGTGCTGGGTGCTCAGTGCTCAAGGTGCTGGGTGCTCAGTGCTCAGGGTGCTGGGTGCTCAGTGCTCAGGGTGCTGGGTGCTCGGTGCTCAGGGTGCTGGGTGCTCAGTACTCAGGGTGCTGGGTGCTCTGTACTCAGGGTGCTGGGTGCTCAGTGCTCGGGGTGCTGGGTGCTCAGTGCTCGGGGTGCTGGGTGCTCAGTGCTCGGGGTGCTCGGTGCTCAGTACTCAGGGTGCTTGGTACTCAGTGCTCGAGGTGCTCAGTACTCAGGGTGCTGTGTGTTCAGTGCTCAGGGTGCTGGGTGCTCAGTACTCAGGGTGCTCGGTGCTTAGTACTCAGGGTGCTGGGTGCTCAGTACTCCGGATGCTGGGTGCTCAGTACTCAGGGTGCTCGGTGCTCAGTACTCAGGGTGCTCTGTGCACAGTACTCAGCGTGCTGGGTGCTCAGTGCTCAGGGTGCTCGGTGCTCAGTACTCAGGGTGCTCAGAGCTCAGTACTCAGCGTGCTGGGTGCTCAGTGCTCAGGGTGCTGGGTGCTCAGTACTCAGGGTGCTATGTGCTTAGTACTCAGGGTGCTCGGTCCTCAGTGCTCAGGGTGCTGGGTGCTAAGTACTCAGGGTGCTGGGTGCTCAGTGCTCAGGGTGCTCAGTGATCAGTACTCAGGGTGCTAGGTGCTCAGTGCTCAGGGTGCTCAGTGCTCAGTTCTCAGGGTGCTCAGTGCTCAGTGCTCTGGGTGCTGGGTGCTCAGTGCTCGGGGTGCTGGGTGCTCAGTGCTCAGGGTGCTGGGTGCTCAGTACTCAGGGTGCTGGGTGCTCAGTGCTCGGGGTGCTGGTTACTCAGTGCTCAGTACACAGGGTGCTGGGTGCTCAGTGCTCGGGGTGCTGGTTACTCAGTGCTCAGTACAGAGAGTGCTGAGTGCTCAGTGCTCGGGGTGCTGGATGCTCAGTACTCAGGGTGCTGGGTGCTCAGTACTCAGGGTGCTCAGTGCTCAGGGTGCTGGGTGCTCAGTGCTCGGGGTGCTGGGTGCTCAGTGCTCAGTACTCAGAGTGCTGGCTGCTCAGTGCTCGGGGTGCTGGATGCTCAGTACTCAGGGTGCTGGGTGCTCAGTGCTCAGGGTACTGGGTGCTCAGCACTCAGGGTGCTGGGTGCTCAGTGCTCAGGGTGCTGGGTGCTCAGTTCTCAGGGTGCTGGGTGGTCAGTGCTCGGGGTGCTGGATGCTCAGTACTCAGCACCGAACACCCCGAGCACTGAGCACCCAGCACCCTGAGTACTTAGCACCCAGCACCTTGAGTACTGAGCACCCAGCATCCCGAGCACTGAGCACCCAGCACCCTGAGTACTGAGAACAGATCACCCTGAGTACTGAGCACCCAGCACCCTGAGTACTGAGCCCCCAGCACCCTGAGTACTGAGCACCCAGCACCCCGAGCACTGAGCACCCAGCACCCGGAGAATGAGCACCTAGCACCCTGAGTACTGAGAACCGAGCACCCTGAGTACTGAGCACACAGCACCCTGAGTACTGAGCCCCCAGCACCCTGAGTACTGAGCACCCAGCACCCCGAGCACTGAGCACATAGCACCCTGAGTACTGAGCACCCATCACCCTGAGTACTGAGCACTCAGCACCCTGAGTACTGAGCACCGAGCACCCCGAGCACTGAGCACACAGCACCCTGAGCACGGAGCACCCCGAGGACTGAGCACCCAGCACCCTGAGCACTGAGCACCCAGCACCTTGAGTACTGAGCACCGAGCACCTCGAGCGCTGAGCACACAGCACCCTGAGTACTGAGCACGCAGCACCCTGAGCACTGAGCACCCAGCACCCTGAGCACTGAGCACCCAACACCCAGAGTACTGAGCACCCAGCACCCTGAGCACTGAGCACCCAGCACCCTGAGTTACTGAGCACCCAGCACCCTGAGTACTGAACACCCAGCACCCTGAGCACTGAGCAGTGAGTACCCTGAGCACTGAGTACTGATCACTGAGCACGCTGAGCACTGAGCACACAGCACACCGAGTACTGAACACCCAGCACCCTGAGTACTGAACACCCAGCACCCTGAGCACTGAGCACTGAGCACCCTGAGCACTGAGTACTGAGCACTGAGCACCCTGAGCACTGAGCACCCAGCACACCGAGTACTGAACACCCAGCACCCTGAGTACTGAACACCCAGCACACTGAGCACTGAGCACCCTGAGCACAGAGCACTGAGCACTCTGAGCACTGAGCACCCAGCACCCTGAGTACTGAGCACCCAGCACCATGAGTACTGAACACCCAGCACCCTGAGCACTGAGCACTGAGCACCCAGCACACCGAGTACTGAGCAACCAGCACCCCGAGTACTGAGCACCGAGCACCCCGAGCACTGAGCACCCAGCACCCTGAGTACTGAGCACCCAGCACCTTGAGTACTGAGCACCGAGCACCCCGAGCACTGAGCACCCAGCACCCTGAGTACTGAGCACCCAGCACCCTGAGCACTGAGTACCCAGCACCGTGAGCACTGAGCACCCAGCACCCTGAGTACTGAGCATGCACCACCCCGAGCACTGAGCACCCAGCACCCTGAGTACTGACCACAGAGCACCCTGAGCACTGAGCACCCAGTAACCTGAGTACTGAGCACCCAGCACCCTGAGTACTGAGCAACCTGCACCCTGAGCACTGAGCACCCAGCACCCTGAGCACTGAGCACTGAGCACCCAGCACCACAGCCCTGAGAACCCAGCACCCCGAGCACTGAGCACCCAGCACCCTGAGCACTGAGCGCACAGCACCCTGAGCACTGAGCAGACAGCACCCTGAGTACTGAGCACCCAGCACCCTGAGTACTGAGCACCCAGAACCCTGAGTACTGGGCACTCAGCACCCTGAGTACTGAGCACCGAGCACCGCGAGCACTGATCACCCTGAGGACTGAGCACCCAGCACCCCGAGCACTGAGCACCCAGCACCCTGAGTACTGAGCACCCAGCACCCCGAGTACTGAGCACCCAGCACTCTGAGTACTGAGCACCCAGCACCCTGAGCACTGAGCACCCAGCACCCTGAGTACTGAGCACCCTGAGTACTGAGCACTGAGCACCGAGCACCCTGAGTACTGAGCACCCTGAGGACTGAGCACCCAGCAGCCTGAGCACTGAGCACCCAGCACCCTGAGTACTGAGCATTGATCACCATGAGCACTGAGCACCCAGCACCCCGAGCACTGAGCACCCAGCACCCTGAGTACTGAGCACCCAGCACCCCGAGCACTAAGCACCGAGCACCCTGAGTACTGAACACCCAGCACACTGAACACTGAGCACTGAGCACCCAGCACCCTGAGCACTGAGCACTGAGCACCCAGCACCCTGAGTACTGAGCACCCAACACTCTGAGCACTGAGCACCCAGCACGCTGAGTACTGAGCACTGAGCACACAGCACCCTGAGTACTGAGCACCCAGCACCCCGAGCACTGAGCACCCAGCGCCCCGAGCACTGAGCACCCAGCACCCTGAGCACTGAGCACTGAGCACACTGAGCACTGAGCAACCAGCACCCCGAGTATTGAGCACTGAGCACCCTGAGTACTGAGCACCCAGCACCCCGAGTACTGAGCACTGAGCACCCTGAGTACTGAGCACCCAGCACCCTGAGCACTGAAAACCCTGAGTACTGAGCACCGAGCACCCTGAGTACTGAGCACCCAGCACCCTGAGAACTGAGCACGGAGCACCCCGAGGACTGAGCACCCTGCACCCTGAGCACTGAGCACCCAGCACCTTGAGTACTGAGCACCGAGCACCGCGAGCACTGAGCACCCAGCACCCTGAGTACTGAGCACCCAGCACCCTGAGCACTGAGCACCCAGCACCCTGAGTACTGAGCACCCAACACACAGAGTACTGAGCACCCAGCACCCTGAGAACTGAGCACCCAGCACCCTGAGTACTGAGCACCCAGCACCCTGAGTACTGAGCACCAAGCACCCTGAGCACTGAGCACTGAGCCCCCAGCAGCCTGAGCACTGAGCACTGAGCACACAGCACCCCGAGCCCTGAGCACCCAGCACCCCAAGGACTGAGCACCCAGCGCCTTGAGTACTGAGCACCGATCACCCTGAGCACTGAGCACCCAGCACCCCGAGAACTGAGCACCCAGCACCCTGAGTACTGAGCACCCAGCACCCTGAGCACTGAGCACCCAGCACCCTGAGTACTGAGCACACTGAGTACTGAGCAACGATCACCCTGAGCACTGAGCACCCAGCACCCTGAGTACTGAGCACCCAGCACCCTGAGCACTGAGCACCCAGCACCCTGAGCACTGAGCACCCAGCACCCTGAGTACTGAGCACCCAGCACCCTGAGTACTGAGTACCCAGCACCCTGAGCACTGAGCACCCAGCACCCTGAGTACTAAGCACCGATCACCCTGAGTACTGAGCACCCAGCACCCTGAATACTGAGCACCCAGCACCCTGAGCACTGTGCACCCATCACCCTGAGTACTGAGCACCCAGCACCCTGAGTACTGAGCACCCAGCACCCTGAGTACTGAGCACCCAGCACCCTGAGTACTAAGCACCCAGCACCCTGAGTACTGAGCACCGAGCACCCCGAGCACTGAGCAACCAGCACCCTGAGTACTGAGCACTGAGCACCTTGAGTACTGAGCACCGAACACCCTGAGTACTGAGCACCCAGCACCCTGAGGACTGAGCACCCTGCACCCTGAGCACTGAGCACCCAGCACCCTGAGTACTGAGCACCCAGCACCCTGAGTACTGAGTACCCAGCACACTGAGCACTGAGCACCCAGCACCCTGAGTAATGATCACCGAGCACCCCGAGCACTGAGCACCCAGCACCCTGAGTACTGAGCACCCAGCACCCTGTGTACTGAGCACCCAGCACCCTGAGTACTGAGCACCCAGCACCCTCAGCACTGAGCACAAAGCACGCTGTGTACTGAGCACTGAGCACACTGAGTACTGAGCACCGAGGACCCTGAGCACTGAGCACCCAGCACGCTTAGTACTGAGCACTGAGCACCCTGAGTACTGAGCACCGAGCACCCTGAGTACTGAGCACCCAGCACCATGAGCACTGAGCAGCCAGCACACTCAGCACTGAGCACCCAGCACCCCGAGCACTGAGCACCCAGCACCCTGAGCCCTGAGCACCCAGCACCCCGAGTACTGAGCACCCAGCACCCCGAGTACTGAGCACCGAGCACGCCGAGCACTGAGCACCCAGCACCCTGAGTACTGAGAACCCAGCACCCTGAGTACTGAGCACTGAGCACCCCGAGTACGGAGCACCCAGCACCCTGAGCACTGAGCGCACAGCACCCTGAGCACTGAGCAGACAGCACCCTGAGTACTGAGCACCCAGCACCCTGAGTACTGAGCACCCAGAACCCTGAGTACTGGGCACTCAGCACCCTGAGTACTGAGCACCGAGCACCGCGAGCACTGATCACCCTGAGGACTGAGCACCCAGCACCCCGAGCACTGAGCACCCAGCACCCTGAGTACTGAGCACCCAGCACCCCGAGTACTGAGCACCCAGCACCCTGAGTACTGAGCACCCAGCACCCTGAGTACTGAGCACCCAGCACCCTGAGTACTAAGCACCCAGCACCCTGAGTACTGAGCACCGAGCACCCCGAGCACTGAGCAACCAGCACCCTGAGTACTGAGCACTGAGCACCTTGAGTACTGAGCACCGAACACCCTGAGTACTGAGCACCCAGCACCCTGAGGACTGAGCACCCAGCACCCTGAGCACTGAGCACCCAGCACCCTGAGTACTGAGCACCCAGCACCCTGAGTACTGAGTACCCAGCACACTGAGCACTGAGCACCCAGCACCCTGAGTAATGATCACCGAGCACCCCGAGCACTGAGCACCCAGCACCCTGAGTACTGAGCACCCAGCACCCTGTGTACTGAGCACCCAGCACCCTGAGTACTGAGCACCCAGCACCCTCAGCACTGAGCACAAAGCACGCTGTGTACTGAGCACTGAGCACACTGAGTACTGAGCACCGAGGACCCTGAGCACTGAGCACCCAGCACGCTTAGTACTGAGCACTGAGCACCCTGAGTACTGAGCACCGAGCACCCTGAGTACTGAGCACCCAGCACCATGAGCACTGAGCAGCCAGCACACTCAGCACTGAGCACCCAGCACCCCGAGCACTGAGCACCCAGCACCCTGAGCCCTGAGCACCCAGCACCCCGAGTACTGAGCACCCAGCACCCCGAGTACTGAGCACCGAGCACGCCGAGCACTGAGCACCCAGCACCCTGAGTACTGAGCACCCAGCACCCTGAGTACTGAGCACTGAGCACCCCGAGTACGGAGCACCCAGCACCCTGAGCACTGAGCGCACAGCACCCTGAGCACTGAGCAGACAGCACCCTGAGTACTGAGCACCCAGCACCCTGAGTACTGAGCACCCAGAACCCTGAGTACTGGGCACTCAGCACCCTGAGTACTGAGCACCGAGCAGCGCGAGCACTGATCACCCTGAGGACTGAGCACCCAGCACCCCGAGCACTGAGCACCCAGCACCCTGAGTACTGAGCACCCAGCACCCCGAGTACTGAGCACCCAGCACCCTGAGTACTGAGCACCCAGCACCCTGAGCACTGAGCACCCAGCACCCTGAGTACTGAGCACCCTGAGTACTGAGCACTGAGCACCGAGCACCCTGAGTACTGAGCACCCTGAGGACTGAGCACCCAGCACCCTGAGCACTGAGCACCCAGCACCCTGAGTACTGAGCATTGATCACCATGAGCACTGAGCACCCAGCACCCCGAGCACTGAGCACCCAGCACCCTGAGTACTGAGCACCCAGCACCCCGAGCACTAAGCACCGAGCACCCTGAGTACTGAACACCCAGCACCCTGAACACTGAGCACTGAGCACCCAGCACCCTGAGCACTGAGCACTGAGCACCCAGCACCCCGAGCACTGAGCACCCAGCACCCTGAGCACCGATCACCCTGAGCGATGAGCACCCTGAGCACTGAGCACTGAGCACCCAGCACCCTGAGTACTGAGCACCCAACACTCTGAGCACTGAGCACCCAGCACGCTGAGTACTGAGCACTGAGCACACAGCACCCTGAGTACTGAGCACCCAGCACCCCGAGCACTGAGCACCCAGCGCCCCGAGCACTGAGGACCCAGCACCCTGAGCACTGAGGAATGAGCACACTGAGCACTGAGCACCCAGCACCGTGAGTACTGAGCACCCAGCACCCCGAGCACTAAGCACCGAGCACCCTGAGTACTGAACACCCAGCACCCTGAACACTGAGCACTGAGCACCCAGCACCCTGAGCACTGAGCACTGAGCACCCAGCACCCCGAGCACTGAGCACCCAGCACCCTGAGCACCGATCACCCTGAGCGATGAGCACCCTGAGCACTGAGCACTGAGCACCCAGCACCCTGAGTACTGAGCACCCAACACTCTGAGCACTGAGCACCCAGCACGCTGAGAACTGAGCACTGAGCACACAGCACCCTGAGTACTGAGCACCCAGCACCCCGAGCACTGAGCACCCAGCGCCCCGAGCACTGAGCACCCAGCACCCTGAGCACTGAGCACTGAGCACACTGAGCACTGAGCAACCAGCACCCCCAGTACTGAGCACTGAGCACCCTGAGAACTGAGCACCCAGCACCCCGAGTACTGAGCACTGAGCACCCTGAGTACTGAGCACCCAGCACCCTGAGCACTGAAAACCCTGAGTACTGAGCACCGAGCACCCTGAGCACTGAAAACCCTGAGTACTGAGCACCGAGCACCCTGAGTACTGAGCACCCAGCACCCTGAGCACTGAGCACGGAGCACCCAGAGGACTGAGCACCCTGCACCCTGAGCACTGAGCACCCAGCACCCTGAGTACAGAGCACCCAGCACCCTGAGCACTGAGCACCCAGCACCCTGAATACTGAGCACCCAACACACAGAGTACTGAGCACCCAGCACACTGAGAACTGAGCACCCAGCACCCTGAGTACTGAGCACCCAGCACCCTGAGTACTGAGCACCAAGCACCCTGAGCACTGAGCACTGAGCACCCAGCAGCCTGAGCACTGAGCACACAGCACCCCGAGCACTGAGCACCCAGCACCCCAAGGACTGAGCACCCAGCACCCTGAGTACTGAGCACCCTGAGTACTGAGCACCGATCACCCTGAGCACTGAGCACCCAGCACCCTGAGTACTGAGCACCCAGCACCCTGAGCACTGAGCACCCAGCACCCTGAGCACTGAGCACCCAGCACCCTGAGTACTGAGCACCCAGCACCCTGAGTACTGCGTACCCAGCACCCTGAGCACTGAGCACCCAGCACCCTGTGTACTAAGCAGCGATCACCCTGAGTACTGAGCACCCAGCACCCTGAGTACTGAGCACCCAGCACCCTGAGTACTGAGCACCCAGCACCCTGAGCACTGTGCACCCATCACCCTGAGTACTGAGCACCCAGCACCCTGAGTACTGAGCACCCAGCACCCTGAGTACTGAGCACCCAGCACCCTGAGTACTAAGCACCCAGCACCCTGAGTACTGAGCACCGAGCACCCCGAGCACTGAGCAACCAGCACCCTGAGTACTGAGCACTGAGCACCCTGAGTACTGAGCACCGAACACCCTGAGTACTGAGCACCCAGCACCCTGAGGACTGAGCACCCAGCACCCTGAGCACTGAGCACCCAGCACCCTGAGTACTGAGCTCCCAGCACCCTGAGTACTGAGTACCCAGCACACTGAGCACTGAGCAGCCAGCACCCTGAGTACTGAGCACCGAGCACCCCGAGCACTGAGCACCCAGCACCCTGAGTACTGAGCACCCAGCACCCTGAGTACTGAGCACCCAGCACCCTGAGTACTGAGCACCCAGCACCCTCAGCACTGAGCACAAAGCACGCTGTGTACTGAGCACTGAGCACCCTGAGTACTGAGCACCGAGGACCCTGAGCACTGAGCACCCAGCACGCTTAGTACTGAGCACTGAGCACCCTGAGTACTGAGCACCGAGCACGCCGAGCACTGAGCACCCAGCACACTGAGTACTGAGCACTGAGCACCCCGAGTACTGAGCACCCAGCATCCCGAGCACTGAGCACCCAGCACCCTGAGTACTGAGAACAGATCACCCTGAGTACTGAGCACCCAGCACCCTGAGGACTGAGCCCCCAGCATCCTGAGTACTGAGCACCCAGCACCCCGAGCACTGAGCACCCAGCACCCCGAGAATGAGCACCCAGCACCCTGAGTACTGAGAACCGAGCACCCTGAGTACTGAGCCCCCAGCAACCTGAGTACT
This sequence comes from Microtus oregoni, assembly GCF_018167655.1. Classification (NCBI taxonomy): domain Eukaryota; kingdom Metazoa; phylum Chordata; class Mammalia; order Rodentia; family Cricetidae; genus Microtus; species Microtus oregoni. The sequence goes on from NW_024543335.1 coordinate 255,757, forward strand.
GAGCCCCCAGCACCCTGAGTACTGAGCACCCAGCACCCCGAGCACTGAGCACCCAGCACCCTGAGTACTGAGCACCCATCACCCTGAGTACTGAGCACTCAGCACCCTGAGTACTGAGCACCGAGCACCCCGAGCACTGAGCACCCAGCACCCTGAGCACGGAGCACCCCGAGGACTGAGCACCCAGCACCCTGAGCACTGAGCACCCAGCACCTTGAGTACTGAGCACCGAGCACCTCGAGCACTGAGCACCCAGCACCCTGAGTACTGAGCACGCAGCACCCTGAGCACTGAGCACCCAGCACCCTGAGCACTGAGCACCCAACACACAGAGTATTGAGCACCCAGCACCCTGAGCACTGAGCACCCAGCACCCTGAGTACTGATCACCCAGCACCCTGAGTACTGAACACCCAGCACCCTGAGCACTGAGCACTGAGTACCCTGAGCACTGAGTACTGAGCACTGAGCACCCTGAGCACTGAGCACCCAGCACACCGAGTACTGAACACCCATTACCCTGAGCACTGAGCACTGAGCACCCTGAGCACTGAGTACTGAGCACTGAGCACCCTGAGCACTGAGCACCCAGCACACCGAGTACTGAACACCCAGCACCCTGAGTACTGAACACCCAGCACCCTGAGCACTGAGTACTGACCACTGAGCACCCTGAGCACTGAGCACCCAGCACCCTGAGTACTGAGCACCCTGCACCCTGAGTACTGAACACCCAGCACCCTGAGCACTGAGCACTGAGCACCCAACACCCCGAGCACTGAGCACTGAGCACCCTGAGCACTGAGCACCCAGCACCCCGAGTACTGAGCACTGAGCACCCTGAGTACTGAGCACCAAGCACACCGAGTACTGAGCACTGAGCACCCTGAGTACTGAGCACCCAGCACCCTGAGCACTGAGCACCCAGCACCCTGAGTACTGAGCACTGAGAACCCTGAGTACTGAGCACCGAGCACCCCGAGCACTGAGCACCCAGCACCCTGAGTACTGAGCACCCAGCACCATGAGCACTGAGCACCCAGCACCCCGAGCACTGAGCACCCAGCACCCCGAGCACTGAGCACCCAGCACCCTGAGTACTGAGCACCCAGCACCCTGAGTACTGAGCACCCAGCACCCTGAGTACCGAGCACTCAGCACCCTGAGTACTGAGCACCGAGCACCCCGAGCACTGAGCACCCAGCACCTTGAGCACTGAGCACCCTGAGGACTGAGCACCCAGCACACTGAGCACTGAGCACCGATCACCCTGAGCACTGAGCACCCAGCACCCCGAGCACTGAGCAACCAGCACCCTGAGTACTGAGCACCCAGCACCCCGAGTACTGAGCACCCAGCACCCTGAGCACTGTGCACCCATCACCCTGAGTACTGAGCACCCAGCACCCTGAGTACTGAGCACCCAGCACCCTGAGTACTGAGCACCCAGCACCCTGAGTACTAAGCACCCAGCACCCTGAGTACTGAGCACCGAGCACCCCGAGCACTGAGCAACCAGCACCCTGAGTACTGAGCACTGAGCACCCTGAGTACTGAGCACCGAACACCCTGAGTACTGAGCACCCAGCACCCTGAGGACTGAGCACCCAGCACCCTGAGCACTGAGCACCCAGCACCCTGAGTACTGAGCTCCCAGCACCCTGAGTACTGAGTACCCAGCACACTGAGCACTGAGCAGCCAGCACCCTGAGTACTGAGCACCGAGCACCCCGAGCACTGAGCACCCAGCACCCTGAGTACTGAGCACCCAGCACCCTGAGTACTGAGCACCCAGCACCCTGAGTACTGAGCACCCAGCACCCTCAGCACTGAGCACAAAGCACGCTGTGTACTGAGCACTGAGCACCCTGAGTACTGAGCACCGAGGACCCTGAGCACTGAGCACCCAGCACGCTTAGTACTGAGCACTGAGCACCCTGAGTACTGAGCACCGAGCACGCCGAGCACTGAGCACCCAGCACACTGAGTACTGAGCACTGAGCACCCCGAGTACTGAGCACCCAGCATCCCGAGCACTGAGCACCCAGCACCCTGAGTACTGAGAACAGATCACCCTGAGTACTGAGCACCCAGCACCCTGAGGACTGAGCCCCCAGCATCCTGAGTACTGAGCACCCAGCACCCCGAGCACTGAGCACCCAGCACCCCGAGAATGAGCACCCAGCACCCTGAGTACTGAGAACCGAGCACCCTGAGTACTGAGCCCCCAGCAACCTGAGTACTGAGCCCCCAGCACCCTGAGTACTGAGCACCCAGCACCCCGAGCACTGAGCACCCAGCACCCTGAGTACTGAGCACCCATCACCCTGAGTACTGAGCACTCAGCACCCTGAGTACTGAGCACCGAGCACCCCGAGCACTGAGCACCCAGCACCCTGAGCACGGAGCACCCCGAGGACTGAGCACCCAGCACCCTGAGCACTGAGCACCCAGCACCTTGAGTACTGAGCACCGAGCACCTCGAGCACTGAGCACCCAGCACCCTGAGTACTGAGCACGCAGCACCCTGAGCACTGAGCACCCAGCACCCTGAGCACTGAGCACCCAACACACAGAGTATTGAGCACCCAGCACCCTGAGCACTGAGCACCCAGCACCCTGAGTACTGATCACCCAGCACCCTGAGTACTGAACACCCAGCACCCTGAGCACTGAGCACTGAGTACCCTGAGCACTGAGTACTGAGCACTGAGCACCCTGAGCACTGAGCACCCAGCACACCGAGTACTGAACACCCATTACCCTGAGCACTGAGCACTGAGCACCCTGAGCACTGAGTACTGAGCACTGAGCACCCTGAGCACTGAGCACCCAGCACACCGAGTACTGAACACCCAGCACCCTGAGTACTGAACACCCAGCACCCTGAGCACTGAGTACTGACCACTGAGCACCCTGAGCACTGAGCACCCAGCACCCTGAGTACTGAGCACCCTGCACCCTGAGTACTGAACACCCAGCACCCTGAGCACTGAGCACTGAGCACCCAACACCCCGAGCACTGAGCACTGAGCACCCTGAGCACTGAGCACCCAGCACCCCGAGTACTGAGCACTGAGCACCCTGAGTACTGAGCACCAAGCACACCGAGTACTGAGCACTGAGCACCCTGAGTACTGAGCACCCAGCACCCTGAGCACTGAGCACCCAGCACCCTGAGTACTGAGCACTGAGAACCCTGAGTACTGAGCACCGAGCACCCCGAGCACTGAGCACCCAGCACCCTGAGTACTGAGCACCCAGCACCATGAGCACTGAGCACCCAGCACCCCGAGCACTGAGCACCCAGCACCCCGAGCACTGAGCACCCAGCACCCTGAGTACTGAGCACCCAGCACCCTGAGTACTGAGCACCCAGCACCCTGAGTACCGAGCACTCAGCACCCTGAGTACTGAGCACCGAGCACCCCGAGCACTGAGCACCCAGCACCTTGAGCACTGAGCACCCTGAGGACTGAGCACCCAGCACACTGAGCACTGAGCACCGATCACCCTGAGCACTGAGCACCCAGCACCCCGAGCACTGAGCAACCAGCACCCTGAGTACTGAGCACCCAGCACCCCGAGTACTGAGCACCCAGCACCCTGAGTACTGAGCACCCAGCACCCCGAGCACTGAGTGCCCAGCACCCTGAGTACTGAACACCCTGATTACTGAGCACTGAGCACTGAGCACCCTGAGTACTACTGAGCACCCTGAGGACTGAGCACCCAGCACCCTGAGCACTGAGCACCCAGGACCCTGAGTACTGACCACTGATCACCCTGAGCACTGAGCACCTAGCACACCGAGCACTGAGCACCCAGCACCCTGAGTACTGAGCACCCAGCACCCTGAGCACTGTGCACCCAGCACCCTGAGTACTGCGCACCCAGCACCCTGAGTACTGAGCACCCAGCACCCTGGGCACTGAGCACCCAGCACCCTGAGTACTGAGCACCCAGCACCCTGAGTACTGAGCACCCAGCACCCTGAGCACTGAGCAACCAGCACCCTGAGCACTGAGCACCAAGCACCCTGAGTACTGAGCACCCAGTACCCTGAGTACTGAACACCCAGCACCCTGAGCACTGAGCACTGAGCACCCAGCACCCTCAGCACTGAGCACTGAGCACCCAGCACCCTGAGCACTGAGCACCCAGCACCCCGAGCACTGAGCACCCAGCACCCTGAGCACCCAGCACCCTGAGCACTGAGCACCCTGAGCACTGAGCACTGAGCACTCAGCACCCTGAGTACTGAGCACCCAACACTCTGAGCACTGAGCACCCAGCACGCTGAGTACTGAGCACTGAGCACAAAGCACCCTGAGTACTGAGCACCCAGAACTCCGAGCACTGAGCACCCAGCTCCCCGAGCACTGAGCACCCAGCACCCTGAGCACTGAGCACTGAGCACCCTGAGCACTGAGCACCCAGCACCCCGAGTGCTGAGCACTGAGCACCCTGAGTACTGAGCACCCAGCACCCCGAGTACTGAGCACTGAGCACCCTGAGAACTGAGCACCCAGCACCCTGAGCACAGAGCACTGAGAACCCTGAGTACTGAGCAACGAGCACCCTGAGTACTGAGCACCCAGCACCCTGAGCACTGAGCAGGGAGCACCCCGAGGACTGAGCACCCAGCACCCTGAGCACTGAGCACCCAGCACCTTGAGTACTGAGCACCGAGCACCCCGAACACTGAGCACCCAGCACCCTGAATACTGAGCACCCAGCACCCTGAGCACTGAGCACCCAGAACCCCGAGCACTGAGCACCCAGCACCCCGAGCACTGAGCACGCAGCACCCTGAGTACTGAGCACCCAGCAACCCGAGCACTGAGCACCCAGCACCCTGAGAATGAGCACCCAGCACCATGAGTACTGAGCACCCAGCACCCTGAGTACTGAGCACTAAGCACCCAGAGCACTGAGCACCCAGCACCCCGAGCACGGAGCACCCAGGACCCCGAGCACTGAGAACTGAGCACCCAGCACCCTGAGTACTGAGCACCGAGATCCCCGAGCACTGAGCACACTGAGTACTGAGCACCCAGCACCCCGAGCACTGAGCACCCAGCACCCTGAGCACTGAGCACCCAGCACCATGAGCACGGAGCACCCCGAGGACTGAGCACCCAGCACCCTGAGCACTGAGCACCCAGCACCTTGAGTACTGAGCACCGAGCACCTCGAGCACTAAGCACCCAGCACCCTGAGTACTGAGCAACCAGCACCCTGAGCACTGAGCACCCAGAACCCTGAGCACTGACCACCCAGCACCCTGAGCACGGAGCACCCAGCACCCTGAGTACTGAGCACCCAACACCCAGAGTACTGAGCACCCAGCACCCTGAGCACTGAGCACCCAGCACCCTGAGTACTGAGCACCAAGCACCCTGAGTACTGAACACCCAGCACCCTGAGCACTGAGCACTGAGCACCCTGAGCACTGAGTACTGAGCACTGAGCACCCTGAGCACTGAGCACCCAGCACCCCGAGTACTGAGCACCCAGCACCCTGAGTACTGAGCACAGAGCACTCTGAGCACTGAGCACCCAGCACCCTGAGTACTGAGCACCCAGCACCCTGAGTACTGAGCAACCAGCACCCTGAGCACTGAGCACTGAGCACCCAGCACCCTGAGCACTGAGCACTGAGCACCCAGCACCACAGCCCTGAGCACCCAGCACCCCGAGCACTGAGCACCCAGCACCCTGAGCACTGAGCACCCAGCACCCTGAGTACTGAGCAACCAGCAACCTGAGTACTGAGCACCCAGCACCCTGAGTACTGAGCACTCAGCACCCTGAGTACTGAGCACCGAGCACACCGAGCAATGAGCACCCAGCACCCTGAGCACTGAGCACCCGGAGGACTGAGCACCCATCACCCTGACCACTGAGCACCGATCACCCTGAGCAGTGAGCACCCAGCACCCCGAGCACTGAGCACTCAGCACCCTGAGTACTGAGCACCCAGCACCCCGATTACTGAGCACCCAGCATCCTGAGTACTGAGCACCCAGGACCCCGAGCACTGAGCACCCAGCACCCTGAGTACGGAGCACCCTGATTACTGAGCACTGAGCACCGAGCATCCTGAGTACTGAGCACCCAGCACCCCGAGCACTGAGCACCCAGCACCCTGAGCACTGAGCACCCAGCACCCTGAGCACTGAGCACCCAGCACCCTGAGTACTGAGCACTCAGCACCCTGAGTACTGAGTACCCAGCACCGTGAGCTCTGAGCACCCAGCACCCTGAGTACTGAGCACCGAGCACCCTGAGTACTGAGCACCCAGCACCCTTAGTACTGAGCACCCAGCACCCTGAGCACTGAGCACCCAGCACCCTGAGTACTGAGCACCCAGCACCACCCTCAGCACTGAGCACCCAGCACCCCGAGCACTGAGCACCCAGCTCCCTGAACACTGAGCACCCAGCACCCCGAGTACTGAGCACCCTGCACCCCGAGTACTGAGCACCGAGCACCCCGAGCACTGAGCACCCAGCACCCTGAGTACTGAGCACCCAGCACCCTGAGTACTGAGCACTGAGCACCCCGAGTACTGAGCACCCAGCAACCCGAGCACTGAGCACCCAGCAACCTGAGTACTGAGAACAGATCACCCTGAGTACTGAGCACCCAGCACCCTGAGTACTGAGCCCCCAGCACCCTGAGTACTGAGCACCCAGCACCCCGAGCACTGAGCACCCAGCACCTCGAGAATGAGCACCCAGCACCCTGAGTACTGAGAACCGAGCACCCTGAGTACTGAGCACCCAGCACCCTGAGCACTGAGCACCCTTAGTACTGAGCACTGTGCACCCTGAGTACTGACCACTGAGCACCTTGAATAGTGAGCACCCAGCACCCTGAGTACTGAGCACCCAGCACCCCGAGCAGTGAGCACCCAGCACCCTGAGCACTGTGCACCATGAGTACTGACCACTGAGCACCTTGAATAGTGAGCACCCAGCACCCTGAGTACTGAGCCCCCAGCACCCTGAGTACTTAGCACCCAGCAACCCGAGCACTGAGCACCCAGCACCCTGAGAATGAGCACCCAGCACCATGAGTATTGAGCACCCAGCACCCTGAGTACTGAGCACTAAGCACCCAGAGCACTGAGCACCCAGCACCCCGAGCACGGAGCACTGAGCACCCTGAGTACTGAGCACCCAGCACCACGAGTACTGAGCACCGAGCACCCTGAGTACTGAGCACCAAGCACCCCGAGTACTGAGCACTGAGCACCCTGAGTACTGAGCACCCAGCACCCTGAGCACTGAGCACCCAGCACCCTGAGTACTGAGTACTGAGACCCCTGAGTACTGAGCACCGAGCACCCTGAGTACTGAGCACCCAGCACCCTGATCACTGAGCACGGAGCACCCCGAGGACTGAGCACCCAGCACCCTGAGCACTGAGCACCCAGCACCTTGAGTACTGAGCACCGAGCACAACGAGCACTGAGCACCCAGCACCCTGAGTACTGAGCACCCAGCACCCTGAGCACTGAGCACCCAGCTCCCTGAGCACTGAGCACGCAGCACCCCGAGCACTGAGCACCCAGCACCCTGAGCACTGAGCACAGAGCACCCTGAGCACTGAGCACTGAGCACCCAGCACCCTGAGCACTGAGCACTGTGCACCCAGCACCACAGCCCTGAGCACCCAGCACCCCGAGCACTGAGCACCCAGCACCCTGAGCACTGAGCACCCAGCACCCTGAGTACTGAGCAACCAGCAACCTGAGTACTGAGCACCCAGCACCCTAAGTACTGAGCACTCAGCACCCTGAGTACTGAGCACCGAGCACACCGAGCAATGAGCACCCAGCACCCTGAGTACTGAGCACCCGGAGGACTGAGCACCCAGCACCCTGAGCACTGAGCACCGATCACCCTGAGCAGTGAGCACCCAGCACCCCGAGCACTGAGCACCCAGCACCCTGAGTACTGAGCACCCAGCACCCCGAGTACTGAGCACCCAGCACCCTGAGTACTGAGCACCCAGCACCCCGAGCACTGAGCACCCAGCACCCTGAGTACTGAGCACCCTGATTACTGAGCACTGAGCACCGAGCATCCTGAGTACTGAGCACACAGCAGGCCGAGCACTGAGCACCCAGCACCCTGAGCACTGAGCACCCAGCACCCTGAGCACTGAGCACCCAGCACCCTGAGTACTGAGCACCCAGCACCCTGAGTACTGAGTACCCAGCACCCTGAGCTCTGAGCACACAGCACCCTGAGTACTGAGCACCGAGCACCCTGAGTACTGAGCACCCAGCACCCTTAGTACTGAGCACCCAGCACCCTGAGCACTGAGCACCCAGCACCCTGAGTACTGAGCACCCAGCACCACCCTCAGCACTGAGCACCCAGCACCCCGAGCACTGAGCACCCAGCACCCTGAGCACTGAGCACCCTGATTACTGAGCACTGAGCACCGAGCATCCTGAGTACTGAGCACCCAGCACCCCGAGCACTGAGCACCCAGCACCCTGAGCACTGAGCACCCAGCACCCTGAGTACTGAGCACCCAACACTCTGAGCACTGAGCACCCAGCACGCTGAGTACTGAGCACTGAGCACAAAGCACCCTGAGTACTGAGCACCCAGAACTCCGAGCACTGAGCACCCAGCTCCCCGAGCACTGAGCACCCAGCACCCTGAGCACTGAGCACTGAGCACCCTGAGCACTGAGCACCCAGCACCCCGAGTGCTGAGCACTGAGCACCCTGAGTACTGAGCACCCAGCACCCCGAGTACTGAGCACTGAGCACCCTGAGAACTGAGCACCCAGCACCCTGAGCACAGAGCACTGAGAACCCTGAGTACTGAGCAACGAGCACCCTGAGTACTGAGCACCCAGCACCCTGAGCACTGAGCAGGGAGCACCCCGAGGACTGAGCACCCAGCACCCTGAGCACTGAGCACCCAGCACCTTGAGTACTGAGCACCGAGCACCCCGAACACTGAGCACCCAGCACCCTGAATACTGAGCACCCAGCACCCTGAGCACTGAGCACCCAGAACCCCGAGCACTGAGCACCCAGCACCCCGAGCACTGAGCACGCAGCACCCTGAGTACTGAGCACCCAGCAACCCGAGCACTGAGCACCCAGCACCCTGAGAATGAGCACCCAGCACCATGAGTACTGAGCACGCAGCACCCTGAGTACTGAGCACTAAGCACCCAGAGCACTGAGCACCCAGCACCCCGAGCACGGAGCACCCAGGACCCCGAGCACTGAGAACTGAGCACCCAGCACCCTGAGTACTGAGCACCGAGATCCCCGAGCACTGAGCACACTGAGTACTGAGCACCCAGCACCCCGAGCACTGAGCACCCAGCACCCTGAGCACTGAGCACACAGCACCATGAGCACGGAGCACCCCGAGGACTGAGCACCCAGCACCCTGAGCACTGAGCACCCAGCACCTTGAGTACTGAGCACCGAGCACCTCGAGCACTAAGCACCCAGCACCCTGAGTACTGAGCAACCAGCACCCTGAGCACTGAGCACCCAGAACCCTGAGCACTGACCACCCAGCACCCTGAGCACGGAGCACCCAGCACCCTGAGTACTGAGCACCCAACACCCAGAGTACTGAGCACCCAGCACCCTGAGCACTGAGCACCCAGCACCCTGAGTACTGAGCACCAAGCACCCTGAGTACTGAACACCCAGCACCCTGAGCACTGAGCACTGAGCACCCTGAGCACTGAGTACTGAGCACTGAGCACCCTGAGCACTGAGCACCCAGCACCCCGAGTACTGAGCACCCAGCACCCTGAGTACTGAGCACAGAGCACTCTGAGCACTGAGCACCCAGCACCCTGAGTACTGAGCACCCAGCACCCTGAGTACTGAGCAACCAGCACCCTGAGCACTGAGCACTGAGCACCCAGCACCCTGAGCACTGAGCACTGAGCACCCAGCACCACAGCCCTGAGCACCCAGCACCCCGAGCACTGAGCACCCAGCACCCTGAGCACTGAGCACCCAGCACCCTGAGTACTGAGCAACCAGCAACCTGAGTACTGAGCACCCAGCACCCTGAGTACTGAGCACTCAGCACCCTGAGTACTGAGCACCGAGCACACCGAGCAATGAGCACCCAGCACCCTGAGCACTGAGCACCCGGAGGACTGAGCACCCATCACCCTGACCACTGAGCACCGATCACCCTGAGCAGTGAGCACCCAGCACCCCGAGCACTGAGCACTCAGCACCCTGAGTACTGAGCACCCAGCACCCCGATTACTGAGCACCCAGCATCCTGAGTACTGAGCACCCAGGACCCCGAGCACTGAGCACCCAGCACCCTGAGTACGGAGCACCCTGATTACTGAGCACTGAGCACCGAGCATCCTGAGTACTGAGCACCCAGCACCCCGAGCACTGAGCACCCAGCACCCTGAGCACTGAGCACCCAGCACCCTGAGCACTGAGCACCCAGCACCCTGAGTACTGAGCACTCAGCACCCTGAGTACTGAGTACCCAGCACCGTGAGCTCTGAGCACCCAGCACCCTGAGTACTGAGCACCGAGCACCCTGAGTACTGAGCACCCAGCACCCTTAGTACTGAGCACCCAGCACCCTGAGCACTGAGCACCCAGCACCCTGAGTACTGAGCACCCAGCACCACCCTCAGCACTGAGCACCCAGCACCCCGAGCACTGAGCACCCAGCTCCCTGAACACTGAGCACCCAGCACCCCGAGTACTGAGCACCCTGCACCCCGAGTACTGAGCACCGAGCACCCCGAGCACTGAGCACCCAGCACCCTGAGTACTGAGCACCCAGCACCCTGAGTACTGAGCACTGAGCACCCCGAGTACTGAGCACCCAGCAACCCGAGCACTGAGCACCCAGCAACCTGAGTACTGAGAACAGATCACCCTGAGTACTGAGCACCCAGCACCCTGAGTACTGAGCCCCCAGCACCCTGAGTACTGAGCACCCAGCACCCCGAGCACTGAGCACCCAGCACCTCGAGAATGAGCACCCAGCACCCTGAGTACTGAGAACCGAGCACCCTGAGTACTGAGCACCCAGCACCCTGAGCACTGAGCACCCTTAGTACTGAGCACTGTGCACCCTGAGTACTGACCACTGAGCACCTTGAATAGTGAGCACCCAGCACCCTGAGTACTGAGCACCCAGCACCCCGAGCAGTGAGCACCCAGCACCCTGAGCACTGTGCACCATGAGTACTGACCACTGAGCACCTTGAATAGTGAGCACCCAGCACCCTGAGTACTGAGCCCCCAGCACCCTGAGTACTTAGCACCCAGCAACCCGAGCACTGAGCACCCAGCACCCTGAGAATGAGCACCCAGCACCATGAGTATTGAGCACCCAGCACCCTGAGTACTGAGCACTAAGCACCCAGAGCACTGAGCACCCAGCACCCCGAGCACGGAGCACTGAGCACCCTGAGTACTGAGCACCCAGCACCACGAGTACTGAGCACCGAGCACCCTGAGTACTGAGCACCAAGCACCCCGAGTACTGAGCACTGAGCACCCTGAGTACTGAGCACCCAGCACCCTGAGCACTGAGCACCCAGCACCCTGAGTACTGAGTACTGAGACCCCTGAGTACTGAGCACCGAGCACCCTGAGTACTGAGCACCCAGCACCCTGATCACTGAGCACGGAGCACCCCGAGGACTGAGCACCCAGCACCCTGAGCACTGAGCACCCAGCACCTTGAGTACTGAGCACCGAGCACAACGAGCACTGAGCACCCAGCACCCTGAGTACTGAGCACCCAGCACCCTGAGCACTGAGCACCCAGCTCCCTGAGCACTGAGCACGCAGCACCCCGAGCACTGAGCACCCAGCACCCTGAGCACTGAGCACAGAGCACCCTGAGCACTGAGCACTGAGCACCCAGCACCCTGAGCACTGAGCACTGTGCACCCAGCACCACAGCCCTGAGCACCCAGCACCCCGAGCACTGAGCACCCAGCACCCTGAGCACTGAGCACCCAGCACCCTGAGTACTGAGCAACCAGCAACCTGAGTACTGAGCACCCAGCACCCTAAGTACTGAGCACTCAGCACCCTGAGTACTGAGCACCGAGCACACCGAGCAATGAGCACCCAGCACCCTGAGTACTGAGCACCCGGAGGACTGAGCACCCAGCACCCTGAGCACTGAGCACCGATCACCCTGAGCAGTGAGCACCCAGCACCCCGAGCACTGAGCACCCAGCACCCTGAGTACTGAGCACCCAGCACCCCGAGTACTGAGCACCCAGCACCCTGAGTACTGAGCACCCAGCACCCCGAGCACTGAGCACCCAGCACCCTGAGTACTGAGCACCCTGATTACTGAGCACTGAGCACCGAGCATCCTGAGTACTGAGCACACAGCAGGCCGAGCACTGAGCACCCAGCACCCTGAGCACTGAGCACCCAGCACCCTGAGCACTGAGCACCCAGCACCCTGAGTACTGAGCACCCAGCACCCTGAGTACTGAGTACCCAGCACCCTGAGCTCTGAGCACACAGCACCCTGAGTACTGAGCACCGAGCACCCTGAGTACTGAGCACCCAGCACCCTTAGTACTGAGCACCCAGCACCCTGAGCACTGAGCACCCAGCACCCTGAGTACTGAGCACCCAGCACCACCCTCAGCACTGAGCACCCAGCACCCCGAGCACTGAGCACCCAGCACCCTGAGCACTGAGCACCCTGATTACTGAGCACTGAGCACCGAGCATCCTGAGTACTGAGCACCCAGCACCCCGAGCACTGAGCACCCAGCACCCTGAGCACTGAGCACCCAGCACCCTGAGCACTGAGCACCCAGCACCCTGAGTACTGAGCACTCAGCACCCTGAGTACTGAGTACCCAGCACCCTGAGCTCTGAGCACCCAGCACCCTGAGTACTGAGCACCGAGCACCCTGAGTACTGAGCACCCAGCACCCTTAGTACTGAGCACCCAGCACCCTGAGCACTGAGCACCCAGCACCCTGAGTACTGAGCACCCAGCACCACCCTCAGCACTGAGCACCCAGCACCCCGAGCACTGAGCACCCAGCTCCCTGAACACTGAGCACCCAGCACCCCGAGTACTGAGCACCCTGCACCCCGAGTACTGAGCACCGAGCACCCCGAGCACTGAGCACCCAGCACCCTGAGTACTGAGAACCCAGCACCCTGAGTACTGAGCACTGAGCACCCTGAGTACTGAGCACCCAGCACCCCGAGCACTGAGCACCCAGCAACCTGAGTACTGAGAACAGATCACCCTGAGTACTGAGCACCCAGCACCCTGAGTACTGAGCCCCCAGCACCCTGAGTACTGAGCAGCCAGCACCCCGAGCACTGAGCACCCAGCACCCCGAGAATGAGCACCCAGCACCCTGAGTACTGAGAACCGAGCACCCTGAGTACTGAGCACCCAGCACCCTGAGTACTGAGCCCCCAGCACCCTGAGTACTGAGCACCCAGCAACCCGAGCACTGAGCACCCAGCACCCTGAGAATGAGCACCCAGCACCATGAGTACTGAGCACCCAGCACCCTGAGTACTGAGCACCCAGCACCCCGAGCACGGAGCACTGAGCACCCTGAGCACTGAGCACCCAGCACCACGAGTACTGAGCACCGAGCACCCTGAGTACTGAGCACCAAGCACCCCGTGTACTGAGCACTAAGCACCCTGAGTACTGAGCACCCAGCACCCTGAGCACTGAGCACCCAGCACCCTGAGTACTGAGAACTGAGACCCCTGAGTACTGAGCACCGAGCACCCTGAGTACTGAGCACCCAGCACCCTGATCACTGAGCACGGAGCACCCCGAGGACTGAGCACCCAGCACCCTGAGCACTGACCACCCAGCACCTTGAGTACTGAGCACCGAGCACAACGAGCACTGAGCACCCAGCACCCTGAGTACTGAGCACCCAGCACCCTGAGCACTGAGCACCCAGCTCCCTGAGCACTGAGCACGCAGCACCCCGAGCACTGAGCACCCAGCACCCTGAGTACTGAGCACAGAGCACCCTGAGCACTGAGCACTGAGCACCCAGCACCCTGAGCACTGAGCACTGAGCACCCAGCACCAAAGCCCTGAGCACCCAGCACCCCGAACACTGAGCACCCAGCACCCTGAGCACTGAGCACCCAGCACCCTGAGTACTGAGCAACCAGCAACCTGAGTACTGAGCACCCAGCACCCTGAGTACTGAGCGCTCAGCACCCTGAGTACTGAGCACCGAGCACACCGAGCAATGAGCACCCAGCACCCTGAGCACTGAGCATCCGGAGGACTGTGCACCCAGCACCCTGAGCACTGAGCACCGATCACCCTGAGCAGTGAGCACCCAGCACCCCGAGCACTGAGCACCCAGCACCCTGAGTACTGCGCACCCAGCACCCCGAGTACTGAGCACCCAGCACCCTGAGTACTGAGCACCCAGCACCCCGAGCACTGAGCACCCAGCACCCTGAGTACTGAGCACCCTGATTACTGAGCACTGAGCACCGAGCATCCTGAGTACTGAGCACCCAGCACGCCGAGCACTGAGCACCCAGCCCCTGAGCACTGAGCACCCAGAACCCTGAGCACTGAGCACCCAGCACCCTGAGTACTTAGCACCCAGCACCCTGAGTACTGAGTACCCAGCACCCTGAGCTCTGAGAACCCAACACCCTGAGTACTGAGCACCGAGCACCCTGAGCACTGAGCACCCAGCACCCTGAGTACTGAGCACCCAGCACCACCCTCAGCACTGAGCACCCAGCACCCCGAGCACTGAGCACCTAGAACCCTGAGCACTGAGCACCCAGCACCCCGAGTACTGAGCACCCAGCACCCTGAGTACTGAGCACCCAGCACCACCCTCAGCACTGAGCACCCAGCACCCCGAGCACTGAGCACCTAGCACCCTGAGCACTGAGCACCCAGCATGCCGAGCACTGAGCACCGAGCACCCCGAGCACTGAGCACCCAGCACCCTGAGTACTGAGCACCCAGCACCCTGAGTACTGAGCACTGAGCACCCCGAGTACTGAGCACCCAGCTCCCCGAGCACTGAGCACCCAGCACCCCGAGAATGAGCACCCAGCACCCTGAGTACTGAGAACCGAGCACCCTGATACTGAGCACCCAGCACCCTGAGTACTGAGCCCCCAGCACCCCGAGCACGGAGCACCCAGGACCCCGAGCACTGAGAACTGAGCACCCAGCACCCTGAGTACTGAGCACCGAGATCCCCGAGCACTGAGCACACTGAGTACTGAGCACCCAGCACCCCGAGCACTGAGCACCCAGCACCCTGAGCACTGAGCACCCAGCACCATGAGCACGGAGCACCCCGAGGACTGAGCACCCAGCACGCTGAGCACTGAGCACCCAGCACCTTGAGTACTGAGCACCGAGCACCTCGAGCACTAAGCACCCAGCACCCTGAGTACTGAGCACCCAGCACCCTGAGCACTGAGCACCCAGAACCCGGAGCACTGAGCACCCAGCACCCTGAGCACGGACCACCCAGCACCCTGAGTACTGAGCACCCAACACCCAGAGTACTGAGCACCCAGCACCCTGAGTACTGAACACCCAGCACCCTGAGCACTGAGCACTGAGCACCCTGAGCACTGAGTACTGAGCACTGAGCACCCTGAGCACTGAGCACCCAGCACCCCGAGTACTGAGCACCCAGCACCCCGAGCACTGAGCACCCAGCACCCCGAGCACTGAGCACTGAGCACCCTGAGCACTGAGCACCCAGCACCCCGAGTACTGAGCACTGAGCACCCTGAGTACTGAGCACCAAGCACCCTGAGTACTGAGCACCCAGCACCCTGAGTACTGAGCAACCAGCACCCTGAGCACTGAGCACCCAGCACCCCGAGCACTGAGCACCCAGCACCCTGAGTACTGAGCACAGAGCACTCTGAGCACTGAGCACCCAGCACCCTGAGTACTGAGCACCCAGCACCCTGAGTACTGAGCAACCAGCACCCTGAGCACTGAGCACTGAGCACCCAGCACCCTGAGCACTGAGCACTGAGCACCCAGCACCACAGCCCTGAGCACCCAGCACCCCGAGCACTGAGCACCCAGCACCCTGAGCACTGAGCACCCAGCACCCTGAGTACTGAGCAACCAGCAACCTGAGTACTGAGCAACCTGCACCCTGAGTACTGAGCACTCAGCACCCTGAGTACTGAGCACCGAGCACACCGAGCAATGAGCACCCAGCACCCTGAGCACTGAGCACCCGGAGGACTGAGCACCCAGCACCCTGAGCACTGAGCACCGATCACCCTGAGCAGTAAGCACCCAGCACCCCGAGCACTGAGCACTCAGCACCCTGAGTACTAAGCACCAAGCACCCCGAGTACTGAGCACTCAGCACCCTGAGTACTGAGCACCCAGCACCACGAGCACTGAGCACCCAGCACCCTGAGTACTGTGCACCCTGATTACTGAGCACTGAGCACCGAGTATCCTGAGTACTGAGCACCCAGCACCCCGAGCACTGAACACCCAGCACCCTGAGCACTGAGCACCCAGCACCCTGAGCACTGAGCACCCAGCACCCTGAGTACTGAGCACTCAGCACCCTGAGTACTGAGTACCCAGCACCCTGAGCTCTGAGCACCCAGCACCCTGAGTACTGAGCACCGAGCACCCTGAGTACTGAGCACCCAGCCCCCTTAGTACTGAGCACCCAGCACCCTGAGCACTGAGCACCCAGAACCCTGAGTATTGAGCACCCAGAACCACCCTCAGCACTGAGCACCCAGCACCCCGAGCACTGAGCACCCAGCTCCCTGAACACTGAGCACCCAGCACCCCGAGTACTGAGCACCCTGCACCCCGAGTACTGAGCACCGAGCACCCCGAGCACTGAGCACCCAGCACCCTGAGTACTGAGCACCCAGCACCCTGAGTACTGAGCACTGAGCTCCCCGAGTACTGAGCACCCAGCACCCCGAGCACTGAGCACCCAGCAACCTGAGTACTGAGAACAGATCACCCGGAGTACTGAGCACCCAGCACCCTGAGTACTGAGCCCTAAGCACCCAGAGCACTGAGCACCCAGCACCCCGAGCACGGAGCAACCAGGACCCCAAGCACTGAGAACTGAGCACCCAGCACCCTGGGTACTGAGCAACGAGCTCCCCGAGCACTGAGCACACTGAGTACTGAGCACCCAGCACCCCGAGCACTGAGCACCCAGCACCCTGAGCACTGAGCACCCAGCACCATGAGCACGGAGCACCCCGAGGACGGAGCACCCAGCACCCTGAGCACTGAGCACCCAGCACCTTGAGTACTGAGCACCGAGCACCTCGAGCACTAAGCACCCAGCACCCTGAGTACTGAGCACCCAGCACCCTGAGCACTGAGCACCCAGAACCCTGAGCACTGAGCACCCAGCACCCTGAGCACGGAGCACCCAGCACCCTGAGTACTGAGCACCCAACACCCAAAGTACTGAGCACCCAGCACCCTGAGAACTGAGTACCCAGCACCCTGAGCTCTGAGCACCCAGCACCCTGAGTACTGAGCACCGAGCACCCTGAGTACTGAGCACCCAGCACCCTTAGTACTGAGCACCCAGCACCCTGAGTACTGGGCACCGAGCACCCTGAGCACTGAGCACCCAGCACCCTGAGTACTGAGCACCCAGCACCACCCTCAGCACTGAGCACCCAGCACCCCGAGCACTGAGCACCCAGCTCCCTGAGCACTGAGCACCCAGCACCCCGAGTACTGAGCACCCTGCACCCCGAGTACTGAGCACCGAGCACCCCGAGCACTGAGCACCCAGCACCCTGAGTACTGAGCACCCAGCAGCCTGAGTACTGAGCACCCAGCACCCTGAGTACTGAACACCCAGCACCCTGAGCACTGAGCACTGAGCACCCTGAGCACTGAGTACTGAGCACTGAGCACCCTGAGCACTGAGCACCCAGCACCCCGAGTACTGAGCACCCAGCACCCCGAGCACTGAGCACCCAGCACCCCGAGCACTGAGCACTGAGCACCCTGAGCACTGAGGACCCAGCACCCCGAGTACTGAGCACTGAGCACCCTGAGTACTGAGCACCAAGCACCCTGAGTACTGAGCACCCAGCACCCTGAGTACTGAGCACCCAGCACCCTGAGCACTGAGCACCCAGCACCCCGAGCACTGAGCACCCAGCACCCTGAGTACTGAGCACAGAGCACTCTGAGCACTGAGCACCCAGCACCCTGAATACTGAGCACCCAGCACCCTGAGTACAGAGCAACCAGCACCCTGAGCACTGAGCACTGAGCACCCAGCACCCTGAGCACTGAGCACTGAGCACCCAGCACCACAGCCCTGAGCACCCAGCACCCCGAGCACTGAGCACCCAGCACCCTGAGCACTGAGCACCCAGCACCCTGAGTACTGAGCAACCAGCAACCTGAGTACTGAGCACCCAGCACCCTGAGTACTGAGCACTCAGCACCCTGAGTACTGAGCACCGAGCACACCGAGCAATGAGCACCCAGCACCCTGAGCACTGAGCACCGATCACCCTGAGCAGTGAGCACCCAGCACCCCGAGCACTGAGCACTAAGCAAACTGAGTACTGAGCACCCAGCACCCCGAGTACTGAGCACCCAGCACCCTGAGTACTGAGCACCCAGCACCCCGAGCACTGAGCACCCAGCACCCTGAGTACTGAGCACCCTGATTACTGAGCACTGAGCACCGAGCATCCTGAGTACTGAGCACCCAGCACCCCGAGCACTGAGCACCCAGCACCCTGAGCACTGAGCACCCAGCACCCTGAGCACTGAGCACCCAGGACCCTGAGTACTGAGCACTCAGCAGCCTGAGTACTGATTACCCAGCACCCTGAGCTCTGAGCACCCAGCACCCTGAGTACTGAGCACCGAGCACCCTGAGTACTGAGCACCCAGCACCCTGAGTACTGAGCACCTAGCACCCTGAGCACTGAGCACCCAGCTCCCTGAACACTGAGCACCCAGCACCCTGAGTACTGAGCACTCAGCACCCTGAGTACTGAGAACCGACCACCCTGAGTACTGAGCACCCAGCACCCTGAGTACTGAGCCCCCAGCACCCTGAGTACTGAGCACCCAGCAACCCGAGCACTGAGCACCCAGCACCCTGAGAATGAGCACCCAGCACCATGAGTACTGAGCACCCAGCACCCGGAGTACTGAGCACTAAGCACCCAGAGCACTGAGCACCCACCACCCCGAGCACGGAGCAACCAGGACCCCGAGCACTGAGAACTGAGCACGCAGCACCCTGAGTACTGAGCACCGAGCTCCCCGAGCACTGAGCACACTGAGTACTGAGCACCCAGCAACCCGAGCACTGAGCACCCAGCACCCTGAGCACTGAGCACCCAGCACCATGAGCACGGAGCACCCCGAGGACTGAGCACTGAGCACCCAGCACCCTGAGCATGGAGCACCCAGTACCCTGAGTACTGAGCACCCAACACCCAGAGTACTGAGCACCCAGCACCCTGAGCACTGAGCACTGAGCACCCTGAGCACTGAGTACTGAGCACTGAGCACTCTGATCACTGAGCACCCAGCACCCCGAGTACTGAGCACCCAGCACCCCGAGCACTGAGCACCCAGCGCCCCGAGCACTGAGCACCCAGCACCCCGAGCACTGAGCACTGAGCACCCTGAGCACTGAGCACCCAGCACCCCGAGTACTGAGCACTGAGCACCCTGAGTACTGAGCACCAAGCACCCCGAGAACTGATCACTGAGCACCCTGAGTACTGAGCACCCAGCACCTTGAGCACTGAGCACCCAGCACCCTGAGTACTGAGCACTGAGAACCCTGAGTACTGAGCACCGAGCATCCTGAGTACTGAGCACCCAGCACCCTGATCACTGAGCACGGAGCACCCCGAGGACTGAGCACCGAGCACAACGAGCACTGAGCACCCAGCACCCTGAGTACTGAGAACCGAGCACCCTGAGTACTGAGCGCCGAGCACCTCGAGCACTAAGCACCCAGCACCCTGAGTACTGAGCACCCAGCACCCTGAGC
This sequence comes from Microtus oregoni, assembly GCF_018167655.1. Lineage (NCBI taxonomy): Eukaryota > Metazoa > Chordata > Mammalia > Rodentia > Cricetidae > Microtus > Microtus oregoni. The sequence continues at coordinate 275,828 of NW_024543335.1, forward strand.
ACTGAGCACCCAGAACCCTGACCACTGAGCGCCCAGCACCCTGAGCACGGAGCACCCAGCACCCTGAGTACTGAGCACCCAACACCCAGAGTACTGAGCACCCAGCACCCTGAGTACTGAGTTCCCAGCACCCTGAGCTCTGAGCACCCAGCACCCTGAGTACTGAGCACCGAGCACCCTGAGTACTGAGCACCCAGCACCCTTAGTACTGAGCACCCAGCACCCTGAGCACTGAGCACCCAGCACCCTGAGTACTGAGCACCCAGCACCACCCTCAGCACTGAGCACCCAGCACCCCGAGCACTGAGCACCCAGCACCCTGAGCACTGAGCACCCAGCACCCTGAGCACTGAGCACCCAGCACCCTGAGTACTGAGCAACCAGCAACCTGAGTACTGAGCACCCAGCACCCTGAGTACTGAGCACTCAGCACACTGAATACTGAGCACCCAGCACCCTGAGCACTGAGCACCCAGCACCCCGAGTACTGAGCACCCTGCACACCGAGTACTGAGCAGCGAGCACCCCGAGCACTGAGCACCCAGCACCCTGAGTACTGAGCACCCAGCACCCTGAGTACTGAGCACTGAGCACCCCGAGTACTGAGCACCAAGCACCCCGAGCACTGAGCACCCAGCAACCTGAGTACTGAGAACAGATCACCCTGAGTACTGAGCACCCAGCACCCTGAGTACTGAGCCCCCAGCACCCTGAGTACTGAGCACCCAGCACCCCAAGCACTGAGCACCCAGCACCCCGAGAATGAGCACCCAGCACCCTGAGTACTGAGAACCGAGCACCCTGAGTACTGAGCACCCAGCACCCTGAGTACTGAGCCCCCAGCACCCTGAGTACTGAGCACCCAGCAACCCGAGCACTGAGCACCCAGCACCCTGAGAATGAGCACCCAGCACCATGAGTACTGAGCACCCAGCACCCTGAGTACTGAGCACTAAGCACCCAGAGCACTGAGCACCCAGCACCCCGAGCACGGAGCACCCAGGACCCCGAGCACTGAGAACTGAGCACCCAGCACCCTGAGTACTGAGCACCGAGCTCCCCGAGGACTGAGCACACTGAGTACTGAGCACCCAGCACCCCGATCACTGAGCACCCAGCACCCTGAGCACTGAGCACCCAGCACCCTGAGCACTGAGCACCCAGCACCCTGAGTACTGAGCACCCAGCACGCTGAGTACTGAGCACCAAGCACCCCGAGCACGGAGCACCCAGGACCCCGAGCACTGAGAACTGAGCACCCAGCACCCTGAGTACTGAGCCCCGAGCTCCCCGAGCACTGAGCACACTGAGTACTGAGCACCCAGCACCCCGATCACTGAGCACCCAGCACCCTGAGCACTGAGCACCCAGCACCCTGAGCACTGAGCACCCAGCACCCTGAGTACTGAGCACTGAGCACCCAGCACCCCGAGCACTGAGCATCCAGCACCCTGTGTACTGAGCACTGAGCACCCTGAGTACTAAGCACCCAGCACCCTGAGTACTGAGCACCCAGGACCCTGAGCACTGAGCACCGAGCAGCCCGAGCACTGAGCACCCAGCACCCTGAGCACTCAGCACCCAGCACCCCGAGCACTGAGCACCCAGCACCCTGAGCACTGAGCACCCAGCACCCTGAGCACAGAGCACCCAGCACGCTGAGCACGGAGCGCCCAGCACCCTGAGCACTGAGCACCCAGCACCCTGAGCACTGAGCACCCAGCTCCCTGAGCACTGAGCACCCAGCACCCTGAGCACAGAGCACCCAGCACGCTGAGCACTGAGCACCCAGCACCCCGAGCACGGAGCAACCAGCACCCTGAGTACTGAGCACCCAACACCCAGAGTACTGAGCACCCAGCACCCTGAGCACTGAGCACCCAGCACCCTGAGTACTGAGCACCCAGCACCCTGAGTACTGAACACCCAGCACCCTGAGCACTGAGCACTGAGCACCCTGAGCACTGAGTACTGAGCACTGAGCACCCTGAGCACTGAGCACCCAGCACCCCGAGTACTGAGCACCCAGCACCCCGAGCACTGAGCACCCAGCGCCCCGAGCACTGAGCACCCAGCACCCCGAGCACTGAGAACTGAGCACCCTGAGCACTGAGCACCAAGCACCCCGAGTACTGAGCACTGAGCACCCTGAGTACTGAGCAACAAGTACCCCGAGTACTGAGCCCTGAGCACCCTGAGTACTGAGCACCCAGCACCCTGATAAATGAGCACCCAGCACCCTGAGTACTGAGCACTGAGAACCCTGAGTACTGAGCACCGAGCACCCTGAGTACTGAGCACTGAGCACCCAGCACCCTGAGCACTGACCACTGAGCACCCAGCACCACAGCCCTGAGCACCCCGAGTACTGAGCAACAAGCACACCGAGTACTGAGCACTGAGCACCCTGCGTACTGAGCACCCAGCACCCTGAGCACTGAGCACCCAGCACACTGAGCACTGAGCACGCAGCACCCCGAGCACTGAGCACCCAGCACCCTGAGTACTGAGCACAGAGCACCCTGAGCACTGAGCACCCAGCTCCCTGAGTACTGAGCACCCAGCACCCTGAGTACTGAGCAACCAGCACCCTGAGCACTGAGCACTGAGCACCCAGCACCCTGAGCACTGACCACTGAGCACCCAGCACCACAACCCTGAGCACCCAGCACCCCGAGCACTGATCACCCAGCACCCTGAGTACTGAGCACCCAGCATCCTGAGCACCCAGCACCCTGAGTACTGAGCACCCAGCACCCTGAGTACTGAGCACCCAGCACCCTGAGTACTGAGCACTCAGCACCCTGAGTACTGAGCACCGAGCACCCCGAGCACTGAGCACCCAGCACCCTGAGCACTGTGCACCCGGAGGACTGAGCACCCAGCACCCTGAGCACTGAGCACCGATCACCCTGAGCACTGAGCACCCAGCACCCCGAGCATTGAGCACCCAGCACCCTGAGTACTGAGCACCCAGCACCCCGAGAACTGAGCACCCAGCACCCTGAGTACTGAGCACCCAGCACCCCGAGAACTGAGCAACCAGCACCCTGAGTACTGAGCACCCTGAGTACTGAGCACTGAGCACCGAGCACCCTGAGTACTGAGCACCCTGTGGACTGAGCACCCAGCACCCTGAGCACTGAGCACCCAGCACCCTGAGTACTGAGCACCCAGCACCCTGAGCACTGAGCACCCAGGTCCCTGAGCACTGAGCACGCAGCACCCCAAGCACTGAGCACCCAGCACCCTGAGTACTGAGCACAGAGCACCCTGAGCACTGAGCACCCAGCACCCTGAGTACTGAGCACCCAGCACCCTGAGTACTGAGCAACCAGCACCCTGAGAACTGAGCACTGAGCACCGAGCACCCTGAGCACTGAGCACTGAGCACCCAGCACCACAGCCCTGAGCACCCAGCACACCGAGCACTGAGCACCCAGCACCCTGAGCACTGAGCACCCAGCACCCTGAGTACTGAGCAACCAGCAACCTGAGTACTGAGCACCCAGCACCCTGAGTACTGAGCACTCAGCACCCTGAGTACTGAGCACCCAGCACCCTGAGCACTGAGCACCCAGCACCCCGAGTACTGAGCACCCTGCACACAGAGTACTGAGCACCGAGCACCCCGAGCACTGAGCACCCAGCACCCTGAGTACTGAGCACCCAGCACCCTGAGTACTGAGCACTGAGCACCCCGAGTACTGAGCACCCAGCACCCCGAGCACTGAGCACCCAGCAACCTGAGTACTGAGAACAGATCACCCTGAGTACTGAGCACCCAGCACCCCGAGCACTGAGCACCCAGCACCCCGAGAATGAGCACCCAGCACCCTGAGTACTGAGAACCGAGCACCCGGAGTACTGAGCACCCAGCACCCTGAGTACTGAGCCCCCAGCACCCTGAGTACTGAGCACCCAGCAACCCGAGCACTGAGCACCCAGCACCCTGAGAATGAGCACCCAGCACCCCGAGCACGGAGCACCCAGCACCCTGAGTACTGAGCACCCAACACCCAGAGTACTGAGCACCCAGCACCCTGAGCACTGAGCACCCAGCACCCTGAGTACTGAGCACCCAGCACCCTGAGTACTGAACACCCAGCACCCTGAGCACTGAGCACTGAGCACCCTGAGCACTGAGTACTGAGCACTGAGCACCCTGAGCACTGAGCACCCAGCACCCCGAGTACTGAGCACCCAGCACCCCGAGCACTGAGCACCGAGCGCCCCGAGCCATGAGCACCCAGCACCCCGAGCACTGAGAACTGAGCACCCTGAGCACTGAGCACCCAGCACCCCGAGTACTGAGCACTGAGCACCCTGAGTACTGAGCAACAAGCACCACGAGTACTGAGCACTGAGCACCCTGAGTACTGAGCACCGAGCACGCTGAGAACTGAGCACCCAGCACCCTGAGTACTGAGCACTGAGAACCCTGAGTACTGAGCACCGAGCACCCTGAGTACTGAGCACTGAGCACCCAGCACCCTGAGCACTGACCACTGAGCACCCAGCACCACAGCCCTGAGCACCCCGAGTACTGAGCAACAAGCACCCCGAGTACTGAGCACTGAGCACCCTGAGTACTGAGCACCCAGCACCCTGAGCACTGAGCACCCAGCACACTGAGCACTGAGCACGCAGCAACCGGAGCACTGAGCACCCAGCACCCTGAGTACTGAGCACAGAGCACCCTGAGCACTGAGCACCCAGCACCCTGAGTACTGAGCACCCAGCACCCTGAGTACTGAGCAACCAGCACCCTGAGCACTGAGCACTGAGCACCCAGCACCCTGAGCACTGACCACTGAGCACCCAGCACCACAGCCCTGAGCACCCAGCACCACGAGCACTGAGTACCCAGCACCCTGAGTACTGAGCACCCAGCACCCTGAGCACACAGCACCCTGAGTACTGAGCACCCAGCACCCTGAGTACTGAGCACCCAGCACCCTGAGTACTGAGCACTCAGCACCCTGAGTACTGAGCACCGAGCACCCCGAGCACTGAGCACCCAGCACCCTGAGCACTGAGCACCCGGAGGACTGAGCACCCAGCACCCTGAGCACTGAGCACCGATCACCCTGAGCACTGAGCACCCAGCACCCCGAGCACTGAGCACCCAGCACCCTGAGTACTGAGCACCCAGCACCCCAAGTACTGAGCACCCAGCACCCTGAGTACTGAGCACCCAGCACCCCGAGCACTGAGCAACCAGCACCCTGAGTACTGAGCACCCTGAGTACTGAGCACTGAGCACCGAGCACCCTGAGTACTGAGCACCCTGAGGACTGAGCACCCAGCACCCTGAGCACTGAGCACCCAGCACCCTGAGTACTGAGCACTGATCACCCTGAGCACTGATCACCCAGCACCCCGAGCACTGAGCACCCAGCACCCTGAGTACTGAGCACCTAGCACCCTGAGCACTGAGCACCGAGCACCCTGAGTACTGAACACCCAGCACCCTGAGCACTGAGCACTGAGCACACAGCACCCTGAGCACTGAGCACTGAGCACCCAGCACCCTGAGCACTGAGCACCCAGCACCCTGAGCACCCAGCACCCTGAGCACTGAGCACCCTGAGCACTGAGCACCCTGAGCACTGAGCACTGAGCACCCAGCACCCTGAGTACTGAGCACCCAACACTCTGAGCACTGAGCACCCAGCACGCTGAGTACTGAGCACTGAGCACACAGCACCCTGAGTACTGAGCACCCAGCACCCCGAGCACTGAGCTCCGAGCGCCCCGAGCACTGAGCACCCAGCACCCTGAGCACTGAGCACTGAGCACACTGAGCACTGAGCACCCAGCACCCCGAGTACTGAGCACTGAGCACCCTGAGTACTGAGCACCCAACACCCAGAGTACTGATCACCCAGCACCCTGAGAACTGAGCACCCAGCACCCTGAGTACTGAGCACCCAGCACCCTGAGTACTGAGCACCCAGCTGCCTGAGCACTGAGCACTGAGCACCCAGCACCTTGAGCACTGAGCACTGACCACCCAGCACCCCGAGCACTGAGCACCCAGCACCCCGAGCACTGAGCACCCAGCACCCTGAGCACTGAGCACATAGCACACTGAGCACTGAGCACCCAGCCCCCTGAGTACTGAGCACCCAGCACCATGAGTACTGAGCACCCAGTACCCTGAGTACTGAGCACTCAGCACCCTGAGTACTGAGCACCGAGCACCCCGAGCACTGAGCACCAAGCACCCTGAGCACTGAGCACCCTGAGGACTGAGCACCCAGCACCCTGAGCACTGAGCACCCAGCACCCTGAGTACTGAGCACCGATCACCCTGAGCACTGAGCACCCAGCACCCTGAGCACTGAGCACCCAGCACCCTGAGTACTGAGCACCCAGCACCCTGAGCACTGAGCACCCAGCACCCTGAGTACTGAGCACCCTGAGTAATGAGCACCGATCACCCTGAGCACTGAGCACCCAGCACCCTGAGTACTGAGCACCCAGCACCCTGAGCACTGAGCACCCAGCACCCTGAGCACTGAGCACCCAGCACCCTGAGTACTGAGCACCCAGCACCCTGAGCACGGAGCACCCAGGACCCCGAGCACTGAGTACTGAGCACCCAGCACCCTGAGTACTGAGCACCGAGCTCCCCGAGCACTGAGCACCCAGCACCCTGAGCACTGAGCACCCAGCACCCTGAGCACTGAGCACCCAGCACCCTGAGTACTGAGCACCCAGCACGCTGAGTACTGAGCACTCAGCACCCTGAGCACTGAGCACCCAGCACCGTGAGTACTGAGCACTGAGCACCCAGCACCCCGAGCACTGAGCACCCAGCACCCCGAGCACTGAGCATGGAGCACCCCGAGGACTGAGCACCCCGCACCCTGAGCACTCAGCATGGAGCACCCCGAGGACTGAGCACCCCGCACCCTGAGCACTGAGCACCCAGCACCTTGAGTACTGAGCACCGAGCACCCCGAGCACTGAGCACCCAGCACCCTGAGTACTGAGCACAGAGCACCCTGAGCACTGAGCACCCAGCACCCTGAGCACTGAGCACCCAGCACCCCGAGAACTGAGCACCCAGCAACCCGAGCACTGAGCACCCAGCACCCTGAGCACTGAGCACCCAGCACCCTGAGCACTGAGCACCCAGCCCCCTGAGTACTGAGCACCCAGCACCATGAGTACTGAGCACCCAGCACCCTGAGTACTGAGCACTCAGCACCCTGAGTACTGAGCACCGAGCACCCCGAGCACTGAGCTCCCTGGACCCTGAGCACTGAGCACCCTGAGGACTGAGCACCCAGCAACCTGAGCACTGAGCACCCAGCACCCTGAGTACTGAGCACCGATCACCCTGAGCACTGAGCACCCAGCACCCCGAGCACTGAGCACCCAGCACCCTGAGTACTGAGCACCCAGCACCCTGAGCACTGAGCACCCAGCACCCTGAGTACTGAGCACCCTGAGTACTGAGCAACGATCACCCTGAGCACTGAGCACCCAGCACCCTGAGTACTGAGCAGCCAGCACCCTGAGCACTGAGCACCCAGCACCCTGAGCACTGAGCACCCAGCACCCTGAGTTATGAGCACCCAGAACCCTGAGTACTGAGTACAAAGCACCCTGAGCACTGAGCACCCAGCACCCTGAGTACTGAGCACCGAGCACCCTGAGTACTTAGCACCCAGCACCCTGAGTACTGAGCACCCAGCACCCTGAGCACTGAGCACCCAGCACCCTGAGTACTGAGCACCCAGCACCCTGAGTACTGAGCACCCAGCACCCTGAGTACTGAGCACCCAGCACCCTGAACACTGAGCACCCAGCACCCTGAGTACTGAGCACCGAGCACCCCGAGCACTGAGCAACCAGCACCCTGAGTACTGAGCACCCAGCACCCTGAGCACTGAGCACCCAGCACCGTGAGTACTGAGCACCCAGAACACTGAGTACTGAGCCCCCAGCACCCTGAGTACTGAGCACCCAGCACCCCGAGCACTGAGCACCCAGCACCCCGAGAATGAGCACCCAGCACCCTGAGTACTGAGAACCGAGCACCCTGAGTACTGAGCACCCAGCACCCTGAGTACTGAGCCCCCAGCACCCTGAGTACTGAGCACCCAGCAACCCGAGCACTGAGCACCCAGCACCCTGAGAATGAGCACCCAGCACCATGAGTACTGAGCACCCAGCACCCTGAGTACTGAGCACTAAGCACCCAGAGCACTGAGCACCCAGCACCCCGAGCTCTGAGCACCCAGCGCCCCGAGCACTGAGCACCCAGCACCACGAGCACTGAGAACTGAGCACCCTGAGCACTGAGCACCCAGCACCCCGAGTACTGAGCACTGAGCACCCTGAGTACTGAGCAACAAGCACCCCGAGTACTGAGCACTGAGCACCCTGAGTACTGAGCATCCAGCACACTGAGAACTGAGCACCCAGCACCCTGAGTACTGAGCACTGAGAACCCTGAGTAATGAGCACCGAGCACCCTGAGTACTGAGCACCCAGCACCCTGATCACTGAGCACGGAGCACCCCGAGGACTGAGCACCCAGCACCCTGAGCGCTGAGCACCCAGCACCTTGAGTACTGAGCACCGAGCACCCCGAGCACTGAGCACCCAGCACCCTGAGTACTGAGCACCCAGCACCCTGAGCACTGAGCACCCAGCACCCTGAGCACTGAGCACGCAGCACCCCGAGCACTGAGCACCCAGCACCCTGAGTACTGAGCACAGAGCACCCTGAGCACTGAGCACCCAGCACACTGAGTACTGAGCAACCAGCACCCTGAGCACTGAGCACTGAGCACCCAGCACCCTCAGCACTGAGCACTGAGCACCCAGCACCACAGCCCTGAGCACCCAGCACCCCGAGCACTGAGCACCCAGCACCCTGAGCACTGAGCACCCAGCACCCTGAGCACCCAGCACCCTGAGTACTGAGCACCCAGCCCCCTGAGTACTGAGCACCCAGCACCCTGAGTACTGAGCACTCAGCACCCTGAGTACTGAGCACCGAGCACCCCGAGCACTGAGCACACAGCACCCTGAGCACTGAGCACCCGGGGGACTGAGCACCCAGCACCCTGAGCACTGAGCACCGATCACCCTGAGCACTGAGCACCCACCACACCGAGCACTGAGCATCCAGCACCCTGAGTACTGAGCACCCAGCACCCCGAGTACTGAGCACCCAGCACCCTGAGTACTGAGCACCCAGCACCCTGAGCACTGAGCAACCAGCACCCTGAGTACTGAGCACCCTGAGTACTGAGCACTGAGCACCGAGCACCCTGAGTACTGAGCACCCTGATGACTGAGCACCCAGCACCCTGAGCACTGAGCACCCAGCACCCTGAGTACTGAGCACTGATCACCCTGAGCACTGAGCAACCAGCACCCCGAGCACTGAGCACCCAGCACCCTGAGTACTGAGCACCTAGCACCCTGAGCACTGAGCACCGAGCACCCTGAGTACTGAACACCCAGCACACTGAGCCCTGAGCACTGAGCACCCAGCACACTGAGCACTGAGCACTGAGCACCCAGCACCCCGAGCACTGAGCACCCAGCACCCTGAGCACCCAGCACCCTGAGCACTGAGCACCCTGAGCACTGAGCACCCTGAGCACTGAACACTGAGCACCCAGCACCCTGAGAACTGAGCACCCAACACTCTGAGCACTGAGCACCCAGCACGCTGAGTACTGAGCACTGAGCACACAGCACCCTGAGTACTGAGCACCCAGCACCCCGAGCACTGAGCACCCAGCGCCCCGAGCACTGAGCACCCAGCACCCTGAGCACTGAGCACTGAGCACACTGAGCACTGAGCACCCAGCACCCCGAGTACTGAGCACTGAGCACCCAGCACCCTGAGCAATGAGCACCCTGAGTACTGAGCAACCAGCACCCTGAGCACTGAGCACCGAGCACCCCGAGCACTGAGCCCCCAGCACCCTGAGTACTGAGCACACAGCACCGTGAGCACTGAGCACCCAGCACCCCGAGCACTGAGCACCCAGCACCCTGAGCACTGAGCACCCTGAGTACTGAACACTGAGCACCCTGAGTACTGAGCACTGAGCACCCTGAGTACTGAGCACCCAGCACCCTGAGTACTGAGAACCCAGCACCCTGAGCAATGAGCACCCTGAGTACTGAGCACCCAGCACCCTGAGTACTAAGCACCGAGCACCCTGAGTACTGAGCACCCAGTACCCTGAGCACTGAACACACAGCACCCTGAGTACTGAGCACCCCGAGCACTGAGCACCCAGCACCCTGAGCACTGAGGACCCAGCACCCTGAGTACTGAGCACCCAGCACACTGAGCACTGAGCACCCAGCACCCTGAGTACTGAGCACCCAGCAACCTGCGCACTGAGCACCCAGCACCCTGAGTACTGAGCACTGAGCACCCAGCACCCCGAGCACTGAGCACTCAGCACCCTGTGTACTGAGCACTGAGTACCCAGCACCCTGAGTACTGAACACCCAGCATCCTGAGTACTGAGCACCCTGAGTACGGAGCACCCAGCACCCCGAGCACTGAGCACCCAGCACCCTGAGTACTGTGCAACCTGAGTACTGAGCACCCAGCACCCTGAGCACTGAGCACCCAGCACCCTGAGTACTGAGCACCGAGCACTCCGAGTACTGAGCACCCAGCACCCCGAGCACTGAGCACCCAGCACCCTGAGCACTGAGCACCCAGCACCCCGAGCACTGAGCACCCAGCACCCTGAGTACTGAGCACCCTGAGTACTGAGCACCCAGCATCCTGAGCACTGAGCACCCAGCACCCTGAGTACTGAGCACCGAGCACCCCGAGCACTGAGCACCCAGCACCCTGAGTACTGAGCACCCAGCAGCAAAAGTACTGAGCACCCAGCATCCTGAGCACTGAGCACCGAGCACCCCGAGCACTGAGCACCCAGCACCCTGAGTACTGAGCACCCAGCTAAAAGAGTACTGAGCAGCGAGCACCCTGAGCAATGAGCACCCAGCACCCTGAGTAATGAGCACCCAGCACCCCGAGTACTGAGCCCCCAGCACCGTGAGTACTGAGCACCCATCACCCTGAGTACTGAGCACCCAGCACCCTGAGTACTGAGCCCCCTGAGTACTGAGCACCGAGGACCCTGAGCACTGAGAACCCAGCACCCTGAGCACTGAGCACCCAGCACCCCGAGAATGAGCACCCAGCACCCTGAGTACTGAGAACCGAGCACCCTGAGTACTGAGCACCCAGCACCCCGAGTACTGAGCACCCAGCACCCCGAGCACTGAGCACCCAGCACCACGAGAATGAGCACCCAGCACCACGAGAATGAGCACCCAGCACCCTGAGTACTGAGCACCCAGCAGCCTGAGTAATGAGCACCCAGCACCCAGAGCACTGAGCACCCTGAATACTGAGCACCCAGCACCCTGAGTACTGTGCACTAAGCACCCAGAGCGCTGAGCACCCAGGACCCCGAGCACTGAGTACTGAGCACCCAGCACCCTGAGTACTGAGCACCGAGCTCCCCGAGCACTGAGCACCCTGAGTACTGAGCACCCAGCACCCTGAGTACTGAGCACCCAGCACCCTGAGCACTGAGCACACAGCACCCTGAGTACTGAGCACCCAGCACCCCGAGCACTGAGCACACAGCACCCTGAGTACTGAGTACCCAGCACCCTGAGAACTGAGCAACCTGAGCACTGAGCACCCAGCACCCTGAGTACTGAGCACCCTGAGGACTGAGCACCGATCACCCTGAGCACTGAGCACCCAGCACCCTGAGTACTGAGCACCCAGCACCCTGAGCACTGAGCACCCAGCACCCTGAGTACTGAGCAGAGAGCACACTGATCACTGAGCACCCAGCACCCTGAGTACTGAGCACCCAGCACCCTGAGTACTGAGCACCGAGCACCCCGAGTACTGAGCACCCAGCACCCTGAGCACTCAGCACCCAGCACCCCGAGCACTGAGCACCCAGCACCCTGAGTACTGAGCTCCCAGCACCCCGAGCCCTGAGCACCCAGCACCCTGAGTACTGAGCACCCTGTGTACTGAGCACCGATCACCCTGAGCACTGAGCACCCAACACCCTGAGTACTGAGCACCCAACGTACTGGGCACCGAGCACACTGAGCACTGAGCACCCAGCACCCTGAGTACTGAGCACCGAGCACCCTGAGCACTGAGCACCCAGCACCCTGAGTACTGAGCACCGAGCACCCCGAGCACTGAGCACCCAGCGCCCCGAGCACTGAGCACCCAGCACCCTTAGCACTGAGGACCCAGCACCCCGAGCAATGAGCACCCAGCACCCTGAGTACTGAGCACCCAGCACCCTGAGTACTGAGCACTGAGCACCCCGAGTACTGAGCACCCACCACCCCGAGCACTGAGCACCGAGCACACCGAGCACTGAGCACCCAGCACTCCGAGCACTGAGCACCCAGCACCCTGAGCAATGAGCACCCAGGACCCCGAGCACTGAGCACCCAGCACCCCGAGCACTGAGCACCCAGCAACCCGAGCACTGAGCACCCAGCACCCCGAGCACTGAGCACCCAGCACCCTGAGTACTCAGCACCCAGCACCCTGAGCACTGAGCAACCAGCACCCTGAGTACTGAGCACCCTGCACCCCAAGCACTGAGCACCCTGAGAACTGAGCACCCAGCACCCCAAGCACCGAGCACCCTGAGTACTGAGCACCCAGCACCCTGAGTACTGAGCACCCAGTGTACTGAGCACCGAGCACCCAGCACCCTGAGTACTGAGCACCCAGCACCCTGATCACTGAGCACCCAGCACCCTGAGTACTGAGCACCGAGCACCCTGAGTACTGAGCACCCAGCACCCCGAGCACTGAGCACCCAGCACCCCGAGCACTGAGCACCCAGCACACCGAGCACTCAGCACCCAGCACCCCGAGCACTGAGCACCCAGCACACCGTGCACTGAGCACCCAGCACCCCGAGCACTGAGCACCCAGCACCCCGAGCACCGAGCCCCATGAGTACTAAGAACCGAGCACCCTGAGCACTGAGCACCCAGCACCCTGAGCACTGAGCACCCAGCATCCTGAGTACTGAGCACCCAGCACCCTGAGCACTGAGCACCGAGCACCCTGAGCACTGAGCACCCAGCACCCTAAGCACTGAGCACCCTGAATACTGAGCACTGAGCACCCTGAGTACTGAGCACCCAGCACCCTGGGTATTGAGCACCCAGCAACATGAGCACTGAGCACCGAGCACCCTGAGCACTGAGCACCCAGCACCCTGAGCACTGAGCACCCAGCACCCTGAGTACTGAGCACCCTGAGTACTGAGCACACAGCACCGTGAGCACTGAGCACCCAGCACCCCGAGCACTGAGCACCCAGCACCCTGAGCACTGAGCACCCTGAGGACTGAGCACTGAGCACCCTGAGTACTGAGCACTGAGCACCCTGAGTACTGAGCACCCAGCACCCTGAGTACTGAGCACCCATCACCCTGAGCAATGAGCACCCTGAGTACTGAGCACCCAGCACCCTGAGCACTGAGCACCGAGCACCCTGAGCACTGAGCACCCAGCACCCGGAGTACTGAGCACCCAGCACCCTGAGTACTAAACACCGAGCACCCTGAGTACTGAGCACCCAGTACCCTGAGCACTGAACACACAGCACCCTGAGTACTGAGCACCCCGAGCACTGAGCACCCAGCACCCTGAGCACTGAGGACCCAGCACCCTGAGTACTGAGCACCCAGCACCCTGAGCACTGAGCACCCAGCACCCTGAGTACTGAGCACCCAGCACCCTGAGCACTGAGCACCCAGCACCCTGAGTACTGAGCACTGAGCACCCAGCACCCCGAGCACTGAGCACTCAGCACCCTGTGTACTGAGCACTGAGCACCCAGCACCCTGAGCACTGAGCACCCTGAGTACTGAGCACCCAGCACCCTGAGCACTGAGCACCCAGCTCCCTGAGCACTGAGCACCCAGCACCCAGAGCACTGAGCACCCTGAGTACTGAGCACTGAGCACCCTGAGCACTGAGCACCGAGCACCCTGAGTGCTGAGCACTGAGGACCCCGACCACTGAGCACCCAGCACCCTGAGTACTGAGTACCCAGCACCCTGAGTACTAAGCAACCTGAGCACTGAGCACCCAGCACCCTGAGCACTGAGCACCCAGCACCCTGAGTACTGAGCACCCAGCACCCCGAGCACTGAGCACCCAGCACCCTGAGTACTGAGCACCCAGCACCCCGAGCACTGAGCACACAGCACCCTGAGTACTGAGTACCCAGCACCCTGAGTACTGAGCAACCTGAGCACTGAGCACCCAGCACCCTGAGTACTGAGCACCCTGAGGACTGAGCACCGATCACCCTGAGCACTGAGCACCCAGCACCCTGAGTACTGAGCACCCAGCATCCTGAGCACTGAGCACCCAGCACGCTGAGTACTGAGCAGAGAGCACCCTGATCACTGAGCACCCAGCACCCTGAGTACTGAGCACCCAGCACCCTGAGTACTGAGCACCGAGCACCCCGAGTACTGAGCACCCAGCACCCTGAGCACTCAGCACCCAGCACCCCGAGCACTGAGCACCCAGCACCCTGAGTACTGAGCTCCCAGCACCCCGAGCCCTGAGCACCCAGCACCCTGAGTACTGAGCACCCTGAGTACTGAGCACCGATCACCCTGAGCACTGAGCACCCAACACCCTGATTACTGAGCACGCAACGTACTGAGCACCGAGCACACTGAGCACTGAGCACCCAGCACCCTGAGTACTGAGCACCGAGCACCCTGAGCACTGAGCACCCAGAACCCTCAGTACTGAGCACCGAGCACCCCGAGCACTGAGCACCCAGGGCCCCGAGCACTGAGCGCCCAGCACCCCGAGCACTGAGCACCCAGCACCCGTAACACTGAGGACCCAGCACCCCGAGCAATGAGCACCCAGCACCCTGAGTACTGAGCACCCAGCACCCTGAGTACTGAGCACTGAGCACCCCGAGCACTGAGCACCCAGCACCCTGAGCACTGAGCACCCAGCACCCCGAGCACTGAGCACCCAGCAACCCGAGCACTGAGCACCCAGCAACCCGAGCACTGAGCACCCAGCACACCGAGCACTGAGCACCCAGCACCCTGAGTACTGAGCACCCAGCACCCTGAGTACTCAGCACCCAGCACCCTGAGAACTGAGCAACCAGCACCCTGAGTACTGAGCACCCTGCACCCCAAGCACTGAGCACCCTGAGAACTGAGCACCCACCACCCCAAGCACCGAGCACCCTGAGTACTGAGCACCCAGCACCCTGAGTACTAAGCAACCAGTGTACTGAGCACCGAGCACTCAGCACCCTGAGTACTGAGCACCCAGCACCCTGAGCACTGAGCACCCAGCACCCTGAGTACTGAGCACCGAGCACCCTGAGTACTGAGCACCCAGCACCCCGAGCACTGAGCACCCAGCACCCCGAGCACTGAGCACCCAGCACACCGAGCACTCAGCACCCAGCACCCCGTGCACTGAGCACCCAGCACACCGAGCACTGAGCACCCAGCACCCCGAGCACCGAGCACCATGAGTACTAAGAACCGAGCACCCTGAGCACTGAGCACCCAGCACCCTGAGCACTGAGCACCCAGCACCCTGAGTACTGAGCCCCTAGCACCCCGTGCACTGAGCACCCAGCACCCTGAGTACTGAGCACCCAGCACCCTGAGCACTGAGCACCGAGCACCCTGAGCACTGAGCACACAGCACCCTGAGGACTGAGTACCCAGCACCCCGAGCACTGAGCACCCAGCACCCTGAGCACTGAGCACCCTGAGTACTGAGCACTGAGCACCCTGAGTACTGAGCACCCAGCACCCTGAGTATTGAGCACCCAGCAACCTGAGCACTGAGCACCGAGCACCCTGAGCACTGAGCACACAGCACCCTGAGCACTGAGCAGCCAGCACCCTGAGCACTGAGCACCCAGCACCCTGAGTACTGAGCACCCTGAGTACTGAGCACAGAGCACCGTGAGCACTGAGCACCCAGCACCCCGAGCACTGAGCACCCAGCACCCTGAGCACTGAGCACCCTGAGTACTGAGCACTGAGCACCCTGAGTACTGAGCACCCACCACCCTGAGTACTGAGAACCCAGCACCCTGAGCAATGAGCACCCTGAGTACTGAGCACCCAGCACCCTGAGTACTAAGCACCGAGCACCCTGAGTACTGAGCACCCAGTACCCTGAGCACTGAACACACAGCACCCTGAGTACTGAGCACCCCGAGCACTGAGCACCCAGCACCCTGAGCACTGAGGACCCAGCACCCTGAGTACTGAGCACCCAGCACACTGAGCACTGAGCACCCAGCACCCTGAGTACTGAGCACCCAGCACCCTGCGCACTGAGCACCCAGCACCCTGAGTACTGAGCACTGAGCACCCAACACCCCGAGCACTGAGCACTCAGCATCCTGTGTACTGAGCACTGAGTACCCAGCACCCTGAGTACTGAGCACACAGCATCCTGAGTACTGAGCACCCTGAGTACTGAGCACCCAGCATCCCGAGCACTGAGCACCCAGCACCCTGAGTACTGTGCAAACTGAGTACTGAGCACCCAGCACCCTGAGCACTGAGCACCCAGCACACTGAGTACTGAGCACCGAGCACTCCGAGTACTGAGCACCCAGCACCCCGAGCACTGAGCACCCAGCACCCTGAGCACTGAGCACCCAGCACCCCAAGCACTGAGCACCCAGCACCCTGAGTACTGAGTACTGAGCACCCTGAGTACTGAGCACCCAGCATCCTGAGCACTGAGCACCCAGCACCCTGAGTAATGAGCACCCAGCACCCCGAGTACTGAGCACCCAGCACCGTGAGTACTGAGCACCCAGCACCCTGAGTACTGAGCACCCAGCACCCTGAGCACTGAGCACAAAGCACGCTGAGTACTGAGCACCCTGAGTACTGAGCACCGAGAACCCTGAGCACTGAGAACCCAGCACCCTGAGCACTGAGCACCCAGCACCCCGAGAATGAGCACCCAGCACCCTGAGTACTGAGAACCGAGCACCCTGAGTACTGAGCACCCAGCACGCTGAGCACTGAACACCCAGCACCCCGAGTACTGAGCACCCAGCACCCCGAGCACTGAGCACCCAGCACCATGAGAATGAGCACCCAGCACCACGACAATGAGCACCCAGCACCCTGAGTACTGAGCACCCAGCACCCTGAGTAATGAGCACCCAGCATACAGAGCACTGAGCACCCTGAATACTGAGCAAGTAGCACCCTGAGTACTGTGCACTAAGCACCCAGAGCGCTGAGCACCCAGGACCCCGAGCACTGAGTACTGAGCACCCAGCACCCTGAGTACTGAGCACCGAGCTCCCCGAGCACTGAGCACCCTGAGTACTGAGCACCCAGCACCCTGAGTACTGAGCACCCAGCACCCTGAGCACTGAGCACCCAGCACCCTGAGTACTGAGCACCCAGCACCCCGAGCACTGAGCACACAGCACCCTGAGTACTGAGTACCCAGCACCCTGAGTACTGAGCAACCTGAGCACTGAGCACCCAGCACCCTGAGTACTGAGCACCCTGAGGACTGAGCACCGATCACCCTGAGCACTGAGCACCCAGCACCCTGAATACTGAGCACCCAGCACCCTGAGCACTGAGCACCCAGCACCCTGAGTACTGAGCAGAGAGCACCCTGATCACTGAGCACCCAGCACCCTGAGTACTGAGCACCCAGCACCCTGAGTACTGAGCACCGAGCACCCCGAGTACTGAGCACCCAGCACCCTGAGCACTCAGCACCCAGCACCCCAAGCACTGAGCACCCAGCACCCTGAGTACTGAGCTCCCAGCACCCCGAGCCCTGAGCACCCAGCACCCTGAGTACTGAGCACCCTGTGTACTGAGCACCGATCACCCTGAGCACTGAGCACACAACACCCTGAGTACTGAGCACCCAACGTACTGAGCACCAAGCACACTGAGCACTGAGCACCCAGCACCCTGGGTACTGAGCACCGAGCACCCTGAGCACTGAGCACCCAGCACCCTGAGTACTGAGCACCGAGCACCCCGAGCACTGAGCACCCAGCGCCCCGAGCACTGAGCACCCAGCACCCCGAGCACTGAGCACCCAGCACCCGTAGCACTGAGGACCCAGCACCCCGAGCAATGAGCACCCAGCACCCTGAGTACTGAGCACCCAGCACCCTGAGTACTGAGCACTGAGCACCCCGAGTACTGAGCACCCACCACCCCGAGCACTGAGCACCGAGCACACCGAGCACTGAGCACCCAGCACCCCGAGCACTGAGCACCCAGCACCCTGAGCACTGAGCACCCAGCACCCCGAGCACTGAGCACCCAGCACCCCGAGCACTGAGCACCCAGCAACCCGAGCACTGAGCACCCAGCACCCCGAGCACTGAGCACCCAGCACCCTGAGTACTGAGCACCCAGCACCCTGAGTACTCAGCACCCAGCCCCCTGAGCACTGAGCAACCAGCACCCTGAGTACTGAGCACCCTGCACCCCAAGCACTGAGCACCCTGAGAACTGAGCACACAGCACCCCAAGCACCGAGCACCCTGAGTACTGAGCACCCAGCACCCTGAGTACTGAGCACCCAGTGTACTGAGCACCGAGCACCCAGCACCCTGAGTAGTGAGCACCCAGCACCCTGAGCACTGAGCACCCAGCACCCTGAGTACTGAGCACCGAGCACCCTGAGTACTGAGCACCCAGCACCCCGAGCACTGAGCACCCAGCACCCCGAGCACTGAGCACCCAGCACACCGAGCACTCAGCACCCAGCACCCCGAGCACTGAGCACCCAGCACACCGAGCACTGAGCACCCAGCACCCCGAGCACCGAGCACCATGAGTACTAAGAACCGAGCACCCTGAGCACTGAGCACCCAGCACCCTGAGCACTGAGCACCCAGCACCCTGATTACTGAGCCCCCAGCACCCCGAGCACTGAGCACCCAGCATCCTGAGTACTGAGCACCCAGCACCCTGAGCACTGAGCACCGAGCACCCTGAGCACTGAGCACCCAGCACCCTGAGCACTGAGCACCCTGAGTACTGAGCACTGAGCACCCTGAGTACTGAGCACCCAGCACCCTGAGTATTGAGCACCCAGCAACCTGAGCACTGAGCACCGAGCACACTGAGCACTGAGCACCCAGCACCCTGAGCACTGAGCACCCAGCACCCTGAGTACTGAGCACCCTGAGTACTGAGCACACAGCACCGTGAGCACTGAGCACCCAGCACCCCGAGCACTGAGCACCCAGCACCCTGAGCACTGAGCACCCTGAGGACTGAGCACTGAGCACCCTGAGTACTGAGCACTGAGCACCCTGAGTACTGAGCACCCAGCACCCTGAGTACTGAGCACCCATCACCCTGAGCAATGAGCACCCTGAGTACTGAGCACCCAGCACCCTGAGCACTGAGCACCGAGCACCCCGAGCACTGAGCACCCAGCACCCGGAGTACTGAGCACCCAGCACCCTGAGTACTAAGCACCGAGCACCCTGAGTACTGAGCACCCAGTACCCTGAGCACTGAACACACAGCACCCTGAGTACTGAGCACCCCGAGCACTGAGCACCCAGCACCCTGAGCACTGAGGACCCAGCACCCTGAGTACTGAGCACCCAGCACCCTGAGCACTGAGCACCCAGCACCCTGAGTACTGAGCACCCAGCACCCTGAGCACTGAGCACCCAGCACCCTGAGTACTGAGCACTGAGCACCCAGCACCCCGAGCACTGAGCACTCAGCACCCTGTGTACTGAGCACTGAGTACCCAGCACCCCGAGCACTGAGCACCCAGCACCCTGAGCACTGAGCACCCTGAGTACTGAGCACCCAGCACCCTGAGCACTGAGCACCCAGCACCCTGAGCACTGAGCACCCAGCACCCAGAGCACTGAGCACCCTGAGTACTGAGCACTGAGCACCCTGAGCACTGAGCACCGAGCACCCTGAGTGCTGAGCACTGAGCACCCCGACCACTGAGCACCCAGCACCCTGAGTACTGAGCACCCAGCACCCTGAGCACTGAGGACCGAGCACCCTGAGTACTAAGCACCCAGCACCCTGAGTACTGAGCACCCAGCACCCTGATCACTGAGCACCCAGCACGCTGAGTACTGAGCACTGAGCAGTCTGAGTACTGAGCACCGAGCACCCTGAGCACTGAGCACCCAGCACGCTGAGTACTGAGCACTGAGCACCCTGAGTACTGAGCACCGAGCACCCCGAGCACTAAGCACACAGCACCCTGAGCACTGAGCACCCAGCACCCTGAGTACTGAGCACCCAGCAACCTGAGTACTGAGCACACAGCACCCTGAGCACGGAGCACCCAGCACCCTGAGTACTTAGCACCCAGCACCCTGAGTACTGAGCACTGAGCACCCCGAGTACTGAGCAACCAGCACCCCGAGCACTGAGCACACTGCACCCTGAGCACTGAGCACCCAGCACCCCAAGCACTGAGCACCCAGCACCCTGAGTACTGAGTACTGAGCACCCTGAGTACTGAGCACCCAGCACCGTGAGTACTGAGCACTCATTACCCTGAGTACTGAGCACCCAGCACCCTGAGCACTGAGCACAAAGCACGCTGAGTACTGAGCACACTGAGTACTGAGCACCGAGGACCCTGAGCACTGAGCACCCAGCACCCCGAGCACTGAGTACCCAGCACCCCGAGAATGAGCACCCAGCACCCTGAGTACTGAGCACCCAGCACCCTGAGTACTGAGCACCCAGCACCCCGAGCACTGAGCACCCTGAATACTGAGCACCCAGCTCCCTGATTACTGTGCACGCTGAGTACTGATCACCGATCACCCTGAGCACTGAGCACCCAGCACCCTGAGTACTGAGCACCCAACGTACTGAGCACCGAGCACACCGTGTACTGAGCACCCAGCACCCTGAGTACTGAGCACCCAGCACCCTGAGCACTGAGCACCCAGCACCCCGAGCACTGAGCACCCAGCACCCTGAGCACTGAGCACACAGAACCCTGAGTACTGAGCACCGAGCACCGCGAGCACTGAGCACCCAGCACCCTGAGCACTGAGCACCCAGCACCCCGAGCACTGAGCACCCAGCACCCGGAGCACTGAGCACCCAGCACCCCGAGCAATGAGCACCCAGCACCCTGAGTACTGAGCACCCACCACCCCGAGTACTGAGCACCCAGCAACCTGAGCACCGAGCACCCAGCACCCCGAGCACTGAGCACCCAGCACCCTGAGCACTGAGCACCCTGCACCCTGAGTACTGAGCACTGAGCACCCCGAGTACTGAGTACCCAGCACCCCGAGCACTGAGCACCGGGCACCCCGAGCACTGAGCACCCAGCACCCCGAGCACTGAGCACCCAGCACCCTGAGCACTGAGCACCTAGCACCCCGAGCACTGAGCACTCAGCACCCCGAGCACTGAGCACCCAGCATCCCGAGCACTGAGCACCCAGCACACTGAGTACTGAGCACCCAGCACCCTGAGTACTCAGCACCCAGCACCCTGAGCACTGAGCATCCAGCACCCTGAGTACTGAGCACCCAGCATCCCAAGCACTGAGCACCCTGAGTACTGAGCACCCAGCACCCCAAGCACTGAGCACCCTGAGTACTGAGCACCCAGTACCCTGATTAATGAGCACCCAGCACCCCGAGCACTGAGCACCCAGCACCCTGAGTACTGAGCACCCAGCACCCTGAGTACTGAGCACCCAGCACCCTGAGTACTGAGCACCCAGCACCCTGAGTTCTGAGCACCCAGCACCCTGAGTACTGAGCACCCTGAGTACAGAGCACCCAGCACCCCGAGCACTGAGCACCCAGCACCCTGAGTACTGAGCACCCTGAGTGCTGAGCACCCAGCACCCTGAGTACTGAGCACCCAGCACCCTGAGCACTGAGCACCCAGCACCCTGAGTACTGAGCACCCAGCACCCTGAGTACTGAGCACCCAGCACCCTGAGTACTGAGCACCGAGCACCCCGAGTACTGAGCACCCAGCACCCTGAGCACTAAGCACCCAGCACCCCGAGCACTGAGGACCCAGCACCCTGAGTACTGAGCACTGAGCACCCCGAGCACTGAGCACCAAGCACCCTGAGCACTGAGCACCCAGCACCCTGAGCACTGAGCACCCAGCACCCTGAGTACTGAGCACTCAGCACCCTGAGCACTGAGCACCCACCACCCTGAGTACTGAGCACCCAGCACCCTGAGTACTGAGCACCCAGCACCCTGAGTACTGAGCACCCAGCACACTGAGTACTGAGCACCCAGCACCCTGAGTACTGAGCACCAAGCACCCTGAGTACTGAGCACCCAGCACACTGAGTACTGAGCACCCAGCACCCTGAGTACTGAGCACCCAGCACCCTGAGCACTGAGCACAAAGCACGCTGAGTACTGAGCACCCTGAGTACTGAGCACCGAGGACCCTGAGCACTGAGAACCCAGCACCCTGAGCACTGAGCACCCAGCACCCCGAGAATGAGCACCCAGCACCCTGAGTACTGAGAAACGAGCACCCTGAGTACTGAGCACCCAGCACGCTGAGCACTGAGCACCCAGCACCACGAGTACTGAGCACCCAGCACCCCGAGCACTGAGCACCCAGCACCACGAGAATGAGCACCCAGCACCCTGAGTACTGAGCACCCAGCATCCTGAGTAATGAGCACCCATCACCCCGAGCACTGAGCACCCTGAATACTGAGCACCCAGCACCCTGAGTACTGTGCACTAAGCACCCAGAGCGCTGAGCACCCAGGACCCCGAGCACTGAGTACTGAGCACCCTGCACCCTGAGTACTGAGCACCGAGCTCCCCGAGCACTGAGCACCCTGAGTACTGAGCACCGAGCACCCTGAGTACTGAGCACCCAGCACCCTGAGCACTGAGCACCCAGCACCCTGAGTACTGAGCACCCAGCACCCCGAGCACTGAGCACACAGCACCCTGAGTACTGAGTACTCAGCACCCTGAGTACTGAGTACTCAGCACCCTGAGTACTGAGCAACCTGAGCACTGAGCACCCATCACCCTGAGTACTGAGCACCCTGAGGACTGAGCACCGATCACCCTGAGCACTGAGCACCCAGCACCCTGAGTACTGAGCACCCAGCACCCTGTGCACTGAGCACCCAGCACCCTGAGTACTGAGCAGAGAGCACCCTGATCACTGAGCACCCAGCACCCTGAGTAGTGAGCACCCAGCAGCCTGAGTACTGAGCACCGAGCACCCCGAGTACTGAGCACCCAGCACCCTGAGCACTCAGCACCCAGCACCCCGAGCACTGAGCACCCAGCGCTCTGAGCACTGAGCACCCTGAGGACTGAGCACCGATCACCCTGAGCACTGAGCACCCAACACCCTGAGTACTGAGCACCCAACGTACTGAGCACCGAGCACACTGAGCACTGAGCACCCAGCACCCTGAGTACTGAGCACCGAGCACCCTGAGCACTGAGCACCCAGCACCCTGAGTACTGAGCACCGAGCACCCCGAGCACTGAGCACCCAGCGCCCCGAGCACTGAGCACCCAGCACCCCGAGCACTGAGCACCCTGCACCCGTAGCACTGAGGACCCAGCACCCCGAGTAATGAGCACCCAGCACCCTGAGTACTGAGCACCCAGCACCCTGAGTACTGAGCACTGAGCACCCCGAGTACTGAGCACCCACCACCCCGAGCACTAAGCACCAAGCACACCGAGCACTGAGCACACAGCACCCCGAGCAATGAGCATCCAGCACCCTGAGCGCTGAGCACCCAGCACCCCGAGCACTGAGCACCCAGCACCCCGAGCACTGTGCACCCAGCAACCCGAGCACTGAGCAACCAGCACCCCGAGCACTGAGCACCCAGCACCCTGAGTACTGAGCACCCAGCACCCTGAGTACTCAGCACCCAGCACCCTGAGCACTGAGCAACCAGCACCCTGAGTACTGAGCAGCCTGCACCCCAAGCACTGAGCACCCTGAGAACTGAGCACCCAGCACCCCAAGCATCGAGCACCCTGAGTACTGAGCACCCAGCACCCTGAGTACTGAGCACCCAGTGTACTGAGCACCGAGCACCCAGCACCCTGAGTACTGAGCACCCAGCACCCTGAGCACTGAGCACCCAGCACCCTGAGTACTGAGCACCGAGCACCCTGAGTACTGAGCACCCAGCACCCTGAGCACTGAGCACCGAGCACCCTGAGACCTGAGCACCCAGCACCCTGAGGACTGAGTACCCAGCACCCCGAGCACTGAGCACCCAGCACCCTGACCACTGAGCACCCTGAGTACTGAGCACTGAGCACCCTTAGTACTGAGCACCCAGCACCCTGAGTATTGAGCACCCAGCAACCTGAGCACTGAGCACCGAGCACCCTGAGCACTGAGCACCCAGCACCCTGAGCACTGAGCACCCAGCACCCTGAGCACTGAGCACCCACCACCCTGAGTACTGAGCACCCTGAGTACTGAGCACACAGCACCGTGAGCACTGAGCACCCAGCACCCCGAGCACTGAGCACCCAGCACCCTGAGCACTGAGCACCCTGAGTACTGAGCACTGAGCACCCTGAGTACTGAGCACTGAGCACCCTGAGTACTGAGCACCCAGCACCCTGAGCAATGAGCACCCTGAGTACTGAGCACCCAGCACCCTGAGCACTGAGCACCGAGCACCCCGAGCACTGAGCACCCAGCACCCGGAGTACTGAGCACCCAGCACCCTGAGTACTAAGCACCGAGCACCCTGAGTACTGAGCACCCAGTACCCTGAGCACTGAACACACAGCACCCTGAGTACTGAGCACCCCGAGCACTGAGCACCCAGCACCCTGAGCACTGAGGACCCAGCACCCTGAGTACTGAGCACCCAGCACCCTGAGCACTGAGCACCCAGCACCCTGAGTACTGAGCACCCAGCACCCTGAGCACTGAGCACCCAGCACCCTGAGTACTGAGCACTGAGCACCCAGCACCCCGAGCACTGAGCACTCAGCACTCTGTGTACTGAGCACTGAGTACCCAGCACCCCGAGCACTGAGCACCCAGCACCCTGAGCACTGAGCACCCTGAGTACTGAGCACCCAGCACCCTGAGCACTGAGCACCCAGCACCCTGAGCACTGAGCACCCAGCACCCAGAGCACTGAGCACCCTGAGTACTGAGCACTGAGCACCCTGAGCACTGAGCACCGAGCACCCTGAGTGCTGAGCACTGAGCACCCTGACCACTGAGCACCCAGCACCCTGAGTACTGAGCACCAAGCACCCTGAGCACTGAGGACCGAGCACCCTGAGTACTAAGCACCCAGCACCCTGTGTACTGAGCACCCAGCACCCTGAGCACTGAGCACCCAGCACGATGAGTACTGAGCACTGAGCACCCAGCACGCTGAGTACTGAGCACTGAGCACCCTGAGCACTGAGGACCGAGCACCCTGAGTACTAAGCACCCAGCACCCTGAGTACTGAGCACCCAGCACCCTGAGCACTGAGCACCCAGCACGATGAGTACTGAGCACTGAGCACCCAGCACGCTGAGTACTGAGCACTGAGCACCCTGAGTACTGAGCACCGAGGACACCGAGCACTGAGCACCCAGCACCCTGAGTACTGAGCACCGAGCACCCTGAGCACTGAGCACACAGAACGCTGAGTACTGAGCACCGAGCACCCCGAGCACTGAGCACCCAGCACCCTGAGCACTGAGCACCCAGCACCCCGAGCACTGAGCACCCAGCACCCGGAGCACTGAGCACCCAGCACCCCGAGCAATGAGCACCCAGCACCCTGAGTACTGAGCACCCACCACCCCGAGTACTGAGCACCCAGCAACCTGAGCACCGAGCACCCAGCACCCCGAGCACTGAGCACCCAGCACCCTGTGCACTGAGCACCCAGCACCCTGAGTACTGAGCACTGAGCACCCCGAGTACTGAGTACCCAGCACCCCGAGCACTGAGCACCGAGCACCCCGAGCTCTGAGCACCCAGCACCCCGAGCACTGAGCACCCTGAGTACTGAGCACCCAGCACCCTGAGTACTGAGCACCCAGCACCCTGAGCACTGAGCACCCAGCACCCTGAGTACTGAGCACCCAGCACCCCGAGCACTGAGCACACAGCACCCTGAGTACTGAGTACCCAGCACCCTGAGTACTGAGCAACCTGAGCACTGAGCACCCAGCACCCTGAGTACTGAGCACCCTGAGGACTGAGCACCGATCACCCTGTGCACTGAGCACCCAGCACCCTGAGTACTGAGCACCCAGCACCCTGAGCACTGAGCACCCAGCACCCTGAGTACTGAGCAGAGAGCACCCTGATCACTGAGCACCCAGCACCCTGAGTAGTGAGCACCCAGCACCCTGAGTACTGAGCACCGAGCACCCCGAGTACTGAGCACCCAGCACCCTGAGCACTCAGCACCCAGCACCCCGAGCACTGAGCACCCAGCACCCTGAGTACTGAGCTCCCAGCACCCCGAGCCCTGAGCACCCAGCACCCTGAGTACTGAGCACCCAGCACCCTGAGTACTGAGCACCGAGCACCCTGAGTACTGAGCACCCAGCACCCTGAGCACTGAGCACCGAACACCCTGAGCACTGAGCACCCAGCACCCTGAGGACTGAGTACCCAGCACGCCGAGCACTGAGCACCTAGCACCCTGAGTACTGAGCACCCTGAGTACTGAGCACACAGCACCGTGAGCACTGAGCACCCAGCAATCCGAGCACTGTGCACCCAGCACCCTGAGCACTGAGCACCCTGAGTACTGAGCACTGAGCACCCTGAGTACTGAGCACTGAGCACCCTGAGTACTGAGCACCCAGCACCCTGAGTACTGAGCACACAGCACCCTGAGCAATGAGCACCCTGAGTACTGAGCACCCAGCACCCTGAGCACTGAGCACCGAGCACCCCGAGCACTGAGCACCCAGCACCCGGAGTACTGAGCACCCAGCACCCTGAGTACTAAGCACCGAGCACCCTGAGTACTGAGCACCCAGTACCCTGAGCACTGAACACACAGCACCCTGAGTACTGAGCACCCCGAGCACTGAGCACCCAGCACCCTGAGCACTGAGGACCCAGCACCCTGAGTACTGAGCACCCAGCACCCTGAGCACTGAGCACCCAGCACCCTGAGTACTGAGCACCCAGCACCCTGAGCACTGAGCACCCAGCACCCTGAGTACTGAGCACTGAGCACCCAGCACCCCGAACACTGAGCACTCAGCACCCTGTGTACTGAGCACTGAGTACCCAGCACCCCGAGCACTGAGCACCCAGCACCCTGAGCACTGAGCACAATGAGTACTGAGCACCCAGCACCCTGAGCACTAAGCACCCAGCACCCTGAGCACTGAGCACCCAGCACCCAGAGCACTGAGCACCCTGAGTACTGAGCACTGAGCACCCTGAGCACTGAGCACCGAGCACCCTGAGTGCTGAGCACTGAGCACCCTGACCACTGAGCACCCAGCACCCTGAGTACTGAGCACCCAGCACCCTGAGCACTGAGGACCGAGCACCCTGAGTACTAAGCACCCAGCACCCTGAGTACTGAGCACCCAGCACCCTGAGCAATGAGCACAAAGCACGCTGAGTACTGAGCACTGAGCACCCAGCACGCTGAGTACTGAGCACTGAGCACCCTGAGTAATGAGCACCGAGTACCCCGAGCACTAAGCACCCAGCACCCTGAGCACTGAGCACCCAGCACCCTGAGTACTGAGCACCCAGCAACCTGAGTACTGAGCACAAAGCACCCTGAGCACTGAGCACCCAGCACCCTGAGTACTGAGCACCCAGCACCCTGAGTACTGAGCACCGAGCACCCCGAGTACTGAGCACCCAGCACCCGGAGCACTGAGCACCCAGCACCCTGAGCACTGAGCACCCAGCACCCCAATTACTGAGCACCCAGCACCCTGAGTACTGAGTACTGAGCACCCTGAGTACTGAGCACCCAGCACCGTGAGTACTGAGCACTCAGCAACCTGAGTACTGAGCACCCAGCACCCTGAGCACTGAGCACAAAGCACGCTGAGTACTGAGCACCCTGAGTACTGAGCACCGAGGACCCTGAGCACTGAGCACCCAGCACCCCGAGCACTGAGCACCCAGCACCCCGAGAATGAGCACCCAGCACCCTGAATACTGAGAACCGAGCACCCTGAGTACTGAGCACCCAGCATGCTGAGCACTGAGCACCCAGCACCCCGAGTCCTGAGCACCCAGCACCCCGAGCACTGACCACCCAGCACCCCGAGAATGAGCACCCAGCACCCTGAGTACTGAGCACCCAGCACCCTGAGTACTGAGCACCCAGCACCCCGAGCACTGAGCACCCTGAATACTTAGCACCCAGCTCCCTGATTACTGTGCACGCTGAGTACTGATCACCGATCACCCTGAGCACTGAGCACCCAGCACCCTGAGTACTGAGCACCCAACGTACTGAGCACCGAGCACACCGAGCACTGAGCACCCAGCACCCTGAGTACTGAGCACCGAGCACCCTGAGCACTGAGCACACAGAACCCTGAGTACCGAGTACCGAGCACCCCGAGCACTGAGCACCCAGCACACTGAGCACTGAGCACCCAGCACCCCGAGCACTGAGCACCCAGCACCCCGAGCACTGAGCACCCAGCACACCGAGCACTCAGCACCCAGCACCCCGAGCACAGAGCACCCAGCACAGCGAGCACTGAGCACCCAGCACCCCGAGCACCGAGCACCATGAGTACTAAGAACCGAGCACGCTGAGCACTGAGCACCCAGCACCCTGAGCACTGAGCACCCAGCACCCTGATTACTGAGCCCCCAGCACCCCGAGCACTGAGCACCATGAGTACTAAGAACCGAGCACCCTGAGCACTGAGCACCCAGCACCCTGAGCACTGAGCACCCAGCACCCTGATTACTGAGCCCCCAGCACCCCGAGCACCGAGCACCATGAGTACTAAGAACCGAGCACCCTGAGAACTGAGCACCCAGCACCCTGAGCACTGAGCACCCTCAGTACTGAGCACTGAGCACCCTGAGTACTGAGCACCCAGCACCCTGAGTATTGAGCACACAGCAACCTGAGCACTGAGCACCGAGCACCCTGAGCACTGAGCACCCAGCACCCTGAGCACTGAGCACCCAGCACCCTGAGTACTGAGCACCCTGAGTACTGAGCACACAGCACCGTGAGCACTGAGCACCCAGCACCCCGAGCACTGAGCACCCAGCACCCTGAGCACTGAGCACCCTGAGGACTGAGCACTGAGCACCCTGAGTACTGAGCACTGAGCACCCTGAGTACTGAGCACCCAGCACCCTGAGTACTGAGCACCCATCACCCTGAGCAATGAGCACCCTGAGTACTGAGCACCCAGCACCCTGAGCACTGAGCACCGAGCACCCCGAGCACTGAGCACCCAGCACCCGGAGTACTGAGCACCCAGCACCCTGAGTACTAAGCACAGAGCACCCTGAGTACTGAGCACCCAGTACCCTGAGCACTGAACACACAGCACCCTGAGTACTGAGCACCCCGAGCACTGAGCACCCAGCACCCTGAGCACTGAGGACCCAGCACCCTGAGTACTGAGCACCCAGCACCCTGAGCACTGAGCACCCAGCACCCTGAGTACTGAGCACCCAGCACCCTGAGCACTGAGGACCCAGCACCCTGAGTACTGAGCACCCAGCACCCTGAGCACTGAGCACCCAGCACCCTGAGTACTGAGCACTGAGCACCCCGAGTACTGAGTACCCAGCACCCCGAGCACTGAGCACCGGGCACCCCGAGCACTGAGCACCCAGCACCCCGAGCACTGAGCACCCAGCACCCTGAGCACTGAGCACCCAGCACCCCGAGCACTGAGCACCCAGCACCCTGAGTACTGAGCACACAGCACCCTGTGTACTGAGCACTGAGTACCCAGCACCCCGAGTACTGAGCACCCAGCACCCTGAGCACTGAGCACCCAGCACCCTGAGTACTGAGCACCCAGCACCCTGAGCACTGAGCACCCAGCACCCTGAGTACTGAGCACTGAGCACCCAGCACCCCGAGCACTGAGCACTCAGCACCCTGTGTAATTAGCACTGAGTACCCAGCACCCCGAGTACTGAGCACCCAGCACCCTGAGCACTGAGCACCCTGAGTACTGAGCACCCAGCACCCTGAGCACTGAGCACCCAGCACCCTGAGCACTGAGCACCCAGCACCCAGAGCACTGAGCACCCTGAGTACTGAGCACTGAGCACCCTGAGCACTGAGCACCGAGCACCCTGAGTGCTGAGCACTGAGCACCCCGACCACTGAGCACCCAGCACCCTGAGTACTGAGCACCCAGCATCCTGATCACTGAGCACCCAGCACGCTGAGTACTGAGCACTGAGCAGTCTGAGTACTGAGCACCGAGCACCCTGAGCACTGAGCACCCAGCACGCTGAGTACTGAGCACTGAGCACGCTGAGTACTGAGCACCCAGCACCCTGAGCACTGAGCACCCAGCACCCTGAGTACTGAGCACTGAGCACCCCGAGTACTGAGTACCCAGCACCCCGAGCACTGAGCACCGGGCACCCCGAGCACTGAGCACCCAGCACCCCGAGCACTGAGCACCCAGCACCCTGAGCACTGAGCACCCAGCACCCCGAGCACTGAGCACTCAGCACCCCGAGCACTGAGCACCCAGCATCCCGAGCACTGAGCACCCAGCACACTGAGTACTGAGCACCCAGCACCCTGAGTACTCAGCACCCAGCACCCTGAGCACTGAGCATCCAGCACCCTGAGTACTGAGCACCCAGCATCCCAAGCACTGAGCACCCTGAGTACTGAGCACCCAGCACCCCAAGCACTGAGCTCCCTGAGTACTGAGCACCCAGTACCCTGATTAATGAGCACCCAGCACCCCGAGCACTGAGCACCCAGCACCCTGAGTACTGAGCACCCAGCACCCTGAGTACTGAGCACCCAGCACCCTGAGTACTGAGCACCCAGCACCCTGAGTTCTGAGCACCCAGCACCCTGAGTACTGAGCACCCTGAGTACAGAGCACCCAGCACCCCGAGCACTGAGCACCCAGCACCCTGAGTACTGAGCACCCTGAGTGCTGAGCACCCAGCACCCTGAGCACTAAGGACCCAGCACCCTGAGTACTGAGCACCCAGCACCCTGAGTACTTAGCACCCAGCACCTGAGCACTGAGCACCCAGCACCCTGAGTACTGAGCACCGAGCACCCTGAGTACTGAGCACCCAGCACCCTGAGTACTGAGCACCCAGCACCCTGAGTACTGAGCACCGAGCACCCCGAGTACTGAGCACCCAGAACCCTGAGCACTGAGCACCCAGCACCCCGAGCACTGAGGACCCAGCACCCTGAGTACTGAGCACCGAGCACCCCGAGCACTGAGCACCCAGCACCCTGAGCACTGAGCACCCAGCACCCTGAGTACTGAGCATTCAGCACCCTAAGCACTGAGCACCCACCACACTGAGTACTGAGCACCCAGCACCCTGAGTACTGAGCACCCAGCACCCTGAGTACTGAGCACCCAGCACACTGAGTACTGAGCACCCAGCACCCTGAGTACTGAGCACCAAGCACCCTGAGTACTGAGCACCCAGCACACTGAGTACTGAGCACCCAGCACCCTGAGTACTGAGCACCCAGCACCCTGAGCACTGAGCACAAAGCACGCTGAGTACTGAGCACCCTGAGTACTGAGCACCGAGGACCCTGAGCACTGAGAACCCAGCACCCTGAGCACTGAGCACCCAGAACCCCGAGAATGAGCACCCAGCACCCTGAGTACTGAGAAACGAGCACCCTGAGTACTGAGCACCCAGCACGCTGAGCACTGAGCACCCAGCACCCCGAGTACTGAGCACCCAGCACCCCGAGCACTGAGCACCCAGCACCACGAGAATGAGCACCCAGCACCCTGAGTACTGAGCACCCAGCATCCTGAGTAATGAGCACCCAGCACCCCGAGCACTGAGCACCCTGAATACTGAGCACCCAGCACCCTGAGTACTGTGCACTAAGCACCCAGAGCGCTGAGCACCCAGGACCCCGAGCACTGAGTACTGAGCACCCAGCACCCTGAGTACTGAGCACCGAGCTCCCCGAGCACTGAGCACCCTGAGTACTGAGCACCGAGCACCCTGAGTACTGAGCACCCAGCACCCTGAGCACTGAGCACCCAGCACCCTGAGTACTGAGCACCCAGCACCCCGAGCACTGAGCACACAGCACCCTGAGTACTGAGTACTCAGCACCCTGAGTACTGAGCAACCTGAGCACTGAGCACCCAGCACCCTGAGTACTGAGCACCCTGAGGACTGAGCACCGATCACCCTGAGCACTGAGCACCCAGCACCCTGAGTACTGAGCACCCAGCACCCTGAGCACTGAGCACCCAGCACCCTGAGTACTGAGCAGAGAGCACCCTGATCACTGAGCACCCAGCACCCTGAGTAGTGAGCACCCAGCACCCTGAGTACTGAGCACCGAGCACCCCGAGTACTGAGCACCCAGCACCCTGAGCACTCAGCACCCAGCACCCCGAGCACTGAGCACCCAGCGCCCTGAGCACTGAGCACCCTGAGGACTGAGCACCGATCACCCTGAGCACTGAGCACCCAACACCCTGAGTACTGAGCACCCAACGTACTGAGCACCGAGCACACTGAGCACTGAGCACCCAGCACCCTGAGTACTGAGCACCGAGCACCCTGAGCACTGAGCACCCAGCACCCTGAGTACTGAGCACCGAGCACCCCGAGCACTGAGCACCCAGCGCCCCGAGCACTGAGCACCCAGCACCCCGAGCACTGAGCACCCTGCACCCGTAGCACTGAGGACCCAGCACCCCGAGCACTGAGCACCCAGCACCCTGAGTACTGAGCACCCAGCACCCTGAGTACTCAGCACCCAGCACCCTGAGCACTGAGCAACCAGCACCCTGAGTACTGAGCACCGAGCACCCTGAGAACTGAGCACCCAGCACCCCAAGCATCGAGCACCCTGAGTACTGAGCACCCAGCACCCTGAGTACTGAGCACCCAGTGTACTGAGCACCGAGCACCCAGCACCCTGAGTACTGAGCACCCAGCACCCTGAGCACTGAGCACCCAGCACCCTGAGTACTGAGCACCGAGCACCCTGAGACCTGAGCACCCAGCACCCTGAGGACTGAGTACCCAGCACCCCGAGCACTGAGCACCCAGCACCATGAGCACTGAGCACCCTGAGTACTGAGCACTGAGCACCCTGAGTACTGAGCACCCAGCACCCTGAGTATTGAGCACCCAGCAACCTGAGCACTGAGCACCGAGCACCCTGAGCACTGAGCACCCAGCACCCTGAGCACTGAGCACCCAGCACCCTGAGCACTGAGCACCCAGCACCCTGAGTACTGAGCACCCTGAGTACTGAGCACACAGCACCGTGAGCACTGAGCACCCAGCACCCCGAGCACTGAGCACCCAGCACCCTGAGCACTGAGCACGCTGAGTACTGAGCACTGAGCACCCTGAGTACTGAGCACTGAGCACCCTGAGTACTGAGCACCCAGCACCCTGAGTACTGAGCACCCAGCACCCTGAGCAATGAGCACCCTGAGTACTGAGCACCCAGCACCCTGAGCACTGAGCACCGAGCACCCCGAGCACTGAGCACCCAGCACCCGGAGTACTGAGCACCCAGCACCCTGAGTACTAAGCACCGAGCACCCTGAGTACTGAGCACCCAGTACCCTGAGCACTGAACACACAGCACCCTGAGTACTGAGCACCCCGAGCACTGAGCACCCAGCACCCTGAGCACTGAGGACCCAGCACCCTGAGTACTGAGCACCCAGCACCCTGAGCACTGAGCACCCAGCACCCTGAGTACTGAGCACCCAGCACCCTGAGCACTGAGCACCCAGCACCCTGAGTACTGAGCACTGAGCACCCAGCACCCCGAGCACTGAGCACCCAGCACCCTGAGCACTGAGCACCCTGAGTACTGAGCACCCAGCACCCTGAGCACTGAGCACCCAGCACCCTGAGTACTGAGCACCCAGCACCCTGAGCACTGAGCACTCAGCACCCTGTGTACTGAGCACTGAGTACCCAGCACCCCGAGTACTGAGCACCCAGCACCCTGAGCACTGAGCACCCTGAGTACTGAGCACCCAGCACCCTGAGCACTGAGCACCCAGCACCCTGAGCACTGAGCACCCAGCACCCAGAGCACTGAGCACCCTGAGTACTGAGCACTGAGCACCCTGAGCACTGAGCACCGAGCACCCTGTGTGCTGAGCACTGAGCACCCTGACCACTGAGCACCCAGCACCCTGAGTACTGAGCACCCAGCACCCTGAGCACTGAGGACCGAGCACCCTGAGTACTAAGCACCCAGCACCCTGTGTACTGAGCACCCAGCACCCTGAGCACTGAGCACCCAGCACGATGAGTACTGAGCACTGAGCACCCAGCACGCTGAGTACTGAGCACTGAGCACCCTGAGCACTGAGGACCGAGCACCCTGAGTACTAAGCACCCAGCACCCTGAGTACTGAGCACCCAGCACCCTGAGCACTGAGCACCCAGCACGATGAGTACTGAGCACTGAGCACCCAGCACGCTGAGTACTGAGCACTGAGCACCCTGAGTACTGAGCACCGAGGACACCGAGCACTGAGCACCCAGCACCCTGAGTACTGAGGACCGAGCACCCTGAGCACTGAGCACACAGAACCCTGAGTACTGAGCACCGAGCACCCCGAGCACTGAGCACCCAGCACCCTGAGCACTGAGCACCCAGCACCCCAAGCACTGAGCACCCAGCACCCGGAGCACTGAGCACCCAGCACCCCGAGCAATGAGCACCCAGCACCCTGAGTACTGAGCACCCACCACCCCGAGTACTGAGCACCCAGCAACCTGAGCACCGAGCACCCAGCACCCCGAGCACTGAGCACCCAGCACCCTGTGCACTGAGCACCCAGCACCCTGAGTACTGAGCACTGAGCACCCCGAGTACTGAGTACCCAGCACCCCGAGCACTGAGCACCGAGCACCCCGAGCAGTGAGCACCCAGCACCCCGAGCACTGAGCACCCTGAGTACTGAGCACCCAGCACCCTGAGTACTGAGCACCCAGCACCCTGAGCACTGAGCACCCAGCACCCTGAGTACTGAGCACCCAGCACCCCGAGCACTGAGCACACAGCACCCTGAGTACTGAGTACCCAGCACCCTGAGTACTGAGCAACCTGAGCACTGAGCACCCAGCACCCTGAGTACTGAGCACCCTGAGGACTGAGCACCGATCACCCTGAGCACTGAGCACCCAGCACCCTGAGTACTGAGCGCCCAGCACCCTGAGCACTGAGCACCCAGCACCCTGAGTACTGAGCAGAGAGCACCCTGATCACTGAGCACCCAGCACCCTGAGTAGTGAGCACCCAGCACCCTGAGTACTGAGCACCGAGCACCCCGAGTACTGAGCACCCAGCACCCTGAGCACTCAGCACCCAGCACCCCGAGCACTGAGCACCCAGCACCCTGAGTACTGAGCTCCCAGCACCCCGAGCCCTGAGCACCCAGCACCCTGAGTACTGAGCACCGTGAGTACTGAGCACCGATCTCCCTGAGCACTGAGCACCCAACACCCTGAGTACTGAGCACCCAACGTACTGAGCACCGAGCACACTGAGCACTGAGCACCCAGCACCCTGAGTACTGAGCACCGAGCACCCTGAGCACTGAGCACCCAGCACCCTGAGTACTGAGCACCGAGCACCCCGAGCACTGAGCACCCAGCGCCCCGAGCACTGAGCACCCAGCACCCCGAGCACTGAGCACCCAGCACCCGTAGCACTGAGGACCCAGCACCCCGAGCAATGAGCACCCAGCACCCTGAGTACTGAGTACCCAGCACCCTGAGTACTGAGCACTGAGCACCCCGAGTACTGAGCACCCACCACCCCGAGCACTGAGCACCGAGCACACCGCGCACTGAGCATACAGCACCCGAGAAATGAGCACCCAGCACCCTGAGCACTGAGCACCCAGCACCCCGAGCACTGAGCACCCAGCACCCCGAGCACTGAGCACCCAGCAACCCGAGCACTGAGCACCCAGCACCCCGAGCACTGAGCACCCAGCACCCTGAGTACTGAGCACCCAGCACCCTGAGTACTCAGCACCCAGCACCCTGAGCACTGAGCAACCAGCACCCTGAGTACTGAGCACCCTGCACCCCAAGCACTGAGCACCCTGAGAACTGAGCACCCAGCACCCCAAGCACCGAGCACCCTGAGTACTGAGCACCCAGCACCCTGAGTACTGGGCACCCAGTGTACTGAGCACCGAGCACCCAGCACCCTGAGTACTGAGCACCCAGCACCCAGAGCACTGAGCACCCAGCACCCTGAGTACTGAGCACCGAGCACCCTGAGTTCTGAGCACCCAGCACCCTGAGCACTGAGCACCGAGCACCCTGAGCACTGAGCACCCAGCACCCTGAGGACTGAGTACCCAGCACCCCGAGCACTGAGCACCCAGCACCCTGAGTACTGAGCACCCTGAGTACTGAGCACACAGCACCGTGAGCACTGAGCACCCAGCAATCCGAGCACTGAGCACCCAGCACCCTGAGCACAGAGCACCCTGAGTACTGAGCACTGAGCACCCTGAGTACTGAGCACTGAGCACCCTGAGTACTGAGCACCCAGCACCCTGAGTACTGAGCACCCAGCACCCTGAGCAATGAGCACCCTGAGTACTGAGCACCCAGCACCCTGAGCACTGAGCACCGAGCACCCCGAGCACTGAGCACCCAGCACCCGGAGTACTGAGCACCCAGCACCCTGAGTACTAAGCACCGAGCACCCTGAGTACTGAGCACCCAGTACCCTGAGCACTGAACACACATCACCCTGAGTACTGAGCACCCCGAGCACTGAGCACCCAGCACCCTGAGCACTGAGGACCCAGCACCCTGAGTACTGAGCACCCAGCACCCTGAGCACTGAGCACCCAGCACCCTGAGTACTGAGCACCCAGCACCCTGAGCACTGAGCACCCAGCACCCTGAGTACTGAGCACTGAGCACCCAGCACCCCGAACACTGAGCACTCAGCACCCTGTGTACTGAGCACTGAGTACCCAGCACCCCGAGCACTGAGCACCCAGCACCCTGAGCACTGAGCACAATGAGTACTGAGCACCCAGCACCCTGAGCACTGAGCACCCAGCACCCTGAGCACTGAGCACCCAGCACCCAGAGCACTGAGCACCCTGAGTACTGAGCACTGAGCACCCTGAGCACTGAGCACCGAGCACCCTGAGTGCTGAGCACTGAGCACCCTGACCACTGAGCACCCAGCACCCTGAGTACTGAGCACCCAGCACCCTGAGCACTGAGGACCGAGCACCCTGAGTACTAAGCACCCAGCACCCTGAGTACTGAGCACCCAGCACCCTGAGCAATGAGCACCCAGCACGCTGAGTACTGAGCACTGAGCACCCAGTACGCTGAGTACTGAGCACTGAGCACCCTGAGTAAA